>NW_023416379.1:53062306-53447306 GCF_014108235.1 Myotis myotis
AAAAGTAAACCATGTATTAAAGAGTGGGAAAAAGAGCTAAAGGCACCTGAGGACTAAGGCTAAGATATTCAGAGGAAATGGAATGGTGCACATGGGAATACAATCCTGGGACTTGGTGACTGACAGCATGAGTCTAATGGAGAGACCAGACCAGGTAGAAGTATTAGGGTGAGGTGTAAGAAGAAGGCGGAATAAAAGAGATGGCTCTCAGACTTTCAATCTGGTTCATTTGGAGAGAAATGATAGCCTTGGCAGGAATATGAAAATCCAAAAGGGTAATTTGAAGAGAAAATTTACTTCCGTGGTTTAGTAAGGATTTATTTTTGATGTTCTTAATTTTAAAGTCAAATTATTTGCAAATTTTATTTTGTCTCTCAAAAACAAAAGAACCCCAAATAATTAAGTTGTTTTTTCTTGCTTATGAACCCCTGATAGAAAAAGTGTTCTTACTCTTGTTCAGTATGAAAACATGGAAATCTGTTTGCCTCCATGGAAATCACTGCTTCCAATATGTTTACCTCTGGCTACTTCATTTGGCATTTTCAGAAAATAAGACTTAAACTACTTACAAGAAATTTAAAATAAATTAAGGAAAATGGAACATTTCCGTGAAAATGAAACATCCCGTGTCAAATCTCCTCTATTTTTCAGGTCCCG
This sequence comes from Myotis myotis, assembly GCF_014108235.1. Taxonomy (NCBI): domain Eukaryota; kingdom Metazoa; phylum Chordata; class Mammalia; order Chiroptera; family Vespertilionidae; genus Myotis; species Myotis myotis. The sequence continues at coordinate 53,062,964 of NW_023416379.1, forward strand.
GTATAGTCTATTTAATCCTGTTCGTCTGGTCAGCTAAAATCTCATGAGAAAAACTGCATGTTTCCTTTTTAGAAAATACTGCAGTGCTCCAATTTTTAAAAAAATGTTTTTATTGATTTTTAGAGAGAGAGAGGAGGGGAGGGAGGGAGAGAGAGACAGAGAGAGACAGAGGGAGAGAGAGAAACATTGATCGGCTCATTGGCTGCCTTACTTTGCATAATATTGCATGGGTAATATTGCATAGGAGTATCAGAAACTGCCTCATTGGAAACAAGAACTATTTAGATAAAAACCCGGGTGTAGGCTGCATCTGCACATGCACAGCATGATGAAGCACACTGAGAGCAACCATGGGGACAGCTTCTGGCACTCACACCACAGGGATACATCTGCCACATGGACAGGAAAGCCAGGGTGAAGGAGGGAGTGAGGGGGAAGAGAGGAGTGTGGCTCAGTTCTGGTTCTGGAACTGATTGGCCAGCCAGTCCAGTCCCTCATAGAGGCCAGCCCCAGTGATGGCAGAGGTGGCCTGAAGGTACCAGTTCCTGTGGTGCAGAGAGTTCAGGCCCAGCTTGTCTGTGATCTCAGCTGTGCTCATGGCATTGGAGAGGTCCTGCTTGTTTGCAAACACTAGCAGGACAATATCAGTGAACTCCACCACCATCTGCATGAGCGCCTCTCTGGCCTCGTCCATGCGTTCTTGGTCAGTGCTGTCAACCACAAAGATGAGCCCTTGTCCATTTGGGCAGCAGTGGCGCCACAGAGGCCGGATCTTGTCCTGGCTGTTCGCATCCCACACAATAAAGCTGATGTTCTTATACTTCACAGTCTCCACGTTGAAACCTATCGTGGGAATGGTGGTCAAGATCTCACCCAACTTCAGTTTGTACAGGATAGTGGTCTTCCCAACACCGTCCAAGCCCACCATGAGAATGCACATTTCTTTTTTGCCAAAAAGGCCCTTGAAGAGGTTCGCAAAGATATTTCCCATGCTGTAGACTAGAGGAAGAGACTCTGGTCAGAGAAACCCTTGGCAGTCACGGTGCTGCTGCTGCTGCTGCTACTGCTGCTCTGAGCCAGGATCTGGTTCTATTTTGTCACTCTTTAGCAGATATTTGCTGACCCTTATTCTAATTCTTTTCATTGCTGTGACACTTGCTCTGTCACTACCCATTAACTATTTAAAGTTCAAAGTCCAGAGCAAGTGACTGGTGCAGTTTCAACTGGTCTAGATTAGATGATTCGTCACCATCATCCTGGTTCAACAGAATTGTTTTACTAGACACTCCTCGGGGTGGCACTTGGCTAGGATGATGAGCCAGGGCGCAAGGCACCTATCTATAAGGAGTCATTGCGGATCACTTCAGGGACCACTTCAAGAAGTTTGGCTAGCGCAGTACTTTGCACAACCTATCTCCCAGGCACAGAGCCTTCTTTTTGTCCCTGCAATTCTAGGAATCCAAGGGAAGTGAGAAGGACTGTGGGAACTCTGGGAATCTCTGGCTTTTCTTGGAAAGTTGGATTTCTCTCCACACTGCCCCGTCATCCCTGATGAAGCAACAATTGACTGGAACAATTTAAAGAGGTCTGTGCTCATCCAGCTCATTTCACTCTTTACTTACCTGACTCTCTAGGCAAATCAGCTTGAAACTCCTCCAGAGATTGGAGGCAGTGAGACAAATGGCAATCACTTAGCAGTGAGACACCTGAAGCCGCAGGCTAAGATATTCAGAGGAAATGGGATGGTGCACATGGGAATACAATCCTGAGTCTTGGTGACTGACAACATGAGTCTAGTGGAGATAGGCTAGAAGTATAAAGGTGAGGTGTAAGAAGAAGGCAGAATAAAAGAGATGGGTCCCAGACTTTCACTCTGGATCATTTGGAGAGAAATGACAGGAATATGAAAATCCAAAAGGGGCAATTTAAAAAGAAACTTTATTTCCATGGTTTAGTAAAGTTTTATTTTTGATGTTCTTTTTTAAATTAAATCTTTATTGTTCAGATTATTACATTTGTTCCTCTTTTTCCCCCCCATAACTCCCCTCCTCCCAGTTCCCGCCCCACCCTCCGCCCTCACTCCCCACCCGCTGTCCTCATCCATAGGTGCACAAGTTTTGTCCAGTCTCTTCCCGAATCTCCCACACCCCTTTCCCCCCCAAGAATAGTCAGTCTGTTCCCTTTTTATGTCCCTGATTCTATTATAATCACCAGTTTATTCTGTTCATCAGATTATTTATTCACTTGTTGATAGATGCATATTTGTTGTTCACAATTTGTATCTTTACCTTTCTCTTCTTCTTCCTCTTCTTAAAGGATACCTTTCAGCATTTCATATAATACTGGTTTGATGGTAATGAACTCCTTTAGCTTTTTCTTATCTGTGAAGCTCTTTATCTGACCTTCAATTCTGAATGATAGCTTTGCTGGATAAAGTAATCTTGGTTGTAGGTTCTTGGCATTCATCACTTTGAATATTTCTTGCCACTTCCTTCTGGCCTGCAAAGTTTCTGTTGAGAAATCAGCTGACAGTCGTATGGGTACTCCCTTGTAGGTAACTGAGTTTCTTTCTCTTGCTGTTTTTAAGATTCTCTCTTTCTCTTTTGCTCTTGGCATTTTAATTATGATGTGTTTTGGTGTGGTCCTCTTTGGATTCCTTTTGTTTGGGGTTCTCTGAGCTTCTTGGACCTGTAAGTCTATTTCTTTCACCAGGTGGGGGAAGTTTTCTGTCATTATTTCTTCAAATAGGTTTTCAATGTCTTGCTCTCTCTCATCTTCTGGCACCCCTATAATTCTGATGTTGGTACGCTTGAAGCTGTCCCAGAGGCTCCTTACACTATCTTCGTATTTTTGGATTCTTTTTTCATTTTGCTTTTCCGATTAGGTGTTTTTTGCTTCTTCGCATTTCAAATCTTTGACTTGATTCTTGGGCTCCTCTGGTCTGCTGTTGGGAGTCTGTATAATATACTTTATTTTCAGTCAGTGTATGCTTAATTTCTAGTTGGTTCTTTATCACAACATCGAGGGTCTCATTAGATTTCTTGAGGATCTCACTACATTTATCGGCAGTTTTTAGAAAATTATTGAAAGACCTTAAAAGTGTGGTTTTGAGGTCTATATCTTCCATTTCTGACATTTGCCTCCTGTTTCTTTGTCTCCGCATTTTTTTCTGTTTTCTTGGTGCATCCCCTAGTGGTCTTTGTGCGCAGTCTTGTTGTAGTTAAGCCTTGATTGTTGTAGGTAATACTAGAGGGGATTTGAGCTCAGGCCAAGTGGCTGTGAGAATCAGCTGTGTCTGCAGTGAGAGAACTTCTGTCCTCTAGGGAGGTGCTAATCTAGCCTTTGCCTGAGGCTATCCGGCAAATGGCTCTGTGCAGGGCCTGGGCAGGGCGTGTCCCGGGGGGAGCGAGCAGTTATGGCTGCTCTCAGTCCCGTCCCGGGGGCTCTGCCTCTCAGAGTCCCAGCAACCGCTGCAAACCTCGGAGAGAAAGCTGCCTTCGAGTTCCAACCAAAGCCAGACAGTTCCGTTTGAGTCTGGGTCCCTAGAGACTCGCCCGGATCTGGAGCTCAGAATCTGAGACTCCCTCCCGATTGAAACAGACAACTGCTCCCTCAGCCGCCAGCCCGCTCCGCGCACCTCCGCACCTTAGTATTTGACTTCAGCACTGCGCCTCCTCTGAGTCTCGGTATGTTATTCTCTTTCCTCCTAGTTGTAGAACTTCCACTCAGCGAGCCTTCCTGTGGTTCTGGATGATGTCCGTTCTGTCTTTTCGTTGTATTTTTGAAGTGGTTGTACGAGGCCGCAAACTCCAGCATTAACCTATCCCGCCATCTTGGTTCCTCTTGATGTTCTTAATTTTAAAGCCAAATTAATTGCAAGTTTTGTTTGTCTCTCAAAAACAAAAGAACCCCCAAATAATTAAGTTGTTTTTTTACTTGCTTATGAGCCCCGATAGAAAAATGTTCTTACTCGTTCAGTATAAAAACATGGACATTTGTTTACCTCCATGGAAATCACTGCCTCCAATCAATCTGTTTACCTTCGGTTATTTCATTTGACAATTTCAGAAAATAAGACAAATTACTTGCAAGGAATTTAAAGAAAATGCATTGAAACATACCATGTCAAATCTTTATTTTCAGATCCCAGAATAGTCAATTTAATCCTGTCCTTCTAGTCAGCTAAAATCCCATGAGAAAGACAGCTCCGTTCGTTTTCAGAAAATACTGCAGTGCTCCAATTTTAAAAATATGTGTTTTCATTGATTTTTGGAGAGAGAAAGAGAAACATGGATTGGCTGATTGGCTGCCTCTGTTGCATAATGCATGTGAGTACCAGAAACAAGAACTATTTAGATAAAACCCCGGGTGTAGGCTGCATCTGCACATGCACAGCATGATGATGCACACTGAGAGCAACCATGGGGACAGCTTCTGGCACTCACACCACAGGGATACATCTGCCACATGGACAGGAAAGCGAGGGTGAGGGAGGGAGTGAGGGGGAAGAGAGGAGTGTGGCTCAGTTCTGGTTCTGGAACTGATTGGCCAGCCAGTCCAGCCCCTCATAGAGCCCAGCCCCAGTGATGGCAGAGGTGGCCTGAAGGTACCAGTTCCTGTGGTGCAGAGAGTGCAGGCCCAGCTTGTCTGTGATCTCAGCTGTGCTCATGGCATTGGGGAGGTCCTGTTTGTTTGCAAGCACTAGCAGGACAACATCCTTGAGCTCTGTGATCATCCGCATCATCTCCTGTCTGGCCTCGTCCATGCGTTCCTGGTCAGTGCTGTCAACCACAAAGATGAGGCCATGTCTGCCTGGGCAGTATTGGCTCCAAAAAACCCGGCTCTTGTCCTGGCTGTGTATGTCCCACACGACGAAGCTGATGTTCTTATACTCCACAGTCTCCAGGTTGAAACCTATCGTGGGAACTGTTTCCACCACCTCATTCAGCTTCAGTTTGTACAGGATGGTGGTCTTCCCCGCAGCGTCCAGGCCCACCATGAGAATGCGCATTTCTTTTTTGCCAAAAAGGCCCTTGAAGAGATTTGCAAAGATATTTCCCATGCTGTAGACCAGAGGGAGAGACAATGGCCAGAGAAACCCTTGGCAGCCACGGTGCTGCTGCTCTTCTGAGCCAGGAGCTGGTTCTATTTTGTCACTCTTTAGCAGGTATTTGTTGACCCTTATTCTAATTCTTTTCATTGCTGTGACACTTGCACTGTCACTACCCATTAACTCACTATTTAAAGTCCAAAGTCCAGGGCGCCCGTGGGAGGCTCGCGCCCTTCCTCATGGTGGCTACCACCGCGCGCTGGGAGGGGGGAACGCCCGTCCGCACCACCTGGCGCGCCGGGGAGGAGCCGCTGTGCACCTGGGGACGGGCCGGTCCTACCACCGCGGGCGAGGGCGGGCGCCCCGCTGACCCGGCTCCCGGCGGAGGTTGAGGAGGAGCCGGCCCACGGTCCTCAGTGCTGGCGAGGAGGGAAGCCCGCTGACCGGCTTGGGAGGGAAGTCAGAGGTCACGCCGTAGTGACTCTGGTGTTACCATAGTAACCGGGGCCGGATGTGGCGACCTTCAGGTGTGACAGCCCTGGGGCCGAGCGGAGCGCGAGAGCCCGCGGCCGCGCCGAGGAGCGGTGGGCGTCCTGCGGGGAGGAGGCCGGGCCTTCGCGAGCGCAGTGGGGACGGCGGCGAGGGGAGGGTGACCTGAGAAACCGTACAAAGGCTCTCGCGGCCTCCCGGAAACTCCACGGGGCGCCTCTGCCCCCCCCCTCCCCCCGCCGCCGCCGCCGCCGCCCCGGAAGCGGAAACGTAAGTCCGCGCTCCCGGCCCCTCCCCCTCCTCCTCCCGCTGCCACGTTGCAGAACAGAAGAAGCTGACTCAGCTGCAGCCGCCGCCCCAGGACCTCCCAGCCTTCTGGGCCCTTCCCCTCCTGGCCAATGGAAAGCCTGGGGACCCCAAGTCAGCTCTTCGCAAAGGTCCCCCAGGATCAAGGGGACTGATGATTCCGCCACTGCGGAGTCTCCCACCTGCTCCCCGGAGCAGATGCCCAGTGTGGGGAGGCTTCGGCCCCAGGTCTCGCCCATATGGTCGCGGTTGGGAGTGGGGTGGGGGTGGGGGTCAGTTCTGACCCTCCTTTTCCTGGGCCAGACCAACGTAGTCCCCCCAGGGGAGGCTTTCACGAAGAACAGAGACATCCTCGAAGGCTCAAGAGCTGGCCGCTTGTCAAGAAGACCTGCCCCCTGGAGGATGAACCCCAGGTTATGGAAGACAAATCTAACCGCCCGGTCTGCCGACACTTTGCCAAAAAAGGGCGCTGTCGATATGAGGACCTCTGTGCCTTCTACCACCCAGGCGTCAACGGACCTCCTCTGTGAGCCTGCCTTCCCGGCCGAGCTGGAGGGAGCCCTGGAGACCCAGCGGCCATGCATTTCCCACCGCCCTCCGTCCCCTCCCCCATTTGGGGTTCAGAGCTGTGTTTCATCACTGGGGGGAGGTGGGCGCTCTTTCTGCGGATCCAGCCTCCAGAGCCTCGCCTTCAGGCCCCCATCTCGGCTGCCTCCTGGGTCCTCTCCCCTCGCCACTGACTGCGGAGCAGGAGACGCTCCGGGTGCTGCCTCTTGTGCGTCTGTCCAGCAGCCCGCTGCTGCCCTCGAGTCCGGAGCCTGGAGCGGCTTCCTCCCACCCCTCTGGCCGCTTGTCTCAGGTCCCCCATGTGCGCACCCTGCCCCCTGTGTTGGCAGCTGCTCCGAGGAACTCCCAGGCTGTCTGGCCAGGGGTCAAGTTCGGATCACGGCCAGTCCCTCCTGAAAGGCCGCTCGCCTGCTCTTGGATCCCGTAGCTTCGCCATCAGTCGCGTGGCTGTGATCGCTGCGCTTGGTGAACGCGCACCCCCGTAGCCTTTCTCAGTGTCCGTGGCCTGTCTGTGGCTTCTCCACACTAGAGTTTCTGCCAAAACCAGTGAGGCTCTTGGTGCCTCTCTGCTCCCCCCACCCCAACAGGGAGCACCGGGAACTTCCCACGAGGCTGCCTCCCTGGCCCCCGTTCTTCTGGGGTCCCTTTTTCTGGGTCTGACCCGGGCCCAGGAGGTGTGCTCTAAGCCTCTGGTGGGCCCACCCTCTTCCTCCGCGGCCGTGCTCCTTAGCCCAGTCCCTGGGAGGCCACAGGCCTTCCCTGTGAATTCTGTGCATCTCCACCTGGACAGCCCTGCCGCCCTCTCCCCCCCTCCGTCGCTGCTGCTGGTTGTTTTCTGTGAAAACGGCAATGAGCCGACTCAGTCTTGAACTGGCCCTGAGGACCGGTCAGGAGTTGTGTGGACAAGAGGGAGGGTGAGAGCCGCTGGAGAACTGAAAATGAATTTTGTTTCTTTTTAACATTTTTTACATTAGTAATAAATGCAGTGGAAACAAACAAACAAAAGAGTTCAAAGTCCAGAGAGAGCAAGTGACTGGTGCAGTTTTAATTGGTCTAGATTAGATGATTCGTCACCATCATCCTGGTTCCACAACTGTTTTACTAGACACTCCTCTGGGTGGCACTTGGCTAGGATGATGAGCCAGGGCCCAAGGCACCTATCTATAAGGAGTCATTGCGGATCACTTCAGGGACCACTTCAAGAAGTTTGGCCAGCGCAGTACCTTGCACAACCTATCTCCCAGGCACAGAGCCTTCTTTTTGTCCCTGCAATTCTAGGAATCCAAGGGAAGTGAGAAGGACTGTGGGAACTCTGGGAATCTGGCTTTTCTTGGAAAGTTGGATTTCTCTCCACACTGCCCCGTCATCCCTGATGAAGCAACAATTGACTGGAGCTGAGTAGAGACTTTTAAAGAGGTCTGTGCTCATCCAGCTCATTTCACTCTTTACTTACCTGACTCTCTAGGCAAATCAGCTTGAAACTCCTCCAGAGATTGGAGGCAGTGAGACAAATGGCAATCACTTAGCAGTGAGACACCTGAAGCCGCAGGCTAAGATATTCAGAGGAAATGGGATGGTGCACATGGGAATACAATCCTGAGTCTTGGTGACTGACAACATGAGTCTAGTGGAGATAGGCTAGAAGTATAAAGGTGAGGTGTAAGAAGAAGGCAGAATAAAAAGAGATGGGTCCCAGACTTTCACTCTGGTTCATTTGGAGAGAAATGACAGGAATATGAAAATCCAAAAGGGGCAATTTAAAAAGAAAATTTATTTCCATGGTTTAGTAAAGTTTTATTTTTGATGTTCCTAATTTTAAAGCCAAATTAATTGCAAGTTTTGTTTGTCTCTCAAAAACAAAAGAACCCCCAAATAATTAAGTTGTTTTTTACTTGCTTATGAACCCCGATAGAAAAATGTTCTTACTCTTGTTCAGTATAAAAACATGGACATTTGTTTACCTCCATGGAAATCACTGCCTCCAATCAATCTGTTTACCTTCGGTTATTTCATTTGACAATTTCAGAAAATAAGACAAATTACTTGCAAGGAATTTAAAGAAAATGCATTGAAACATATCATGTCAAATCTTTATTTTCAGATCCCAGAATAGTCAATTTAATCCTGTCCTTCTAGTCAGCTAAAATCCCATGAGAAAGACAGCTCAGCTCATTTTTAGAAAATACTGCAGTGCTCCAATTTTTAAAATATGTGTTTTCATTGATTTTTTGGAGAGAGAAAGAGAAACATGGATTGGCTGATTGGCTGCCTCTGTTGCATAATGCATGTGAGTACCAGAAACAAGAATTATTTAGATAAAAACCTGGGTGTAGGCTGCATCTGCACATGCACAGCATGATGAAGCACACTGGGACCAACCATGGGGACAGCTTCTGGCACTCACACCACAGGGATACATCTGCCACATGGACAGGAAAGTGAGGGTGAAGGAGGGAGTGAGGGGGAAGAGAGGAGTGTGGCTCAGTTCTGGTTCTGGAACTGATTGGCCAGCCAGTCCAGTCCCTCATAGAGGCCAGCCCCAGTGATGGCAGAGGTGGCCTGAAGGTACCAGTTCCTGTGGTGCAGAGAGTGCAGGCCCAGCTTGTCTGTGATCTCAGCTGTGCTCATGGCATTGGGGAGGTCCTGTTTGTTTGCAAGCACTAGCAGGACAACATCCTTGAGCTCTGTGATCATCCGCATCATCTCCTGTCTGGCCTCGTCCATGCGTTCCTGGTCAGTGCTGTCCACCACAAAGATGAGGCCATGTCTGCCTGGGCAGTTTTGGCTCCAAAAAACCCGCATCTTGTCCTGGCTGTTTACGTCCCACAAGACGAAGCTGATGTTCTTATATTCCACAATCTCCACGTAGAAACCTATCGTGGGCGTGGTGGTCACGACCTCATTCAGCTTCAGTTTGTACAGGATGGTGGTCTTCCCAGCACGGTCCAGGCCCACCATGAGAATGCGCATTTCTTTTTTGCCAAAAAGGCCCTTAAAGAGGTTCGCAAAGATATTTCCCATGCTGTAGACCAGAGGGAGAGACAATGGCCAGAGAAACCCTTGGCAGCCACGGTGCTGCCCTGAGCCAGGCGCTGGCTCTCTCCTGTGACTCTTTAGCAGATATTTGTTTATCCTTACTGTAATGCTCTGTCATTGCTATGACTCAACCACTCTTTCTGTTTGTGCTTTTGTGTATTCCACTTCCACTGTCACTATCAATTAACTTACTGTTTTCTAAAGTTCAAAGTCCAGAGAGAGAACAGGTGCAGTTTCAATTGGTCTAGAATAGATGATTTATCACCATCATCCTGGTTCAACAGAACTGTCTTACTGGACACTCCTCTGGGTGGCACCTGACTACGATGATGACCCCCGGTGGGTGAGGCACCTAAGGAGTTTTGAGGACCACCTCAGGGACTACTTTGAGAAGTTTTGCCAACCCATTACATTGCATAATGTTTAAAGCTTTCTTCTTTTTGTCCCTGCAATTCCAGGAATCCAAGGGATGTGAGATAACCTGTGGAAACTGGGGATCCCTCCTGTTTGATATAGGGGACGAACCTGCAATCTGGTATGTGCCGTGACCAGGAATCAAGCCGGTGACCTTTTGGTGCCTGGGTCGATGCTCAACCACTTAGCCACTCAAAAGAAGTCCCCCAATTTTTACAGTATTTGGACTTAGGGTGATACGATAAAGTAGAATTTAAGCCACTAGGGCTCTTTCTACTGTATGATGTTAACAGGTTACAAAATGAATAGTTGTTTTAGAGAAGTAATTATAATTTTCAGGCCCAAGTAAAATTGTGTAGAGGTTTGTGTTTTTTTTTGGTAGTTTAAAACCCCAGAACATAAAAATGAAAGTGAGATTTGGCTGATGATTTTCTCTTAATTCTTCTTAAGAAAACATTTCCATGTCCTTATAACATCCAGAAAGATTGAGGATTTTTACAAAACAATCAAGTCAACATTGCCTGAATTATCTATACCATGTTCTTATTTTATCCTTAAAAACTTAAGATTTGTACAAGAAGATAAAACTGATATTCCCTGTGCTATGTCATTTTAAAATATTCCTGAACATACAGAGGAAGGCCAAAAGAATGTTTGAAATGCACAGCTAAAGAACAACTACAACCATCTTCACAGAGGAGCTCAAAATGAAGTTTTGGTGTTGATGTTTTGCCAAATTTTCTCTGAGAAAATTTGATTATGACTTGCAGCCAAATATGACTCATTGCTGTAAGTGTTATATCTAAAATGATATAATTAGTTTTTTGAGTTTCAGGGGAGAAAAAAGGTGATATTTTAGCTTAACTAATAAGTTAACATATTACAGTTACTCTTCACATGTAGAAGTGCATATAATGTGATTAGGTTAAATACTGACACCAGGGTTCTTTAAGACATAACCCGGCCATATCATCCAATATTGATGCTCACTAGCCAATAACACATGCATGCACACAGAGCTTACAATCAGATTCTTATTGCTATACTAAAGTGTCTGCAGTCAGGCAAGGATCACCAGATTTTTGAGGCTCAAAACAAACAGGAATAAAAAGAATTTGCAGGATGCGGAGACAGAAGGGAAAGTTTTAAAAACCTAGAATTAGCCGAAACCGGTTTGGCTCAGTGGGATAGAGCGTCGACCTGCGGACTGAAAGGTCCCAGGTTCGATTCCGGTCAAGGGCATGTACCTGGGTTGCGGGCACATCCCCAGTAGGAGGTGTGCAGGAGGCAGCTGATCGATGTTTCTCTCTCATCGATGTTTCTAACTCTCTATCCCTCTCCCTTCCTCTCTGTAAAAATCAATAAAATATATTTAAAAAAAAAAAATAAAAAAAAATAAAAACCTAGAATTAATAGCCTCAGAACATTAGGAGGACAGTACATTCATGAAACAAATCAAGATGCTATTTTAAAAAAAGAATATATAAAAGGCTATTGAAAATTTAAAGTATTAGGGCAGAAAAAAAATAAGGTTTTGCTTTGTGCACATTAACCACAAGTTAAAACCCATATTTTAAATAAATAGCTGAGAATAACCTATACTCCTTCCTAATGAATGATTCAGTAGTTATGGCTGTAGAGGTGGTATTTATTATCTTCTGTCCCCTCAAATTCATCTTGGGGTGCCCCAGACAACCAATGCAATGTTTGTTTCAGCTGTCTGTCATTTCAGGTTATTCTGAAATTCCCTTATTATTTTGCCTGTTTTTTCCTTTTAACTGTTTTACTTTAACTTCCTGTTTTTAACTACCTATTCATGTTTGGTGTAGATTAAATGTTCACTGTAGAAGGTTTAGTTTTACAAAATTATTCTACTCTGAGAAGTAAATTTAAAAAAAAATGATACTAGCAATAAAGAAAACCATGATCTTTAACCTATTTGTATTCTCAGGGAACTGATCATGATAGGAAGTGGAACTAAACACAATCTAGTAAATAAAGTTAAAAAAAATAGTGGCAGCAGGAAGTTAAGCTCATTTGTGTGAGTTAATGATTAAAAAAAAATTTTTTTTTTTTGTTAATCCTCACATAAGGATATTTTTCCCATTGCTTTTTCAGAGAGAGTGGAAAGAAGGGAGGGATGCCTCCTGCATGCACCCTGCATGCACTCCTACCAGGAGTGGGGAGCGAACCTGCAACCTTTCGGTGTGAAGGCTGACATTCTAACCATTGAGAAACACTGGCCAAGGCTGTGAGTTAATGATTTTTAAGTGATCAAAAGTTAAAAGCCATAAAAACAACGTTTAAAGCCTTTGAAGGCTCAGCTCTCAGGTTCCAATGATCAGGCACAATTTATCTTTCTAAAGTCCACTCTCCCAGATTACTTTGACATACTGCAATACCATGCCACTGGGTTCTAAAAATGTCAACATTTCTGTTTGCTCAGCACAGTTTTTCTTCTCTCTATATTTTCACACATGGAAAAATCAAGATTCTGCATACCCTAAAATCTTTAAATAATTTTGGCATTTTAGAAGATCAACTACATGAATCCTTGGTGTCTTCTACTCCTGGGTTACAGATGTCTGCTCCCAGTGTACATGCACCCTAATTTGTAAATCCTGCAATCTTCTGAACCCATTCATTTTCCAGATGACAAAAATGAAATAATTTGCCAAGGTTTAGAGTTAAGGATAGAACCCAATGCACTGAATGGAGAAATTATTTGTGAATTATATATCTGAAAAGGCATTCATATCCAGAATGTATAAAGAACTCTTACAACTCTACAATAAAAAGACAAATAACCCCACTTTAAAAATGGGCAAAGGATTTAATACACATTTCTCCAAGGAAGATATATAAGTGGTCAATCAGTACATGATAAAATGTTCAACGTCATTAGTTATTAGTGAAATGCAAATAAAAACCAGTAAGAGATAGCATTTCACATTCACTAGGCTTGCTAGAATAAAGAAGAGAATGGCAGGTGCTGGTGAGGGTGTGGAGGAATCAGAGCTCTTACATACTGCTGGTGGGGTCAAAAAATGGTGCTGCTGCTTTGGAAAACAGTTTATCAATTCCTCAACTTGTTAAACATAGAGTTATTTATGACCCAACAATACCACACCTAAGTACACAACCAAGAGCATTGAAAGCACATCTATACACACAAACTGATGCATAAATGTTTAGAGTAGCATTATTTATAATAGCCAAATGTCCATCAATTAATGGATGGATAAACAAGATTTGGCATATCCATACAATGAAATAGTGTTTGTCTGAAAAAAGGAATAAAATACTGATATAAGCAATAAATGGATGAACCTTGAAAACGTTATGCTCAGCCCTGGCTAGTTTGGCTCAATGGATAGAGCATTGGCCTGTAGACTGAAGGGTCCCAGGTTCGATTCTGGTCAAGAGCACATGCTGGGGTTGCAGTCTCGATCCCCAGTAGGGGGTGTGCAGGAGGCAGCCAATTAATGATTCTCTCTCATCATTGATGTCTCTATCTCCCTCTCCCTCTCTGAAATCAATAAAAATATATTTTTAAAAAAGAAAATATGCTCAGTGAAAGAAGCCAGACGTAAAAGTCCACATATTGTACAATTTCATTTATATTAAATGTCCAGAAAAGGCAAATTCATAGAAAAAGAAGTAGATTAGTAGTTACCAAGGGCTGGGGGGAAGTAGGAAATAGAGAGTGACTACTAATGAGCATGGGGTTTCTTTTGGGGATTAAAAACTAAGTTTTTGTTTTGATAAAAATGTCTTAAAATTAGATGATGGTTACATAATTCTATAAATATACTAAAATCCACTGAATTGTAAACTTTAAAAGTGTAAATTTTATGGAGTGTGAATTCACTTCAGTAAAGCTGTTATATTAAAAAAAAAACACTTATTATACTTTTCCTTTGAGCTAATAGGTAAAGTGAGTTCTTGGAGAGATATAGAATTCTTCTGTTTCTAGGTGGGAAATTTCTCTGTCTGGCTCTCCATTAATGAGCTCATCTGCTATTTTAATGTCTGTCAAGGTTTTCATTGAAATACCACATCTTTCTTGGTGGGCATTGCTGCCCTGACTTAGGTAAAAATCTGTGGCACCCTTTACATTGTAAACAGATAAAAGCAAAGTTTTTCTGGTTGGAAATGATGTGGAAACCTAGTGTGCTAAACACATACTTTTATATGTAGCCCAATTTTGTTACATAATAGATAGTGAAATACACCTTTTAGCTGGGACCTTTGCTGAATAATAGGGGCCATTATTAGACCATAAATTAATATCTTTCTCTACCCTAAAACCATTAGTGGGGTTTAAAAGAAAAAAAATAAGCCAGTCCCACCTTGTAGCAATATGATAAATAGATATATCTTTTAAAACTGTAAAACATGTCTTTTAGATGAATTTGAGGAACATTCCCATAAAGTAGGTTGACATAGGGTGCTGTGTAGAATGTCTAAAAATAACCACAAGCATTCATTTCCTTGCTTTCAAAAAGTTTGTATACTTTCTTGGGAAGATAAGCATTACATGAACTGTTTAATTAAATGATATAATATATGAAAAGCACATGATTTTGGCACATATTAAATAAGACCACCAGAATTCATTCACTAAAAACTATTAAAGTACTTTCTAGGTACCACATGCTATTTGAAACATGGAGATTGCTGTGCTAAACAAGACAGTGGTCCCAGGCCACCTAAACAGCAACACAGAGCAATAATGCAAAAGATGTCACAGTCACTAAGTGCAGTAGAAATGGTAAGTTACTCCTTAGTATTTGAGAAATAGCATTGGGAAGTTGTAAGCACAAAGTTTGGACTTGTTATCTGTTTATTAAAAGATTCAAGGGTGTGGCTCTTGCCTTTAATTACAGCAGCACACAGTCCACTCACTGACGACCATGAGATCACTCATGTCTACATATACATACACTTTTTCAGGTAGAGCTGGGCTGCTTGTGATGGAAGATGAGTGCTATCTGGGGCCAGGCCAGGGCTACTGACAGTTGGCTGCCTGTACCTTCCCTCTATAAAGCAGGTAGTAAGCAAGGTACACAGTGAAGGTGTTAGTAGTGGTGCTGGCTCATGGTGAAGGGTTTATAAACAGGTGTTTACCTGGAGCCTTCCCATCATGGTAGCAAGGCCACTCCAACATGCTGAGAATGTACAAGTCTTAGAGCTGCACCTGGTGGGTTCTGCCATCTTCCCATCGGTTTCTCAATGTTGACAAAGCTGTGACCCTGCCAGTTAGGCCTGAGGAGATGCAGAGGTAGAGATATAATTATGTGCACCAGCTCCTCCCGCTCTGAGAACCCGCTCCTTGGACTCACCCCAGCAGGTTGAGCTTCTTTGTTTGTTTCCTTTTTGCAGCCTTGGCACTGAGACATGTTTGTTCATAAATGTGCCTGAACTTTGTAACCTCTTCTCCTTCCTGAAAACGCATGATGTGATTTCTTTCCCTCAGCCCCTTTCTAGGAGGGCTAGTCCACTCCCTTCTACCCTGACCAGCACACTGGCTCAGGAACTTACCCAGTTTTCCTGCTCAGGGCTACCAGCTGTTTTATCCGTTAGTGGTGACTTGCACAATCCTAAGCAAAGAGGCTGGAGATAGAAAGAATGAGAAACAGGAATCCTGTTCTAGTATCAGGGCCTGGGGTCTCTGGAGGGCTGGGGACTCTGTAAGGACTGTCGCTGTAGGACAGCAGTTTTCAGAATGTGGTCAGAGAACTTTTTTCCCTATGGTCAGTACATTTGAGTCCCTAGGATCCTCCCTTTTTCAAATACATGTTTTCAACCAAAACATATCTCCATAGATTGAGTGCAGAAGCTGATATGAGAACCCAGCTGCCTTCTATTAAGCCAGACACAAGAGATTTGAAAAAAAGCAAATTCCACTCCTCTTGTTAACTCTTGTTTTAGAAAATACAGCTACATTTTAGATAAAACTGTTATTTATGCTAACATGTAATGTATTTTTTGTTGCTATTTTTAAGTAAGTTAATATTTTTAAGTTTTGTTTGAATTTTAATGCAATAAATATTGATATGCTCATATAAAGAGAACTCCTTGGAGTCCTCAACAATTTTTAAAGTATAAAGGGATTCTGATATTTAAAAATTTGAGAACTGCTGCTCTAGGTCTGCTCTTGGCCCCCATTTGTTTTCTTTCTTGCTCTTCTCAAGATACCACACCACGATCCATTGCTTCAATTACCACCTCCAAGCTGAGGGCAGCAACTGAATTTCTGTGGGCCGCTCTGCAAGCACCTGGAGGTAAGGGAATCAAGACTGGCCCTGAGAGTTGAACTGGATAAATCCCTACACTGCAGATGTGATCAGCCTTTCACTCATTCAACAAATATTTATTGAGCACCTACCCTGTGCCATGTACTATTGTAGACACTGGGCTTACTGGAATAAGCAAAACAGAAAATTCCCGAACATTCTACTGGGGTATTGTTGGGAGAGTATAATCCTATATAATAAAGATGTAATATGCAAATGGTTGTTACGTAGTGACTGGCCCCATAACGACTGGATCATGGATCAGCAGGAGGGTGGGGCAGCGAGCTACAAGCGGGCGGCAGAGAGCTACAGGAGGGGGCAGGGCAGCAAAGTATGAGGGGGGAGGTGGGGGGAGCCACAGGAGGGCGGGGCAGCAGGTGGAGAGCTACAGGAGGGTGGCAGTGAGCTACTGGCTGCAAGCGGGCGGTAGAGAGTTATAGGAGGGGGCAGGGCAGCAAGCTATGAGGGGGGTGGGGGGAGCTACAGGAGGGCGGCAGTGAACTACTGGCGCACGGATTCGTGCACAGGGCTACTAGTAAAGTATAAGGAGAAATAAAGCCATATGTAGAAGTATTATAAGAAATTATCTGTAAGAGCTTGACTTTAGAAAGTATTTGGGATAACCCCAAATTCCAGGATCCTTTTCCCACAAGGTTTCCAAAGGTGTTATTCAGACAATGGACAATGAAAAAGGAAAGCAAAGTAATGTGACAAAGATTGTGTGTGTGACTGTACGTGTGCATGTATAGCCTGGAAATTATGTTTTCCATTAGCCATTCTGCTGGTAGGCCTCCGGGAAAGTAGGTGTTTACAAATTTTATCTTGGTAAGGAGGCAAATATGATGCAAGAAAAGTTCCTGTCAACCACAGGAGTAGGGGGAGGAAGAGACCCAGGGGAGCACACCTTGGGATTGGCAGCTCCAGGACAAGACCGTACTAGCATACTTGCAGCACAGGTTTGTGACAATCGAGAGAAGAGCACGGGCTCTGAGCCACCATGAGGTCACCTAAGCACCACCTTCCAGATACCATCTCTTAGGACAAAACAGAAAGAGAAACAGCTCTAATAGGGAGTGATTACCTGGAATGAGACTGTCTTACGTTAGGAGAGTGAGATACTTTAATTGGTCATTTTGAGTTTCATTTCCAACATTTTCTTTGCACATCTGTGATGTTGTGTGATAAAATTTCAATCTGGCTGCATTAGCATTTTATTGTTGGGCTTGTGTGTGAAACCTTTTGAGGCAGGGAATTCTGGAAAGAATGACTCAATTAGACCTTCCTTCTAGACATAAATGTTACTAGCATAATATGGAGATAGGAGGCTAGCGAAAAGAGATGCCAGAAGGCAAAGAGAACAGGATGGACAAATTTACTCAATTAATTTTTATTCTTTAACAGTTTTATGAGAAAGAGGTCACTATATTATAAAGTTACAATAATCAAAACAGTATGGCATTGGCATAATAGGTATGTAGCTCAATGGAAGAGAATAGAGTCCAAAAATAAATCCTTGCTTATATGGTCAAGTAATGTATGTCAAAGGATATACTAGTATAATGGGGTAAAGACAATATCTTCAATGAGTGGTGTTGGAAAAATGGACAGATACATGCCACAAAATGAAATCAGACCACTTCCTTACACCATATGCAAAAATAAACTAAAAATGGATTAAAGACTTCAATGTAAGACCCAAAATTATAAAACTCCTAGGAGAAAACATAGGCAGTAAGCTCTTTGCATCATTCTTAGCAATATCTTTTTGGTTATGTCACCGTAGGCAAGGGAAATGAAAGGAAAAATAAACAAATGGGGCTACATCAAACTGAAAAGTTTTTTCACAGTGAAGGAAACTATCAACAAAATGAAAAGACAACCTACTGACTGGGGGAAGATACTCACAAATAATACATTTGATAAAGGGATAATATCAAAAATATGTAAGGAACTCATACAATTAACACCAAAAAAAACCAAAAACAACTCCCCCAAACCCCACATCAAAAATCACACAATCCAACCAATTATATGTGCAGAGAACCTGAATAGACATTTCTCCAAAGAGGACATACAGATATATGAAGAGATACTCAACATCACCTTTTCTTTAAAAAGGTAGAACCCAATATAAAAAAACAGATAGAACTAGAAAAGGAAATAACTCATTTAACTTTCCATATGTGATTCTGAACATTTCACTTTTATTATTATTGGTAAAATCAGTGCTCAGAATCTTTCTAAAGGATTTATGTCTGACTGCAATCTAGATCTTAAATATGTATTTTAGAGAAAGTCAACACTCACTTTGTAACATTTTTAGATAAGATGACCTTTTGGGAGTTTTTGTTTTTTAAAAAAGATCAAGATAGGGTTTCTGTCAAAGACATGTTAACCAATCTAGCCAGGTGCACACACTACTCTGGTACCAATTTGTACAACTTGTATAGTTGCTCTGTGGTTCTGTAGGTTCTACCCTGGCACTTTGTAATACTGTTTTCTAGTGAAAGTCTTTGAACATTATCTCCTTCCTCAACCTCAGGGCCTTCTCCCCTGCTTTTTCTGAGAGGAAGTGGCCCACCAGCCCAACGCAGACTTATCTTTCAAAACCATCTCGTGGTTCAGAGGCTGTGCTTTATTTTTAAGGAACAACTTTTTCTCACACAGATGGGGGAAGTAAGCTACCTCAAACTGGACAGGGGGTTTCCACCAAGAACTAAGATCTAAAGACTGTTTCAGAACTTTTGAGTACAAATGTATACTTTTGTTCCAGAAAGTACACTTTTGAGCACAAATGCTAAACCTTCTCTTCCCGCTGCTTCTGGACATCTCTCTTCCTTGTCCAAAACCCTTCCATGACTTGGTGACACTTTCTCTTTAGAGTCACCCTCTCAGATAGGTTGGTTTTAGAGGTGGGAAACCAGACATGCCGGGGGTAGACTGATTGCAGCCTTGCACAGTTGCACAGAGTGGTGGAAGTGCACTGGCCTGGAGACCAAGTGATCCAGCTCCTCATCCCAGCCTCACTTGACTGGACCTTCATGGCTTCTGATCAGCACGTCACATGTTCATCTCGGGCTTTCATGTCCCTGTGTGAAAATGTGAACTAGGAGTGCTGTTAAGTTCTTGCTGTCCCCGAGGACACAAAAGCGTAGATATGGGGAAAGCATAATGATGGTGGATTCCTCTGAGGCTGTGGCAGAGGAGAAAGGAGTAGATACGGAGGATAACTCATTGTGCTTTGGGGGCATTGTTGTAAGAGTCAAATAAAGGTTACTTGAACACACGCACTGAGATACCAAAGTAGTCGATCTGATTACCCAGACCACTACTAAGTAACTAAGCACATACAGCATGGAGATACTGCACAAAGGGATGACTCACATTCTGATTGGGATGGCAAGAGATTTTACCATGCTACTCGGAATGACATGCCATTTATGATGTATGCATTGTTTATTTCTGGAATTTTCCATTTAATATTTTTGGACCTTGGTTGCCCCTGGGTAACTGAAACCACAGAATGGGAAGCTGTGGGTAAGGGGACTACTGAAATTGACCTTTCTGCAATTGATCACTCCCTTTTCCTTAAACACCTCTCCTTATTCCTGCTTTGGTCTCTAGCTCCCCACCTTGTCCTACCTCTCTTAGTCATTTTTTTTTTGCCTAATCCTCTTCATTTTCTTAGCTTCCCAGTGTTCAATCCTTGGATTTCTCTATCTATATCCCACTTCTTAGGTGATCTTAATTTAAATATCATCTTCCTCAAATTGGTTCATCCCTGCATGTTCCCCATTTCACTAAAGGACACTCTTCCGGTGGCTCAGGTCAAAACCTTGGACAGTCCTTTAATCTTGTTCTTCACAATTTCCTATTTAATTCATCAGCAAATCTGAGATATATGTGCTTTCAAGTCTGACCATTTATCCCATCTTCATCACCACTACCTAAGTTTAATTCTCATCTAATACTTTAGTAGACTCCTAATTGGGCTCCCTCTACCATGTCCACCCCTCCAACGTTCTATTCTACACATAGATCCTTAAAATTATTAATCAGATCCTATTACTGCCCTGCTCAAAACCCTCTAATGGCTTCCCATATTCTCAGAGAAAAAAGCCAAGTGCTCACCATGGCCTCTCATACCCTCTCTCACCATTTGTATCCTCTCTCACTCTCTCTTAGCCCCACACACTGGCTTTGCTTTTCCTTGATCATGCCAAGCTAGCCTGGTCTTGGGAGCTCTGTATTTGCTGGACTCTGTACCTGACAATACTCTCCTGTTGGGGTCCTGCCCCAGCAGGTCCAGGGGTTCCCAAAGGTGTGGACAGAGTCGGCAAAGAATGAAGGACATGGAGGGAGCGTTCAGTTGATCAGCATAGCCAGGTTCTTTAGCCAGGTTCTCCAGCCAGGTTCTATCTTTATTGTCCTGTTCCCTTGAAACATATTCTGTGCAGATGTTTCTTCCCTGCAGCGACTGTGTCAAGCAGCAAGGATGGGCTTGCTTCCGGCATTCTCCTCTGGGCCTTTGCAGGGCTCACTCTTGTACTTTATATTCAAGGCTCTTGTCAAGTGTTTCAGAAAGATTCCCTTCACATGCCACTTAAAAATGGCATTCCCAAACTCCCTATCCCTTTAAATGGTTTATTTTCTCCATAGCACTTATCACTACTGGTCATTATACTAGTATATTATGTTCATTTGGCAAATTTGTTTGACCTTGTCATTTTTTTGTTTACTCTTATGTTGTCAGTGTCTAAAATAGGACACAGTAGCTATTCAATAAATATTTATTGAATGCCTTTATCAATGTAAGAAGATTCAGAATCTGTAGAGAATTTTTATGCATTTATTTGAGCCAAACTGATGACATTGTAGTGAAGCAAGATATCACATGCTCCAAGAATGACAGTTTTACAGTTTCTTTTATGCCTTTGGAATTAAGGAGGAAACATAGGAAGACTACCTGAAGCGGGGAGAAAGCTGGGAGTTGTTTGCTCACGGGCTGTCACGTGTGATGAGGAGATGCAGGTCTCCTAGAGAGGACAATGACTACTGAGTAGTCATTCATTTTGGGGGACATCCAGTAACAGTGGAACCACAGGATGAATTGGAATAATAAACCACATTATCTGGACACAGTGTTTCTCTCCAAACACGGGAATCTGAAAGAGCAGTGTAGGAAACTCCTCTGGCTACTCAAATAAAACTCAATAAAAATTCAGTTACTTAGATTTGAGATCTTATCATTTACTCTTGAAAATAATCATCTATAGAAAATTTCAAATTAGAAAATAAGCTAAAAATAAATTCTTATTGTGGTGATGGTTATACTATAACTATACTAAAAGTTATTGAATTGCACACTTAAAATGGGTGATTTTCATGGAATAAAAAATGACACCTCAAAAAACTTTTAAAAACTAAACTTATATTTATTAAATATTGGAATGCCATATTTGAAAATTTAAGTCAGGGTCACACTTAACATAGTACTCAGTGTTGATTTTTCTTTTTATTTTTTTCTAAATTTTTATTTATTTATTTTTAATTTTTTTCTTTATTGATAAGGTATTACCTATGTGTCCTTACCTCCTCCTTCCCCGCCCCCCCCCCCCCACTCATGCCCTCACCACCCTGGTGTCTGTGTCCATTGGTTAGGCTTATATGCATGCATACAAGTCCTTTGGTTGATCCTTTACCCCCATCCTCCCCTACCTTCCCTCTGAGGTTTGATGGTCTAATCGATGCTTCTCTGTCTCTGGATCTGTTTTTGTTCATCAATTTATGTTGTTCATTATATGCCATAAATGAGTGAGATTATGTGATATTTATCTTTCTCTGACTGGCTTATTTCACTTAGCATAATGCTCTCCAGGTCCATCCATGCTGTTGCAAATGGTAAGAATTCCTTCTTTTTTACAGCAGCATAGTATTCCATTGTGTAGATGTACCACAGTATTTTAATCCACTCATCTGCTGATGGGCACTTAGGCTGTTTCCAAATCTAAGCTATGGTAAATTGTGCTGCTATGAACATAGGGGTGCATATATCCTTTCTGATTGGTGTTTCTAGTTTCTTGGGATATATTCCTAGAAGTGGGATCATTGGGTCGAATGGGAGTTCCATTTTTAGTGTTTTGAGGAAACTCCATACTGTTTTCCACAGTGACTCTACCAGTCTGCATTCCCACTAGCAGTGCAAGAGGGTTCCTTTTTCTCTGCATCCTCTCCAGTACTTGTTTGTTGATTTGTTGATGATAGCCATTCTGACAGGTGTGAGATGGTACCTCATTGTCATTTTGATTTGCATCTCTCGGATGATTAGTGACTTTCAGCATGTTTTCATATGTCTCTTGGCCTTCCTTATGTCCTCTTTCAAAAAGTATCTATTTAGGTCCGTTGCCCATCTTTTGATTGGGTTGTTTATCTTCCTTTTGTTAAGTTGTATGAGTTCCTGTAAATGTTGGAAATCAAACCCTTATCGATGATAACATGGGCAAATGTGTTATCCCATGCAGTGGGCTTTCTTGTTGTTTTGTTGATGGTTTCTTTTGCTATGCAGAAGCCTTTTATTTTGATGTAGTCCCATCTGTTCATTTTCTCTTTAGTTTCCTTTGCCCTAGGAGCTGTATCAGTGAAGATATTGCTTTGCATATGTCTGAGATTTTGCTGCCTGTGGATACCTCTAATATTTTTATGGTTTCCCATCTTATGCTTAAGTCCTTTATCCATTTTGAGTTTATTTTTGTGTATGGTGTAAGTTGGTGGTCTAGTTTCATTTTTTTGCATGTATCTGTCCAATTTTCCCAACACCATTTATTGAAGAGACTATCTTGACTCCATTGTATGTTCTTGCCTCCTTTGTCAAATATTAATTGAGCATAGTGGTTTGCATCGATTTCTGGGTTCTCTATTCTATTCCATTGGTCTGTCTATATATCTGTTCTTGTGCCAGTACCAGGCAGTTTTGAGAACAGTGGCTTTGTAATACAGCTTGATATCTGGTACTGAGATCCCTCCTACTTTGCTCTTTCTCAGGATTGTTGCAGCTATTCGGGGTCTTTTTTTCATTCCAGATGAATTTTTGGAGAGTTTGTTCTAGGTCTGTGAAATATGCTGTTGGTATTTTAATGGGGAGTGCATTGAATGTATAAAATGCTTTGGGTACTATGGTCATTTTAATGATGTTGATTCTACCAATCCATGAACACAGTATGTTCTTCCATCTGTTTGTGTCTTCTATCTCTTTTTTCAGTGTCCTGTAGTTTTCCGAGTACAGGTCTTTTACCTCCTTAGATAAGCTTATTCCTAGGTAGCTTAATTTTTTTTGGTGCGATGGTAAATAGGATTTTTTAAAATCTCTCTTTCTGTAAGTTCACAGTGTTGATTTTTAAATGTATTAAATTAAGCAGCCAACCAAGCCACTGTTCTGATAAAAGAAAAATCCATTGGAAAAGAATTAGGTCACTCATTATGAGTTAACATAAACCAGAAGTGAAACTGCAACAGTGCCCAGGATAACAACAGGGGTTTGTGTAAGGCTTAGAAATCCCTTCCTTGCAACACTCCTTGGCCAGTATGCGCTCTTGTTTTTCCTGGCAAAGTCCCGCCCATATCATCTACGTACTTCTCTCTCTCAGAACAACTCAGCAAAATAAACTTTTGGTTTGTTTGTTGGACAACATTATTTCACACAGATATCAAACAGGCCCAGAACAAACAAACAGCAACTTCATAGACTAAAAAGGGGGTGGGTGGGGCGGGGTGCGCGCTTTTATCTTTGGCCTTTTCAACCATCTCACACAAACCAACTACTTATAGTACAACTAGGTGCACACATACAAAATGTTACTGGAATGCTTAGAATAAAACTTTTGCTGTTGTTGTTTTTGCTTTTTTTACAAGGTTGGCTTTTTTTTCTCCTTTCAGATTATAATGAACATGGTTGCACACAGGTAAAGTAGGACAGAGGAGGCTCCAAAGGTTAGTTTGATCATCCAAGATCATTAAAAATGGCTGACCTCCTAACAATTTGTACAAAAATATAGAATGTCAGTAAAAAACACAAACAAAACTTTTCTTTTAAAAGTATTTTTAAGAATTAAAAAAGCAAGACCTTGGAAGTTTCGGTCTTTTCTTCCTCTTGTAAATTCATATTGTGGTTTTGGTTGGGTGGGGAGAGAGCATGTCATCTGTGGGAGACGCTGCCTTTGATGGGGGAGGGGAGTGGGGTGACTTTCTACGTGAAAATGACCAGATTCTAAGAAGGGAAGTGAAGAGTGAATAGGTCACAGTGGCCTTTTATGTTTTTTTAAATTTAACTCGTTGGTTTGTGCTGTCCAGTCATCCTCATCCGTCTGCTGCTTCTTGGTGTCAACATCACCACCCTCATCATCTTCAGCTGCCTGTTTGCCCTTAGCTGCCTCAGCTTCCTCATCTCCATCTCCATCCTCTTCCTCCCACCTTCCTCCTCTTCTGCATCTACCTTATTGTCAGCCTCCTTCCCCCCTACCTGCTTCTCTTCAAATTTCTTTGCTGGGTGTGCTTTACTGCCAGAAGTCTAACAATTTTTTTTTAAAATATATTTTATTGATTTTTTACAGAGAGGAAGGGAGAGAGATAGAGAGCCAGAAACATCGATGAGAGAGAAACATCGATCAGCTGCCTCCCGCACATCTCCCACTGGGGATATGCCCGCAACCCAGGCACATGCCCTCGACCGGAATCGAACCTGGGACCCTTCAGTCCTCAGGCCGACGCTCTATCCACTGAGCCAAACCAGTTTCGGCAACAATTTTTAATACTACAGTGGGAAGATAGCTAGGAGATGTAAATTTTGCTGACAGGGAAAAGGCCAAGTAAGAACTTGCATGTAAATCAGTCTGCTAGTTAGGCCAATGTTCCCACCAATTAATCTACATATCTGGAGTGTGACTGGAGCAGCAATTGGAATGCTCAGCTGGCCTGGTTTCTGCAGATTATGGAAAGCTCTTAGCTAGGACAAGTGCACTGACGTGGGGCCCGCTGCCTCATGATCTTCTCACATTGTATTTTGTAATAATTATTACTCATGGCAGTGAGCAGTCACTGAATATTCCGGGCTTAGTAACAACTGTGTTACTAAACTTACAGTGTTTATTGGCAAACAGAAATGCTTAAAACACCCAGCAGTGATAGGCAATCTGAAAATCTCAAGTCAAAATGTCTCTTTTCTGTAATAATTAACAACTTGTGCCAAGTCCGTCCTCCCTGCTTTTCCTCACGTGATTCTCCCCACTCCATGTTGCAGAGGTGGCCCGACCCAACCAGACCCCACGCACCTCCCAGGTTGGCTCCTGCTGCGCCTGGGGGTGGGTGGGCAGGGAGCTCCAGCTCTGAGGCAATCTCTCCTGAGTTCACGCCCTGGTTCTGCCCCTTAACCAACCGTGTGACTCAGGGAAGTTCCTTTACCTTCTCCAGAAACGCAACAATACTTCTCGGGGTGGTGGTTTGGCATTACATGCTCAATAAAAATTAATATTGTTCTTGGCTATTTAGGAGAGTAAAAATCCCATTCCCTTTCCTCTGAATGAAATGCATTTCACAATTTAGCACTTATAGACTCTCTTGTATTTTTGCTCATGGTTTCATGTGGTGGCTGTCTTAGATCCTCAGTTAGCCTAAACCCCCCAAGGAGAGAGAGAAAAGGCTTTAGTCTCTTTGAATGTCCACTGGCCCATAAAGCAACACCACACAGGTTTTGAATGTAATAGTTTCTAGGCAGTTGGGTTTGTTGACATCACTGTTTTCAGTTCCATTAGGTTGTGGTAACAGGTTCAGGCCAGGTGACTAGGATGTAGGGACATTTTGATTGGGTGGTTGGATCTGTGTAACTGTGACTGACCACTGTGTGGGGGTTGCCTCCTTGCATCATGAGTTCAGTTTCTCAGAAGGTGGAAAGCCCTTAATTACTTTATCAATCAAAACAGAGGGCTTTCCGTGCAGTCTAATATGTGAAATTTCTGTTACTCATCTCGATTACTAACACCCAGTTGCCATGCCAGAAGCTTGAGACATCCTTAACTCTTCTTCCTTTGCTTCCCTCACACCTATATTGATATTGTCAGCAAGACCAGTAGATTCTTCCTCTTCCATGATGGATTCTCCTTCCACTCCAGGCTTTAGTTCAGGTTTCCATCATCTCTTATCTGGATCTTCATAACTTCATAACTAATTTATTTGCTGCTGCCTGTTATATTTCTGGTCAAACAACCATCTGATTAGGTTATTCTCCTTTTTAAAATCTTTTAATGATTCACCATTATTGACAGAAAAAAAAAATCCCCTCCCCTATGGAGTCCACACCATCAAATCCCTATCTCCCTTCCCATCATTTCCCCCCTCACACCCTCGTGCCAGTTATAACTTGCAGGCTCTGTGCTCTTTCAAGCTTCCATGCTTTTAAATATATTGCTTGTTTGTTTTTTTGTCCTGGAATGCCCTTCTTCATTCCTATTTTTATCAGGACAACATAGTGCTTTGGAACAAAGACTCTAGGTCAGACACCTTCATTTGAATCCTGAGTCTTCTGCCTGTTAACTAGGATGTTGGGCAAGTTATTCAACCTCTCAAGCTTCACTTTTCTCATCTATAAAATGGAGATAATAACTACCACCTCCAAGGGCTAGTGTAAAGATTGAATAAGAAAGTACATGTGTTACACTTAGTGGTACCTGGCACAGAGTGAAGGCCCAATAAATGTTAGCTATTGCTACCACTTGAAATTCAAGTGTCATTTGAAGTCATTGCTCTCTTGACTTCTGTGATAGGCACAGGGATGGCTCCCCAAAGGTATCCACCCTAAATTCTTGGACCTATAAATATGTTATTTACATAGTAAATGGACTTTGCAGATGTGATTTAATTAAGGATCTTAAGATGGGAGAGTATTCTGCATTATTCAGGTGGGTCCAAAGTAATCACAAGAGTCCTCACAAGAGGAAGACAGGACAGTGAGAGCGAAGAGGAGAAAGTAATGTGATGATGGAAGTAGAGATTGGAGTGATGCAGCCATGAGCCAAAGAATGCTGGCAGCCTCTGAAAGCTGGAAGGGGGAAGCATTGGATTCTTCTCAGCAACCTCCAGAAAGAACCAGCCCTGTTGACAGCTTAATTTCAACCCTTAAGAGTCATTTCTGACTTCTGACCTTCATAGCTGTGAGAAAATACATGTGTGTTGAGTTAAAACACTAAGTATGTGGTAATTGTTACAGCAATGGGTCTCTCTCTCTCTCTCTCTCTCTCTCTCTCTCTCTCTCTCTCTCTCTCTCGGCCACACCATTCCCCACCCGCTGCTTTCCTCAGCGTTCACTCTCTCTGAAGTACACCGGGGCTTTTCCCACTCTACTTCCTCCAGGCGCATGTATCCTCGCTTCCTTTCTCCTAAGTTCCAAAGACCCTTATTCCAACTCTGTAACTTGTTTCGTGAGCCCACACAGCCCAGCTGGCTCACTTCTTCCATGGCTCATTTCTTTTATCTCTGTGTCTTTCTAAATGCAATTTTGCTTGTATTTGAGTTTTGGATCTGAGTTCTTTCTTAGCCAGAACTCAGATATGAGGTTGCTGAACTGAGGTCCAATTGCCAGTAACATTCTGGTGCTATTTTGCTGCCAACAGAACCAGCCTATGATCTGTGGGGTGGGCATCTGCCCTCTGAGGGCCATGCCTTCTCTTTATTCCCCTCTCCATATACCCTCTCCAATGGATTTAAAATAGGCCAAGAACAATCAGCTTCTTCAAACAATTGAAGAAAACTCAGAAAAAGTATGAAAGAAGGAGAGACTGTCAGGAAGCCAGAGAACTCCACAGAAGTCCAAGAAAGTGACCTTTTTTGGGTAAGACCATGAACAACAACCAGAAGGTCAGAGGGAATAATAATGGAGGACCTGAAATGGGAAAACATTTTTTTGTTATAGTAGAAATAAGACACAAATAAAACTTCCTAGAAGGATGGCTGAATCCCATAGCACTTACATGTAGGTATGTCATTTTTAATTCACAGGTCGCCTTCATTAGACTGTGTGTTTCTAGGAGCTGCTGCTGCTTATTAATATTTGAAACCACTGCCTATCCCCACTTCTACATTCTTAAACACAAATCCTGACACATTCTTTTTTTTTTAATATATTTTATTGATTTTTTACAGAGAGGAAGGGAGAGGGATAGAGAGTCAGAAACATCGATGAGAGAGAACTATCGATCAGCTTCCTCCTGCACACCTCCTACTGGGGAAGTGCCCGCAACCAAGGTACATGCCCTTGACCGGAATCGAACCTGGAACCTTTCAGTCCGCAGGCCGACGCTCTACCCACTGAGCCAAACCAGCCAGGGCTCCTGGCACATTCTTAAACTCTAATTCATATTTGATGAAGGAAAGAGTATGGTCTCAGATGTGATTTTTATTTTGATTGGATTCAGCTCATGGCAAAATGGAGGGACTAGTCATGGGTTCTCAAATAATGTTTTGTCTCTGGCAAGCATGGACGGGTATGGGAGATGTGTCAGGAGAAATGGTTGAAAACAGGTCTGCGGGTTGTTGCAGAAAAAGGGAAGTGACTATAATTGAAGGTGTGCCTGGCCCTGGAATATTTTGTATGATGAATATTTCATTGGGTTCTGGTCTCTGCTTCTCAAAGATATGATAGAGCTAGAAAAGATCCAGAGAAGGACATTAAAAATGATCAAAGGCAGAGAGAATTATGTAGGGTGATAAAAAAAATGATTCAGTTTGCAAAAAAGTTAGTCTTAAACTCATAAAGAATAATCATGGATTATTTTCTCAACTCCTGAAAAAAATAGAAATAGGTAACATTACTTGAAGCCTGACAGTCCTTTCAACAAAAATAAAAGGAAATTCCTTTTTATATAGCATGCACTACGATATAGAATCTGTGACTCCAAGAGGCTGTGCCTACTGAAAATGTGAATATTGCAGGCAGAGTTGCATTAAGGGTCAAGCCAGCCAGGCAGTTGCCCAAGGTGTCTCTGAGAGACACAGATCATCGCTGAATACATTAGAATATGGTGTTTGCAAACTCAGGTTTTCCACATGCAGCTTTTTACAATTTTACATCTGTAAAATTTGCCTTGACCTGTTAAAGTAAACAGTGCACTCGAGTGGAATTTAAAGACAAGAAAAACAAAAATCTCCTCACCACTTTGACTCACCTTTGGAATGCTTTGGGATTGCACATATAAGTGGCTTCATCAACTGAACTCCTGGATTGAATAAAAGGGATGTCCTTAGTTAACCAAAAACAAATAATTTATTTTTTATCTACATTTTTATCTCTGTAATATATATTACATAAAGTTCTCTAGTTAAAAAACAAACCATAAAAGGAAACTGTAGAGAGAATAAGAACCATAGAAAAGTGGAAATTATTGGGCTGATTTTTTGTCCAGGACAGGTAACTTTACATTGACTAGTGGAAATGAAAGACCAAATTAATCTTAAGTAAATAATTTTTATTGATAAACTACCATTTAATACATTTTCCATTTAGGAATGTTGAACAATTATTTAAAGAATATTTGTTTTGAAGGGCTTCCATTAAAGAGCTGAAGTTCTCAATTATATCCTAACTGTAGGCTTAGGAAAGACTTGCAAAAATTCATACCAAGTTATAAATGGTAATTTAGAAATTTCTAGATAATAGCAATCCTTGGTCAAGCCAGCCTACCAGATTGTGAACTAATGAGCGGGAGTGTGTGAAAGTTCTTTGACATTTGTCATTGCTGTGCTATGTATATACTATTGGCCTCTTCCTGCTCCATCCCACCTACGTGCTGTGCTGATTATGATATCACCAGACTGTCCCAGTCACAGGGAAGCTATGGCCTGGTCTATTAAAGTGACCCTCCCAACTTGGTAGTTGGGAAACGGTCCCTTGTGCCTGCATGCCTGGTGCCTGATAGCCACCCAGTTCCCATCATGATTGTGAGGGCATCTCTTCTATGCTGGGTATTCTGCAGCCCAGGCTGCAAGGACTAGAGCCTGGGGTTGAACTCTGGCTGATAGGCTGTCAAAACTGGTTCTACCAACCTTGCACCTGATTCTCATTCCCAGCAGGCCCCTTCCCCTGAAACTTGGCCCTGTCTGTAATCATCTTTCTTATGCCCCAGGCCCTCCTGAGTCATTACCTTGCTGAACCCCAAACAAAGCAGAGAAACAGGATTCCGAGATGGAGATTGGAGATGAGTATCTCCTCCATCCTGCAGATAAGAGAGCCTTCCTAGAGAGATGCTTTGGCTGGAGTTGTCTTGGGTCATTTCCTTGCCCTTTCAAACTGCTCTAGCCAATGACTGCCAGATTATAGCTGTTACCTTCTCCTCCCTCCCAGCCCAGGGGCTTCCCAATATGGTACTTACCTAGGGTTTTGCTCTTTACTGTAAGTTTAAAATACATAATGTTTAATATATATAAATATAAACTTTTTTTGAGGTAGTTTAAATGAAGGGCAATAACCATTGCCTCTCATAATCTACCCCATAGTACAATTTTCAAAAGACAAATCATGTGGTGAGAATGTAAAATAGCTCAGTTGCTTTGGAAAAGAGTATGACACTTCCTCACAATGTTAAACATAGGGTTATTTTATGACCCAGCAATTTCATCCCTAGGAACAAACCCAAGAGAAACAAAAATTTGTGTCCACACAGAAACTTGTATACAGATGTTCACAGCAGTATCCTATCTAATAATAGACAAACATGGTAATTGACCATACCTTCAATACACCTCCCATTGGCTAATCAGTGCAATATGCAAATTAACTGCAAACAAAGATGGCGGCTAATTTGCATACTGCAGGCAGGGCGGGACAGCGCGAGCCGCCAGCTCACCACCATCCAGGGCAGGCCCACCCCCGCCTTGCCGCAGAAGCCCCAGAAGCCGCCTGATATGGTAGTAACTCTATCAGTAAGCACTCTGAAAGTCAGTGGCATAAATGCACCAATTAAAAGACAGATTATGAGGGTGAATCAAAAACAAAACCCACTTTAAATATAAAGACACATATACATTAAAAGTAAATGAATTAAGCTGCAGTCTGTTTTGCTCAGTGGATAGAGCATTAGCCCATGGACTGAAGGGTCCCAGGTTCGATTCCAGTCAAGGGCATGTACCTCAGTTGCTGGCTTGATCCCCAGTCCCTATCAAAGAATGTGCAGGAGGCAACCAATCAATGTGTCTCTCCCTTTCCCTTCACTCTCTCTAAAATTCAATGGAAAAATATCCTTGGGTGAAGATTAACAAAAACGAAGTAAATGGATTAAGTAACATTAAAGAGATTATAAGAAAAATATATTCCAAATTTTGTTAGTTGTATAATGGTTATGTTTAAATTATTAACACCTAAGAAATTGGATGAAGGGTACATATAATATGCTGTAGTATTTTATAGTTTTTTTACATGTATGAGATTATTTCAAATTAAAAAATTAAAAAATTAAAAATTAATAAAATATTAATTGAAATGTATCTGCATTATATGAAAAATCTCCTAATTTCTTCTAGCATAATTTATTAAATTGTGCTAAAATTTACAAGGGTTCAATTAAAAAATATCTTAATTCTAAATGATGTAATAGAAAATATATAATAGTGCAGTTATAAGCACTTATCTGAAAATACAAATTTAAAGAAGTGAATTTAAAGAAGGGATTAGCCAAAGAAAATATATGCACAACCCATGGACACAGACAACAGTATGGTGCTGGCCAGAGAGAAGTGGGGGGCAAGAGCTGGGTAGAGGGGACAAAAGGGGGGAAATAGGGACATCCTATATAATAATAATAAAAGGTTAATATGCACATTGACTGAACAGCAGAATGACCGGTTGCTATGATGTGCACTGGCCACCAGGGGGCAGATGTTCAATTCAGGAGCTGCCCCCTGGTGGTCAGTGCACTTCCATATGGGGAGTGCCACTCAGCCAGAAGCTGGCTCATGGCTGGCCAGCGCAGTAGTGGTGGTGGCAGGAGCTTCTCCCACCTCCGTGGCAGCACTAAGAATGTCCAACTAATGGTTTAGACCCGATCCCTTGGGGGCCTAAGCCTTTAGTCAGACATCTCCCGAGGGCTCCCTGGCTGCCAGAAGGATGTCTGACTGCAAGCTTAGGCTTGATCTCCCGAGGAGTGGGCCTAAGTCGACAGGTGGACATCCCCCAAGGGGTCCTGGACTGCAAATGGGCACAGGCTGGGCTGAGGAAACCCCCCACCCCGAGTGCACAAATTTTTGTGCACCGGGCCTCTAGTTATTTATAATAGCAAAAGGTGGAAATAATCTAAATGTCTATTAACTGGTGAGTAAAAAAACAAAATGTGGTATCCTATATAACAAAAAGGTAATATGCAAATTCACCCTCATTCCGTCACGCTGTCACAAAATGACTATGCCCACAGTGGAGGCAGGGTTCCTGTAACACAAGATGGCTGCGCCCACAGCGGACGCAGGGTTCCCGTAATGCCGGAATGAGTGATCAGCAGGGACCTGAGGCTGCGTGGTGTCAGGCTGGGGCAGGGGACCTCAGGCCGCAAACCCAGCCCCAGTGCTGGGTCGGGGGACCTGAGGCCGCGCACCCAGCCCAGCAGGGCTTGACAGGGGACCTCAGGCCGCGTTTCCCACCTGGCGGGGCTTGCAGGGGGATCTGAGGCTGCACCCCCTGCCCTGGTGCCAGGCTGGGGGGCTTGATACCACGCCCCCTGCCCAATGGGGCTTAACAAGGGGCCTCAGGCTGCCCCCCCTGCCCCGGGCCAGGGGACCTGAGGCAGCACCCTCTGCCCTGGCATCGGGCCAGGGGACCTCAGGCTACGCACCCCACTCCGGGCTGGGATGGGGGACCTGAGGGTGCACCAGGGGAACTGAGGCTGCGCCCCCTGCCTGGCACCAGGTTGGAAGACCTGAGGCTGTGTCCCCCACCCAGCGGGACTTGATGGGGAACCTGAGGCTGTGTCCCCCACCCAGCGGGACTTGACGGGGAACCTGAGGCTGTGTCCCCCACCCAGTGGGACTTGACGGGAACCTGAGGCTGTGTCCCCCACCCAGTGGGACTTGACGGGGGACCTGAGGCTGTGTCCCCCACCCAGCGGGACTTGACGGGGAACCTGAGGCTGTGTCCCCCACCCAGCGGGACTTGACGGGGAACCTGAGGCTGTGTCCTCCACCTGGCGGGACTTGACGGGGGACCTGAGGCTGCGCCCCCCACCTGGCAGGGCTTGATGGGGGTAGGGACAGTCGGGTCTGGATCTTGCCCAATGGGGATGGGGCTGGCCAGGTCTGGGTCTCGTGCAATTTCGAGGTGCATGTGGGTGGGTGGGGACTTGACTCTGGGTCCTGCAGCGTGCCCCAACCTCTGACAGGAAGAAGATTTTCATATACATTTTACTAATTTTCTTTCATCTCTGACACTTCTATTATAGAGAAAGGGAAAATAGCAATATTAAAATATTTCCTCTAATTCCCTTTTAATGTGCACAAATTTCATGCACTGAGCCACTAGTCTATATATATGAAAGGCTAAGTGACCAACCATATGTCTGTCTGACCATCTGACCGACCGACCAACCGGTACATATGATACGCACTGGCAATTTAAAAATAAACGCTGACTTGCGCATGTGTGATACATATAAAACTCTGAAGTATTAACAGGATCTGTGGAAGGAGAGGTTGTTCTGATTCCAAGAATTGATTTGTACCCGCCTGACACTGGCCTCCCATTTCAATTAATTCAAGGACAGTTTCCCATGTTGCCAGCATTTGCGATGACTATTAATAAATCACAAGAACAAACTCTAGGCAGAGTAGGAATACTCCTACCTGAACCTGTTTTCAGACATGGTCAGTTATATGTTGTTTTCTCTCGAGTTTGAAGAGCGTGTGACGTTAAAGTTGTAAATACTTCATCACAAGGGAAATTAGTCAAGCTCTCTGAAAGTATTTTTACTCTTAATGTGGTATACAGGGAGATATTAGAATAAGTTTAATAAATTTATCAGTCATTGTTTTTATCAATGTTTTTATATTATGTTTTTGTTGTTTTTATATCATGTCTTTGTTGTAATATCATGTTATTGTTTAGTAATTAATTTATATATTATTTTCATATACATTTTACTAATTTTCTTTCATATCTGACACTTCTATTATAGAGAAAGGGTGAATAGCGATATTAAAATATTTCTTCTAATTAATTTCCTTTCAATGTGCATGAGTCCGTGCACTGGGCCCCTAGTAGCTATATAATGGAATATTATATAAAAGGAAGAAAAATTCTGATACATGTTACTACATGTTGCCACCTTAAAAACATTATGCTAAGTGATGAAGCCAGTGACACATATAAAACACATATCATATAATTTTTATTTATATGAAATGTCCAAGGAAAGAAAATATGTAGAAATAGAAAATAGATATGTTGTTACCTAGGGTTGATGGTGCAGTGGGTGATGGATAGGGAGTGACTATTTTTTTTGGGGGGGGGGGTTGATAAAAATGTTCTAAAATTAAATAGTAGCAAACGGTTTCACATCTCTATGAATATACTAAAGACCACTGAATTATACAATGGATAAATTGTATAGTATGTGAATTATATCTCAATAAAGCCATTTTAAAAAGATAAAATATGACATTTAAAAAATATTTTTGAAAACTTGTGATTACACAAAAATAATTTATTCTCATCATAAAGAAATCAAACAACACAGATAAAGTTAAATTCTCCCTTGATAAACAGCACCAATTCTTTTACACTCCCCAAAGATGAACAACAACTCATTTTTCTAGGGCATTTTCTTAAAGAAATACATATATATATATATATATATATATATATATATATATATATATAGTGTGTGTGTGTGTGTGTGTGTGTGTGTGTGCGTGTAGGTTTTTGTTTGTATCTTTCATTTTTACTTTGCCATACCATATTTTACTCTATATCTTTATTCTTTTCCATCTTTAGAGCTTTCCGTGTCAGTTCATATAGGTAGGCCTCATTCCTTTTAATTGCCATAGTATAGACCGACCTTTGTTTATTTAGCATTTTCTTACTGATGGATATTTAGGTTGGTTACAGTTTTTCATTTTCCAATAAATGCAAGGATGAAGATCCTGGCAGATGTCTCTTTGTATATGTGTCTCATCATTTCTCCTGGGTAGACACTGGGAAGTAGGATAGCCAGATCATAAGATATGCACATTTTAATTTTAAAAGTATTTTCAGATTGCTGCTGAAGTGGCTATAACAGCTCACCCCTTCTGGCCGTGGCTGAGACTATCCATTTCCTTATGCCTTGACATATATATGTGTATATTTGGTGTAATACTTCAATTACCAAATGTTTATATTTTACCAAGCAAGTTGGTGGATAGTAGCTTCCTAGTTCCATAATTGCTAATGAAATTGAACATCTATTCATAGGATTGGCTTTTTATATTCTTTCCCCCC
The DNA here is from genome assembly GCF_014108235.1 of Myotis myotis. NCBI lineage: Eukaryota > Metazoa > Chordata > Mammalia > Chiroptera > Vespertilionidae > Myotis > Myotis myotis. The sequence goes on from NW_023416379.1 coordinate 53,098,623, forward strand.
CTTTTTTTCTATTGGAGTGTTTGCCTTTTTAAAAAAAAAAAAAATTTAGATGCTCTTTATATGTATTTTGTGTAATAAGTACCTATATAACTATCTATATGCACATCTATTTACATATACAGATATTTCCTACCTAGTCATTACTCTATGATTTTTGCTTTAAGGCTTTCCTCTCCTGCCAATTTTGTAAACATATGATCTTGGTATTTTATTTTCCAAATGACTAGATCATTGTTTCAGTGTTATTTATTGAATACTTTATCTTTTCTCAACTATTTTGAAACAGCATTTTTTTCATGAATTCCCATATCAATGGCAATTCTTTTTTTTTTCTTTCTTTTTTGTTTTTTTTAGTATCTTAATTTTTGCTCTTTTTTTTCTTTTCTTTTTTTTTCTCAATGGCAATTCTTAAACTTATATAAAGAAGTGAATCTGAAACTAGTAGAAGGAGGAAGTCCATGACAACAGAACTGTTTGGCCATGGGAATTTCCAGCAAGGAAAGCATGGGGACTTTCCAAAGGTAGCACTGTACTTTTTAGTATTAAGCAAATAAATTGGCAGCAAAATGCTCCACCTCTTAATAATATTAATTGCTTTAACAATTGATTATGTCATTTTAGCTTTTTTCCCCAAAAAATGAAGGTCAGGGTATTTATCTTCCAGGTCCTTTCCCGTGACACCCCTCAGATGACTGGTGTCCCTTAACTAAAGGTCACTGTTCCCCCTGAATTCTTGTACCTCTGGTAACCTCTCTCTTCCGTTGTAATCTTGGACCTCTGCTGCCATCAGTCCTGGGTTCTTGTAGGATTCCTGCTCCTTTGTAAATAGTCCAGTGGTGTGCTGGTAAGTAGCTGGGCGGGGTGGGAGTGGGGGTGGGGTGGGGTGGGGGAGGGGTGGGTGGGTGGGAGGGAAGAGGGAGGAGAAAGGAAAGAACCTTGCTGTGGTGTAACTATTCCCAACATGGCCTATTTGAAGCTACCAATTGAAGTCACTAAACACAGAGTTGGGAGGAAATGCTGAGTCAGCTTTTCTAAGTTGTTGTGAGGCAGCTCCAGGACACCACTGAAACAGCGCGTTGGTAAAGAGCTTCTTTTTAAATTATCCTAATTTGAATGTGCTATCTGATTCCTATGGATTCCAGGCCGATACTGACACCATCCTGGAACAGTGTTCATTCAGAGAAAGGAACTCTCTTTTCTATAGGACTTAAGTCTGTGAGGCCAAAAGCCTAGAACTTCAGAAACTGTCTGAAAATACTGCTAAGAGACGGAGGGGGACAAATTCTTGGTGATATCATTGGAAGCCCCAGATACAGCCATACTTGAAAGGAACTGTGCCTTGGTCTTTTCAGGAATATGACCTAATAAATTCTCTCTTTTTGTGTTGCTTATATTGATTGCTTACGCCAGTTTTGTTGGGATTCTACCACCCGCACACAGAAGATTCCTTAGGGATGCAATGGCATGGCATGACCTGGCCCTTTCCTGACGGTAACCAGTGTCTCCTTGATTTGTGCATCCCAACCACACTGGCTTTCTTTCAGTCACTCAGAAGCTCCTGGTGCCCCTCTACCATAATCGCTTTGCATGTAGCATTGCCCCTGCCTGAAGCATTCTTCCACCCTCTGCTTAGTTAACTCCTACTCATTTTCCAGGTCTTGTCTAACGTCACTCTGGTAGTTTGTTAAAACGTGGCCCTGGATGAATTACACCTTCCGATATTTGTGTAGTCTCCTCCCCTTGACTCTGGGCTTGCCCTGTGATGCTGTAACCAATTGGATTCAGCACGTAATGATGCTGTGCCAGTTTGAAGCCTAAGTCTTAAGGAAGACTTAGGCAGCTTCTGACTGTGTGCTCTTGAGTCCACATATGAATGGCCTGATTCCCCTACTGGAGAGATCAAATGGAGAGAGTCACTGTATCTCACCCTACGTGCCAGCTGAATACAGCCACATGAGTGATGGTCAAGACCAGCAAAGAAACGGAGCTGTGCCCAAATGACAAAATTGTGAGGAAATAAATGGTGGTTCTTCTTTTTTTAAAAAAATATTTTTATTGATTTCAGAGAAAAAGGAAGAGAGAGAGAAAAAGAAACATCTATGATGAGAGAGAATCATGGATTGGCTGCCTCCTGCAAGTCCCTCACTTAGGATCGAGCCCACAACCCGGGCATGTGCCCTTGACTGGAGTCAAACCTGGGACCTTTCAGTTCGTAGGCTGACACTCTATCCACTGAGCCAAACCGGCTAGGGCGGTTCTTCTTTTTTAAGGTGGTTGTTGTAAGCCATTACATTTTGGAGTGGGTTGTTGTGCAGCAATAGATAACTGAATGAATCACCTCAAGAAAACTCCTCTAACATTCCTAGGCCAAGTCAATCCCCCATGAGACATTATCACAGTACTATACACATTCCTTCACAACACTTATCACAACCTATAAGGATGCACTTAACTCAAGAAAGACTTTCTTTTTCAGGGTCTCCTTCCTGTGATAAATTCAAGAGCTCCAGAAATATTTACCCAACTCAAACTCACCCATCCTGGTAATCGGGTTATGAAGGTAGGTCTGCCTGCTCAGGGACCTGGCTCTCTGCTTCCATCCGGCTAAATGTGTGGCCGATCCCCTGAATGTAGGTTCAGTAGAAAGTTTTTGCCCAAAAATTTAGGACAGTAATGGTCCTGCATTTCCCCCACTTCCCAATTTGTGATTCCACTTTCGAGCATTAGGCAACATTAATAGGAAAACTAGATTGGAAAAGATTCATGGTTTGCAGGTTTACAGTATGGAGATTTACACAGCAGGTTCTTTCAAAGTACACTTAGGGGAATCAATCTGTGACTGACTTTGGCAATCTTACAAAGTAAAGAGACTTCCAGTTCTAAAGGATTTTGTGGTGAGTCATTAAGTTGAAACAGAAAATCCATAACAGTAATAAATCTTTGTAGAAGTACTCTATGTTCTTTTAAAAATTGATTGTTTCTAGGTGGCTACTTCAACCACCATTATGAAAAGAATAGATTTCTGTTATAATATAAAATGATGCTTTCTGAGAAATTGTTCCTGGTTTTATGTTTTGGTAAAAGTTGATGCAGGAGATTTATTATGGAGGGTATTTTCAGAGGACCAGAACTTTTAATACATTTATTCTGAGTTATTTTCATTGCTTAAAGATATTATAGATCATAAATATTTTTAAATAATTTTTTATTATTTTTTAAGTATATTTGTATTGATTTCAGAGAGGAAAGGAGAGAGATAGAAACATCAATGATGAGGGAGAATCATTGATCAGTTGCCTCCTGCACGACCCTTACTGGGGATCGAGCCCTCAACCTGGGCATGTGCTCTGACCGGGAATTGAACCCATGACCTCCTGGTTCATAGGTCGACACTCAACCACTGAGCCATGCCGGCTGGGTTACATCATAAACATTTGCCAGACTGGAAATATTTTTGGTTGCTGTACTTGTGGGGAGATGGCCTGTGGAGTCCTAAATATAATGCACCTTAGGATTTATTGTCTTGGCATCCCAAAGCTTCACCCATGGTGAGTGAAGATAAACAGGGATTCCCATAGCCTATCCTCTCACTCAAGTGCCCTTCACCTACTTCCTACATATCTAATACAAAGACTTGTACATTCTCCCTTGCCAAGCTGTCATCTTCTCTCCTTTTCCATTGACACTGCTTTAGCTCAGGCCTTTGGACTTTCATGGTAGCCTCATAAACAGTTTTCCTGCCTTTAGCCTCAGTTTCACTCCATCTACCTCAAAATCCATTTTCCACCATACTACTGGAGGGATTGGTCACTCAGGCACTCCTTATCTCAAAAACTTCCTGTGACTCACCGTTCTCCACAGCAGAGGTAACCTCTGGTCCACATACATTTAGCAGATAAATGGACAAAGGGCCAGAAACCCTCTGAAGTTGTAGAGACAAATGATGTGAATATGGTCCATTTCGTGGAAGAGGGCCCATAGCTTTCATCAGATTCTCAAAAAGGTCTATGGCTCAACAAGAAGGAAGAACCAGTGGCCTACAGGAGAAAAACAAATACCTTGGCATGTGACATGATTATCAAAAGGGCAATGAAGGTGGTGAAAAGATGCTATAAACAGTGCAGGCAAAAGGTACAAGTTCCTTTGCTATGCAGGACAAAATGGGACCTGGCAGCATCCTCCCTACAGGACAGACAAGTTTTCCTTGCCTTCAAGTTTCCATAATGGCACCCTATGCTGATGCTCCCATGGTCCTTTGGTCCTTTGAGGAAGGCCATCCCAACCCCTCTCAGAATGGCCTCTCCCAATTGTCCTGAGAAGCTTGTAGCTGTTCTGTCTCCCTGATAGCTTGCTGGTGCAAAGCACAAATTAACTTTTTCAGGGTAGGAATGTACCCACCCTGGGGATACTTACCTGCTTGCCTTTTTTCAGGCATTTGCTGTTAGAGATAGTGTGAATCAGTCTCAGTACATGTGTAAGCGTGGGCCCAGGTGGAATCCAAGAACAATCCCAGATGACCTCTGGATCTGACTTTCCCAAACAAGGTAAGGCTTCAGGATTATTTGAAGCTCTATCCCTCATATGACATATAAGGCACTTCATGATCTGCCTGCTACCTCACTTTCAGCTCCATCTCTGCCATGTGTCCTATACTCCAACATACTAAAATATTCATATGTCCCTGAACGGGCCATGAGTTTTCATGACTGCCTTTGATATAAAATAACATCAATGTAATAATAATAATAATAATAATAATAATAATAATAATAATTCAAAACTCCAACAAACTCTTTGAGGTAGGTAATATTATCCCTAGTTTCAAATGAGGAAACTGAGGCTGATAGAAGTTACTTTGCCCAAACTTAACAAAGGAAGTAAGTGTGACCTGGAATTTTCTTTTTCCTGTGGCGAACGCACTCCTTACAGGGTCAAGTCCCATCACTTCCTGGTAAAGCCTGCTCTGACTTCTTTGGGTGGAGTTGGGTATTCATCCCTCTATGTTTTCATGACATTTTCAAATATTTTCACCATAGTAATAATATATATTTATTATAGAAAATTGGGAGATCGAGAAAAGTAATGCTCAATAGTACATCTATCTAAATTCAATCTTTGTTAGTATTTTTGTAACTGTTCCCACAGACTTTTTAATATTGTTATAACCATTATGTATATTTTATTCTGTATTCAATGTTTTTTGGATGGTAGTATTAACATAAACATTTCTCCATGTTATTACACAGTTTCACAATACCTTTGCTTTGTCAATTAGTATATTCCAGGTGACAGGAGATTTGATTTTGGGTGGTGGGCACATGGTGAATATACAAATCTTGTAACATAGAAACCTATATGATCATATTGATTAATGTCACCCCAATAAATTTAAGAAAAAAAGGGCTACTCTGGATACAAGTAACAACTCAAATGGTCTTAAACAATAAGGAATATATGATAATCACTGTTATTGTTATAACAGCTGTGACAAAAGTAGGGCACTCTCCGGGTATGCTATAATTTGGGTGTCTACCCTATTTTCTACAATTATCTCATATCTGTTCCCCACACCTTCATCTCTTTTAAGGGTTGACCCTGTCCTCAGACACCCTCAGATAACAGGCTGGTGTTGCCTGCTTCCTTGCTCATGGCCGGCAAGAGCGGGGGGGAAAATGCTATCCTAATAATGAAATAAACTTCCACTTCTCAGTCTGATTTTTTTAGGTCATGTGCTCCTTCCTAGACATAGAATAGTTCCTGGGGAAATTTAACCCTAACCCTCAGCTTGGCTTAAACTTGGGCTCTTGAACCAATCACTGGCAATTCCACTGGATGGGATTATGATCTTTGGTTTATTTGGAATCAACCGTTGGAGCTGAGGATGAAGTCAGCTTTCTTGAGTCACATGACTGCATTGATGAGGCATATATCCTGGAAGAAAAATTGGGATTCTGTTAGAAATGAACAAAGTGGGGGTAGGCGGAGGGACTATTAACATTTTTTTTTCTTTTTAAATATATTTTATTGATTTTTTACAGAGAGGAAAGGAGAGGGACAGAGAGTTAGAAACATCGATGAGAGAGAAATATCGATCAGCTGCCTCCTGCACACCTCCTACTGGGGATGTGCCCGCAACCAAGGTACATGCCCTTGCCTGGAATCGAACCTGGGACCTTTCAGTCCGCAGGCCGACGCTCTATCCACTGAGCCAAACCGGTTACGGCAACAATTTTTTTTATATTTGCTAATTTGGTAGAGGAAATGGTTCCTTGTTGCTACTTCAGCTACCATATCTATAGTCTCCTTCATACACTCTGTTGTGGCACTTCCATATTGTACGGTGGTAATATGCTCATCTGTGGGCCTCTTATAGATTATGAGCTTCTTAAGGGTAGGGACTCTGTAATACTACTATTTACTTCCTCAGTGCTTAGCAGATGTTGTATAAATATCAGTTAAATAACTGATTCAATGACAGAATAGATTAATAAGTGAATAAATACAGTGAAAAACACACACAATAAGATGGTATTTAGAATAGTCATGGAACATACAAAATGATATTATAATAAAAAAGGGATAGAGATTACTTTTTTCAACAAATCTTTATTGAGGTCTGACTATGCATGACCTGCTGAAGATACCACAGGGAACAAGACAGGTATGTTTCTGTGCTCATGGAGCTTAGATCCTGATGGGAAGAGAAACACTGAAGAAAGGACTGTGAGTCAGTTTTACAAAGAGAAGTGCAGGGAGTTTTGGGCAATGTGTAGTTGAGGGTTGCTCTAAGCTTTGTTGAACTTGGAGCTGCTCCCTTCTGACCAGAATCAGATCTTACTCCACAGCTTTTGCTTACAATGAGACAGACAGCTCAGCACCAAAAGGCAGAGACCAAGCCAAAGCTTTTACCTCTTTTTGTTCCCTGGTACTCCAGTTCATCACTATTCAGTTATAATGGCACTGCTTCTAGACCTGTGACTGAAGGTGGAGCTCAGTAGTTGTTTACACAGTCCTGCATGTGAGAGCTGGCAGACTGTGGACAGATGGTAGAAATCGGGGGCCAGCAGCGCGGGGACTTTGCCCGTAGTCTGCTGAATGAGCTGCTGTACAAGCTGCCTGACTACTATTCTGGGTGTGTGTGTCCTGCCCATACTGGTAGTCTGGCCTGCTTCTCGAGGGCAGAAGCTGTGGTTCCATGGTAATATCCAATCACAACTCTCTTAGCTCTCATTAAGGCACTGAAGGGCCATATTTTTCTTTTTATGTAACGTAACAAGCAAGAATGCATGATTTCTACACCAAAATAGGCTTTTGATTGGGGATTTTTAGATGTTACATGCACTCCTACTTATTTCTAAGAAGGGGAGTGCCTTACTTAGGGACAATTTACAAAGGTCATGAGCCTGTTAATGACATCTGCTTTCCTTGAGAAGAAAATTCCACGGTTCTGTGCTGGCATCAGAGCAATTCAGGCCCTGGGAGGTGTTTTCCCACAGTTCTGCCAGGCTAGGAACCTGACCGACTTTGGGAGATGAGGGATTGCTTCATTGGGGAAATGATATTCTGTTGAAACCTAAATGATGAGCATGATTTTTCAAAACAGAACGAAAGGCTTAGGGAAGGCAGTATTCCAGGCAAGAAAATAGTTTCTGTGGAGGCCTCAAGGCCTCAGGTAAGCAGGAACCCGGGGAACTGAAAGTCTCATATGCCTGGTGTGGAGAGAGTAAGGAGAAGAGGGGTGCTTAGTAAGACTGGAAATGTAGGCAAGGTTGAGAACTTGCACAGCCGTGCAGACAGTGTTGTCAGTTTAGGATTCAGACCAGGTCTGAAATAAAGAAGGTCATCACCAGAACAAAATGTATGTGCATGATTCTTTACTGCTCTTAAGGTTTCATTCAATAATTAATTGACATTACAAAATAGATTAAATTTTCATGTTGAATTAGAAGATTGTCTTGTTATTTACATTTTGTTATGAAAGCTTCTCAAAGAAAAATAATGGAAAGAATAACCTATATTTTACAATTAATTTTTTGCTATATTTGCTTTGTCACATATTTATCTATTTGGCCATTCCTTTCGCCATTTACTTATTTTTTGATGTGTATCAAAATAAGTTGCAGACATCAGTAAACTTAATTCCTGGACACTTCAGTATGCAAGTCATTAACTAGCACTTACTGTTTGTTTATTTTTTGTGGTAAAAGTCACATATAGTGAAATCGTGTTTCATTTGATGTGTTTTGATAAATCTATATATATAAAAGCCTAATATGCTAAGTGTCCGACCATTCAACCAGTCACTATGATGCGCACTGACCACCAGGGAGTAGATGCTTTGATTGGTAGGTTAGCTTGCTGCTGGGGTCTGGCCAATGGGGACTGGGCGAGATGGGCTGAATACGGCCTGGAGTCCTCCCATGATACCTCCCAGGACCGATCGTGCACCGGTGGGGTCCCTCAGCCTGGCCGGTGCCCTCTCGCAATCCGGGACCCCTCAGGGGATGTTGGAGAGCCAGTTTTGGCCTGATCCTCACAGGCCAGGCTGAGGGACCCCACTGGTACACGGCCTCTAGTATGTATATAAAAAATTGAAGCTTCAAAAAAGTTACAACTTGTATCAAAAATTATCATTGCCCAAGCAGTGTGCTCAGTGGTTGAGTGTTGACCTATGAACCAGGAGGTCACAGCTCGATTCCTGGTTAGGGCACATGCTTGGGTTTCAAGTTCAGTCCCCAGTAGGGGGCATGCAAGAAGCAGCTGATCAATGATTCTCTCTCATCATTGATGTTTCTGTTGCCCCTCTTCCTTCCTCGCTGAAATCAATAAAAACATAAAAAAATCCTTTATAATAAAAGCCCAATATGCAAATTGTCCCCTCGAGAGGTTGTTTGACTGGAAGACCGAGAGTTTGACTGCTCACTATGACGTGCGCTGACCACCAAGGGATGGCATGGAACTTGTCAGGCATTGGTGACGTGGCACTGCCAGTGGGTGGCAGTGGAGGTGCTGCTGGCCCTGAGGGGCCCCAATGAGAGCGGGACTGCAGTGGGATGGTGGAGCAGGTGAACGGGCGGCGCTAGGCCAAGGTGGGTGCAAGCGGGGGGCCGATTGCCCTGCCGACCACCCCATAGACGGTGACCAGCAGCGGTGCGGGGGGGCAGGGCTGCCGTCTGGCTTCCAGGTGCTGAGAGAGCCGGGAAGGGGGCCTGGCCCCTTCTGATCACCCCACAGGCTGGATGGTGGAGCAGGTGAGAGGGCAGTGCCAGGCAAAGGCGGGGTGCCAGGTGGAGCTGCGGGGCTGCGAGGCTAGGGGCATGAGCTGGGACCCGATTCCTGCAGGCCACCCTGAGGGATCCCACCCATGCACTGGGCCTCTAGTTATTATCATACTGTTGTAAGGCCCTTACATTATACATGAAGTGGTATAATATAAATTCAAGGTAGATTGTGATAAATTAAGGATGGTTATTGGAGTCTTAAGTAACCACTTTTAAAATGTTATCTGAAAAACCAATAGAGCATATAGGCTGGAATACAAAAAATACTTAACACAAAAAAAGACCTAAAAGGAGGAACAAAGAACAGAGAGGGCATATAAACAAATTGCAAGGCGGTAGACTTAAATTCACCTGCAACATAAGTATCCTGTATAATAAAAGCCTAATATACAAGTTGACTGAATGGCAGAATGACCGGTGGAATGACCAGTCGCTATAATGCACACTGATCACCAGGGGGCAGAAGCTCAATGCAGGAGCTACCCCCAGCCCGCAGTCCCTAGGCCTGCCGAGGCGGGTGCCAGTGGGGGTCCCACTGGTTGACCCACAGATCAGCCCTGATCGCCAGCCAGGCCTAGGGACCCTACCTGTGCACGAATTTTGTGCACTGGGCCTCTAGTACCAAACATAAATGGACTGAACATTCCAAGTAAAGAGAGTGGCTGTTGTCAGTTGGATAAAAAGTAAGACATTTAAAAGAGATTCATTTAAATATAAAGATACAGTTTGAATATTAAAATATGTATAAAGTCTATACCAGGCAAACACCAAGCATCAGAAAACCAGTATTTGTATATATTGGGCAAAGTAGATTTAAAGAAAGAGTATCTCCAGAACACTAGTTTAATGATAAAAAGGTCAGTTAATAAAAAAGACATAATCCCGAGGGTGTGTGCACCTAATAACAGAGCTTCAAAGAATATAGAAGCAAAAATTGACAAGAAAGAAATGGAGCCCTAGCTGGTTTGGCTCAGTGGATAGAGCATTAGTTTTTGGACTGAAGGGTCCCAGGTTCGATTCTGGTCAAGGGCACATGGCCAGGTTGTGGGCTCAATTCCCCAGTGGGGGGGCATGTGAAGGCAGCCAATCAATGATTCTCTCTCACCATTGATGTTTCTATCTCTTCCTCTCTGAAATTCAGCAAGAATACAGAAGATCTGAATAACGCACTCACCCACTGGACCTGATGTATTTAGATGATCGAGTAATTGTCGAGTACACATTCTTTCCAAGTGGATACTGACATTCACTAAGATATACTTTATGATACTGGGCCATGAATAAAAGTTAAAAATAATACCATATAAATAAAATAAAAACATAAAATACTTAGGGATAAATTTAATAAAAAATGTGCAAAACTCTATTCTGAAAAATACAAAATCTAACATGAGAAATTAAAGATCTAAATAAATGGAGTGGCAAATAATTCATGGATTGGAAGCTTCCATAGTATTATGATGCCAACCCTCCATAAATTGATCTATACTGTTAAAGCCATTGATCTATACTGTTAAAGTCAAAATACTAGTAGGATTATTTAAAAATGAATTTATAAGCTGATTGTAAAGTTTATATGAAATTTCAAAGGATATAGGATAGTTAAAATGATCTTTAAAAAGGACAAAGTTGAAAGACTTAACTACCTGATTCCAAGAATTACCAAAAAGTTATAGTCATCAAAACAGTGTAAAACTGGTATAACTAGATCAATGGAACAGAATAGAATCAAGAACTAGACTCACACATGTACAGTTAATTGGTTTACAACAAAGGTGCTAGGGAAATTCAATAGGAAAAAGGAGAGTCCTGTCAACAAATGAGATAGGAATAACTAGATATCTATATAAAAATATCATTGTATATTACATTTGTAGTATGTATTTACGACAAATTAAAATTTGGAGTCTATGTTTTCCATATCCTGGGAAATAAATTATGCATGTTACTGCTATTCTAGCTGTCTCAAACCCCAGGAGTATCACTATTAAGTAAATTAAAGGGCTGCCATAACAGTGAGGACACAAGGGCATCATTTAGAAAATCGTTTGAATTCATTAAATAATGCTTTACTTTCTGGATGATATAATAAAAATGACCTATTTTTAGAATGCACTTAGATCCTCTCTTTGCATTCCTAACAGGAGAAATTTTTAATTTCATTTATGATCAGTGATAGATATCTGTGAGACTTCTAGCTGGGAATGGAGGACAGGTGCTACAACTTGCAAAAGTGAAATCTCTTAAGCCAATAGCTAAAAAGCTTGAAAAAGTCAATAGATCTATTATCAACTTCTTTCCAAGGCTTTTTTTAGATACCGGAACAATCAAGTTCACTGTGTGTCCTTCATGTGTATGGGAGCTGGTGTTATTATTGTGACTAGTGAATCTTAATAAAAAAGAGAAGTTTCTGCCTTAACACACTGAAATGTAAATATAATTATGTTTTGAAAAAATTTTCCTACCACACATTGGGTTTTGAGAGGGGTTTCTTAGGGACAAAAGATCAAGCTGCTATATAGGTCTACCCCCCACATCCAGGAGGCTTTGTAATTGGGTAAGGTTTGATATCTCCAAGGAGTTCCTGTCTCAGAAAGGGCCTCTTGATTCTAAAGAGTCAAGTTGCAGCTGGAGTAGCAGCACAGTTTCTTATCATTCCAATAATCTAGGAAATTCTCCCAAAGCCGCAACAAAAATGCTCCCAACAGAGAAGAAATCTTCTCTCTTCCAAACGGTGCCAAAGATGCGCCATAAACTCTACCTTTTATTTAATTTTTTCCTATCCACCTCTATAGTGGTGTTTTAATTTTTAAAAAATTATAGCCTATCTCTGCAGGCAATGACACTTCCATTACTATAATGTTACTTGAAATGTTCAAGTTACAGGAAGGTTGATTAGATCACATTTCTGTTTAAATGTGTATCCACACGTGTGAGGATACACTTTGAACACTGTCACTGCAGGTCACTTCCCAAGCCCCCCACTCATATTACAGATCATCTCTTAGGAAGAATTATTGTTGCAAGTTGGTCATCTCATTTTGTCTTTCTTCGTAGTTTGCTATTGATGGAGCATGCATCAAGGCCAAACTAAGAACTTTACTCACATGATCTAATGTAATCCTTATGGCGCCCTCTCAAATAGATACTTTTATTTCCCCATTTTACAATGACCTTACTTTAGGACAGAGAGTTAGTGGTGATAGAGCTGGACCTCAAACGCAGATCTGGGTCCACAAGAACAAGATCTGTCAACTACTCCACAGTCCCTTACCGAGCTCAGAGGATGCATCCTCCTGATTTTACCTCAAATCCTAGGCACCTTCCCGCAACTCCCCGTGTGTTTGCTAGTCTAGGCAGAACTATACTAGGCAGCATGGAGCAAGATCAAGGAAAATGGAAGAAACTGCCATGCCTCTGACAAACTAATCTAGATAAGCTAGAGTGAAGCAGTTGTCATGAACTTAAGATGCACATTAGAAGAAGCATCTCAGGAACTTTAAGAAATATTCTGCTTTGATTGGTTTGTGGTGAGGCCTGGGCATCAGGTCTTTTAAAACTCCCTAGGTTTCTAATGTGCAGCCAAGGCTGGGAACAACCTAGCTTGAATGGGAAAAAAACTAACACTCATGTAAAATAACATCAAGGCCTGACTGGTGTGCTCAGGGGTTAGAGCATCAGCCCAGGCACAGAAGGGTGGCAGGTTTGATTCCCGGTCTAGGGCACTCACGGGAGTTGCAGGTTTGATCCCAGGTCCTGATCGGGGCATGTTGGGGAGGCAACTAATCGATGTGTCTCTTTCACATTGATTCCTCTCTCTTTCCCTCTCCCTTCCACTCTCTCTAAAAATCAATGGAGAAAAATATCCTCAGGTCAGGATTAACAAAAAAATGAAAATAAAATAACATAAAAATCCACTACTAATGTACACAATATATTCTGAAATATATTTATTTCTTATTTCATTCCATAAAGGATTGGAATAATTATAATTAATAATTATTCTGGAGAGAATGAATTCCACTGAGGGGCACAGACTTGTCACATAGGCCATAGACGGGCTGGCCCAAGTGAAGTCAGTATAGAATAATTCAGTTAATGCTTTATTTCTCTGGTTTTGGTTTGCAAGGCAACATTTAGCAGATACTGGAAGAACAATAGCTCTCAGAAGACAGCGATTGGTCCAGGCACTGTTTCTAGGTGGTAGATTGGTCCAAGGACTGTTGCCAGGCAGCTGATTGGTCTGGAAGCTGTTTCTAGGCTGTCTGCCCAGTAGATTGCCTTGTCTCCAAGGGTTACTCAATCTACCAAGTGAGAACAGGCCTCAGAAGCTTGTGTGGAATGATAATTTTCCCCGTTACAGAGCTTATTGAGGAGAATGCCAGATGACTCATAGGCACAGTGTACATTTTTTTGACCCAACTTCCTTAAGGGTTATGAACTGTTTATAAGGCAGAAGCTTCCTAACTGATTTTTTCACAAGTCGAGGGTGCTGGAACCATTCCATGAAAAATTTCCAGCTGTTAGAAGGGCAGCAGTAAACTATTCAGTGCAGTTCAATTGTTGGACTATTTCCTGTGTTTTTTTTCCTTTCTCAAGAGCAGATGAATCTGCTCTCAGGAGGAAAAAAGGATAGAGCAAAAAAATGATGGTGTAATAACAGTAAAAGAAAGCCAAGAAAAAGGGTAAAGTCACTATAATTCTATATCTTTAATATTTAATTATAATAATTTTTGCATATTTTAATTCAAATCTAAGGTCGATATTATTTGGATGATGATATATGTAAAATTTAAGGTTCAACTGTCTAACCATATCTTTAAAATGGTTCTATCAATTCCTTTATTTTATAGTGGCTTACCAAATTCCTTTGAAAGTATGATGATGAAACAAGTTATAAGCAAATTTTGTATTTTTAGCTTCAGATTCAATGAATATTTTTGGAGTGGCATACACAAGCTGGACACTCATGCTACATAATTATCTCATTTCAAAAATGACAATAATAGGCATATAGAGAGGCCGCCTGGTGACAGGCAGGCTCTGTTCTAAGAACTGGAGATATGTTTGGAAAAAAAAATCCAGACAAAATCCTTCTCAAGTGGGAAAGATAGGCAGTAACAACTTGGGCTGACACAGATGCTTCTGTGCCCTTGTGCTTGCCACATATTAACTCATTTCATTCTTTTAACAATGCTATGAAGTAGGTACTATCATCATTTCCATTTCATAGGAGAGGAAACCAGGGCACAGAGAGGTTAAGTAACTTGCTGAAGGTCACACAGTGAGCATTAGGGTTGGAATTTATGGTCCACAGGCTGCATGCTTAACTGCTGTGCTATTGTTCCTCTGTAATTAGCTCATTTCTACTTATTCTGTTGATGCAAGGCATACAAATTTTCCTTTTTCTTTCTCAACTATTTTCCATTTTTACTTCAAATATGTAATACTAGAGGCCTGGTGCACGAAATTCGTGCACTGGGGGGGGGGTCTCTCAGTGTGGCCTGTGCCCTCCCACAGTCTGGGACCCCGGGGGGATGTCCAACTGATGGCTTAGTGGGCCTAAGCTGTCAGTCGGACATCCTTAGCATTGCTACGGAGGTGGGAGAGGCTTCCACCACTGCTGTTGTGCTCGCCAGCCGTGAGCCTGGCTTCTGGCTCAGCGGCTCGCCCCCTGTGGGAGCACACTGACCAGCAGAGGGCAGCTCCTGCATTGAGTGTCTGCCCCCCTGGTGGTCAGTGCACATCACAGTGACCAGTCATTCTACCATTCGGTTATTTACATATTAGCCTTTCATTATATAGAATACACTGTAGATGAGGCCCCTTTGAACTGTAAGAAATGCAAAAAATTCACTGTTAACTCATTCTGGAACTGTCCCCACTTAAAACCAAATTGCCCCCCCCCCCCCTTCGTGGGGTGTGTGCTGCACCTTGGGAACCACTGGACTTGACACTTTTCCTCTCGGACCTTCATTTCTGAATACATATGCATATACCATGGGAATTGTAATCTCTTCTCCGCCTACCTCACTGGGTTGTCATGAGGAGGTTCTGAGCTAATTAATACACCTAGAAATGTTTCATCAAGTAAGTGGTGTCTAAATGGGAAGAGATTATTATTTTTAAGCTCATGGGTACCCTTGCAGGTAGCAGGTGCTGATTAGGGGAGGAGGGCATGATTGTTTCCTGGGACTCTAGCTATGGAAGCTTTGCAGAGGGTTCCGCAGGCCTCGGAGGGGCGGGCTCTGGCCAGCAGCCCTGTAGAGGTGGTCGTCCCTGGAGGCGCTGGTGGGGGGCAGGGGTGGTAGGGGGGCGCTAGGGGGGCGGCACGGCCGAAGGGGGAGTAACTGTCAAACCTCCCCATTTGGCGCCATTCTTTAAATTATAGTGGTCTTTTCGCAGCTGTGTGTGCTCAGGGCGGGGCTCCAATCTTCTGGAGCAGGGCAGGGGCTGGGCCAGGGTGGGGCCAGGCGGGCTAGGAGGGTGGGTTTGCCACACCCCCGGCAAGGTTCAGTACACTTCTGCTGCGGAGACAGTGCCACTGCTGTGGGCGGGTGGGGGGTGGGGGTGGGGATGAGTCTGACCCTGAGGGGCCGCTTAGGCCTGCCTTCACCCGGGTCTGGAGTTGTAGGGAGGAGAGGCGTGCCTGGCCCCAGCGGAGGGGGCCCAGCAGCGACAGGCCATGGGCCTCGGGGGCTCTGACGGGATGTCGCAGGCGTGCTATTGTTGTGGGCGCCCCTGGCGGGGGTGGCAGGGGAAGAGATCGGGAGTCAGAGATACGGGCTGCAGCTACCCCCAAGGCTGGGTCTTCTCCCTGTCTGGTCAGCCTCCCTGTCCCCCCAGGGGTGCGGGGGCTGGGGTAGGGTATTCGTGCAGGAGGATTGGAAGAGCTCCGGTGGCCGCTTCCTCTTCCTTCTTTGCAGTCCAGGCTCCAGTCAAGCACTCTTCTCAGACCCCCAGGAACTTGGCTCCGGCTGCCCTGTCCCTCCATGGTTCCCTGCAGCCCCTGCCCCACTCAGCTCTTCCCGGCCGCCCGCCTGTCAGGAGGCTGCCAGGACGCCCTGCTGTGGGCAGCGCAGTCCTGGGGCAGGGGGAAGGGGTGTGGGGAGCAGCTCCAGTAAAGTTTAGTAAACCCCAGGTTCGTGTAAGGATTCGGCTGCGGGGCCACAGGGGAGTCTGCCTGGGCGGGACGAAATTGCGCAAGACCCAGAGTCCCCCCTTGGCCCCTTGGCCCCTTGGCCCCACCCACCCTGTGAATTGTCGATTGCCGGGAGCCGGTCCATGCTTGCTGTTTCAAGGGACCTGGCATATATGGCATACTGTTCTTAATATGTTTGCTCACCTTCTTGGCACTATGTGTTTTAACCAAGGTCTCTGAGAAAGGTTGTTTCCCCAGGTAGAGATTTTCCCCTGAAGTTAGGGAGGGAATAAAATCCCTTAACTAAGTGCCAGGCGGGTAATTAATCACTTTAACTACGAACAATCATGCTTAAGCTACATAATCTTTACTCCCTGGAATGGAGATAAGAAACGCCCTAACCTTTGTAATAGAGATTGATAGGATTGAATCAACTGGTATAAATACAGATGTAATAAGACAGCAAGACACAGAACTTAGAACACAGAACTAAGAAGACAGAACCTACACAGAACGTTCTCTAGAGATAGAAGAACTTTGCTGGAGAGAACATGGCAAAAGATCCTGGACTGAACCTGACTACAGAAATTGGCAAGAGAACCTGACTAGAACCTGGTAACTGAACCTGGCTGGAGAACCTGGACAGAACCTGGCTGGAGAACCTAGCGAGGGAACTTGGCTACAGAACCTGGCTTGAGAACCTGGAGAACCTGGCTGGAGAACCTAGCAAGAGAACATGGACACAGAACCTGGCTGGAGATCCTAAGCAGAACTTCTCTGGAGATCCAGACCAGAACTTGGCTGGAGATCCTGGCTGGAGATCCTCGCTATGCTGATCAACTGAATGCTGCCTCCATGTCATTCCTTCTTCGCCGACTCCGTCCACACCTTTGGGAACCCCTGGACCCGCTGGGGTTGGACCCCGGCAGTCGATGTGACGGTGTCCCAGATAATTTGCATATTCCTATATATGTGTGTGCATGTGCGTGTGCGTGTGCGTGTGCATATATATATATATATATATGATTACTCTATAAAGATATTGGATAATTACGTTTGCCAATACTTTTCAATTATAGGAAACTCACTGTGTGACCCATACTTTACCCAAGGAAAATAAGATGAAATGTTTTGCTTGGCGTATTTGCAAAAATTTTGCTTAAAAATAAATGGCAGGTAGATAATATCTATAATCTCAAAATAGTAAGTGATCTAATTAAGTAGTTTCTAATCTTGTCTGCACATTGGAATCACATGGATTTTAAAAAATTAACTAACTTATCCATTGGTTTTTAGAGAGAGAAAAATCTATTTGTTGTTCCACTTTTTCATGCATTCATTGGTTGCTTCTTTTTATTTATTGATTTTAGAGAGAGAGGAAGGGAGAGGGGAAAAGATAGTAACTTCGACAGAGAAACATGGTGGATTGGCTGCTTCCTGTATGCCCCCTACTAGGGATCGAGCCCACAACTCAAGCATGTGCCCTGACCAGGAATCCAGCGACCTCTTGGTGCATGGATTGATGCCCAACCAATGGGCCAGGGCATTAGTTGCTTTTTGTATGTACCCTGACCAGAAATTGAACCCACAACCTTGCATATCAGGACAATGTTCTAATCAACTGAGCTATCCAGCCAGGGCTACTAGAGGGATTTAAAATATACTGACACCAGGATCCACCAGCAGGGCTTCTGACTCAATCAGTCTGGAGTGGGTTAAAGCATGAGTACTTAGCTGATACGATAATCTGCAAAGTGATAGAATGTTTAAAAGCCAGACACTTAGAATTACAGGCATTATTAAAAGCACAGCTTTGAATCACACTGACCTGGATGAAATCCCACGTCTGCTACAATGCAGGCCTCCCCTGAGTTTGTCAGGTTTAGTACGTGGCCCTTTTTTCGACCTCAGATGTCATGTTGGTAGCTTAAAGTCAGCCATAGTGGGAGTATCAAAGAAACTGGCAAAATCTACAAATTAGGGCATTCTGGCATCCCCCCAGGTAGTTGTTAACCTTTACCACACACCATTGCTTCCAGGCCTCTGCACATGTGGTCCCCACTGCACCCCCACTTGGCTCAGCTTAAATGTCACTTTCTCCTGGAAGCTTCTCCTGACGCTTCAAGATTGGGACAGATACCCTTCCGTGATTCCATGGTAACTTGGGCAGCCCCCATTGCTGTACTTATTATACTGATTTATTTTGTATCCTATGCTGGTCAAGTAAAGTCCTTGAGGTCAGGGATCTTGTCTTGCTCATTGCCATTGCTCTCCACCTAGGATAGGGTATGGCACATAGCAAGGTGCTGAATCACATTTCAAAATGAATCAATACATGAGTAATTGATATAATAAACCCTCCCTATTAAATAATAAGCTTTTTAAGGTTAAAGAACATAGCTTAACCTTCGTATCCCCTGGATTTCCTTACACACAGTGAACATTCAGTAGAAATGTGAACAGAATGAATGAACTAGACTTCAGTATACTTTATCTGAGCCTAAAACTAGGGGCCAGTTTAAAATACTCATTCCAGAAGCGAGTCAATGACCTTTGATGTTACGGTTCTATGGAATCCAAACCTGGAGTTTTGAAATACGTCACCAGAAACTTAAGGTTTTCCCATGTCATCAACTTGCCTCAGTTTACTACTCTTAGTTCCTCATTTCTCCTAACAAAGTGGTCTCAAGCTTATCCCACTTCCTCCTTCCCTCTTTGTCTACATGGACACACTCTTTGCTCACAGATTCATACGCACAGTGAACCACAAGGCAGAACAGTGTGGTGAGGCGAAAAGTGCTTGGGATTTAGGTCAGGAGACACTGGCTGTGTTCTGGTCTGTCACAACCTTTCTGGAGTCTTCATTTCTTCATCTGCAATGCAGAAAACGATTATCTTCCATATCTAATTTACTAAGTTTTGCCCTGGTCAGATAGCTCAGTTGGTTAGAGTATTGTCCTGATACACCAAGGTTATGGGTTCAGTCCCTGGTCAGGGCACATACAAAAATCAACCAATGACTCCATAAATAAGAGGGACAACAAAAACGTTTCTCTCTCTCTCCCTCTCTCTCTCTCTAACATCTATATATATAAATGGCTAAGTGACTGTCCATCTGTCCGTCTGTCCGATTAACCGGCCGGTACATATGACGCGCACTGGCAATTTAAAAATAAACGTTGACTCGTGCATGCAGGATACATATAAAGCTCTCACTAGCACCAATCGCACGTGTGTTTCGTTCTGTCATTATCAATCATGAATTTGGTTGTTTTTGTTGACATTCTGAATATACTTGATGGAGATTTTCACACCTATTTGAGTGATGATTCCATTGATTCAATGGATGCCGAAAAGCAAAATTTTCCCAATGATTTTCTTATTAGTATTACTCCTTCAGGAATGCTGTGTCATAAATTAAAATTGAAAGTAGGTGCAATCAGCATGCTACTGAGAAATCTTAATAGTAAATGGGGTCTTTGTAATGGAACTAGATTATCAAAAGATTGCAACCTAATGTAATCGAAGCTGAAGTATTAACAGGATCTGTGGAAGGAGAGGTTGTTCTGATTCTAAGAATAGATTTGTTCCCGTCTGACAATGGCCTCCCATTTAAATTAATTTGAAGACAGTTTCCCGTGATGCCAGCATTTGCGATGACTATTAATAAATCACAAGGATAAACTCTAGACAGAGTAGGAATATTCCTACCTGAACCCGTTTTCGGACATGCCAGTTATATGTTGCTTTCTCTCGAGTTCGAAGAGCGTGTGACATTAAAGTTAAAGTTGTAAATACTTCATCACAAGGGAAATTAGTCAAGCACTCTGGAAGTGTTTTTTTCTCTTAATGTGGTATACAGGGAGATATTAGAATAAGTTTAATCAATTTATCAGTCATTGTTGTTTTTATATCATGTTTTTGTTGTTTTTATATCATGTCTTTATTGCTATATCATGTTGTCATTGTTTATTAAACAATTTATCTATTATTTTCATATACATTTTACTAAGTTTCTTTTATTTCTGACACTTCTATCATAGAGAAAGGGTAAACAGCAATATTAAAATATTTCTTCTACTTAATTTCCTTTCAATGTGCACAAATCTGTGTACCGGGCCACTAGTCAATAAATAAAAATGAAAAAAATTAAAAATTAAAAAAAACTTTCAGAAAGATGATTTACTTAATTTTTTATAGGATCAAATGAGTTAACATAGTTAAAAATGGTTTTGTAAGCTGTAAAACACTACACAGAGTAAATGTAAAATCTCTCAGACAAATCGATCCTAAGCACATGGTATAGTTTAATAGTTCCCTAGCAAACAAGTGCAATCTGTAAGGGGATAAAAAGAATATTCCAGTAGGAAGAGGGTATAGAAATACAGGGGTTATTTATTTGGGAAAGAGAGAGATGCCTTACTTGTTTTGCAGCATATAATCAGGTAAATATTATGATTTTGCATAGCAAAGACACAAAATATTAGCTTCCTATCAGATGTTACATAGGAAGTAGGTTCCATCTGAGATAGCAGATGTGCTATCAGTCAGGAATTAAAAAAACACACAACTGATCTTGTCAATTGAAACAAACAGTAAGGATATATTGATGGCTGATAACTAGAATAACAAAATTTCATTCCCCAATATATCTAATAGGCTCTAATTAATCTAAAAGCATAAAGTAATGTCAGAATTAGATCAATACCTAGTAACAGAGTTCCTTTCAAATAGACAGCGACTAGTGAGGATCTCAAAATACAAGCATTTTTGCAGGTATACGGTTTGCCCATTTCTTAGTGTTGGGACAGATTTCCCCTTGCAGATGTTATGGATTAGCTTCCCACAACAGGAAGACTAGGTGTTGTTTTCCAATCAGCAGCTGGGACATCACTCGAGAGCTTGTTAGAAATGCAGAATCTCAGGCCCACCCAGACCTATTAAGTCAGAATCTGCACTTTAATAAGTACCCAGAGATTGAGTTTAAGGTGCATGGTTTCAGGGATCATTTAGTTATTTGTCAAATGGTAAAAAACAATCAGGCCCTTTAGGGTGATTTTTGTCCCATCAAGGTTTAATACACCCGGGCGGCAGAGCTTGGATTGGAATAAAGGTTTCCTGCCTCTGCTGGCAGGTTCCAGCATCACATACAAAAAGGCAGACAATGCTCCTCATAACTTAAACAGAAAAAGTAATCTTTTGCCCTAGCAGGTTTGGCTCAGTGGATAGAGTATTGGCCTGCAGACCAAAGGGTCCTGGGTTCGATTCCAGTCAAGGGCACGTACCTTGGTTGCAGACTCCTCCCTGGCCCAGGCCCTGCTAGGGGCGCATGCAGGAGGCAACCAATCCATGTTTCTCTCTGTCTTTCCCTCTCTCTAAAAGATCAATGATAAATATCTTTGGGTGTGGATTAACAACAACAAAAAAGGAACAAGTAATTTTTTATGGCATACAGAAGCAGATACTTACCTCCATGCATTGACAGTAATGCTTTGAAAGCAAATATTTGTTTTTCCTTTTAATCGTTCATATTTTCCAATGAAGAAACTCACACAAACTGCACAGCAGAGGCACTTTGCTAGTAACTGTTATTTAATTATGTGTAGGTTAGGCTGATGTTTGTTATTATGAATGTGATGAACCAGGGCCAAATTGAACCTTTGGAATGGGTATACACATGTGTAACTAAAGAACCTGACTCACTGACCTACTTTCTTGATTACCAAAGCAATCCGAGATTGGATTACTGTACCTGGGTTTTAGCGCCATCTAGTGGTCACACATGGTTTGGGTTTCGGTTGCAGAGCTAATATGGGGAATTCTAGTTTTATCTTTTAACCGAAATGCCTCCAACTTCTCACTTTCCAGAAGAATCAATCCAACACATACACTTTTTATGCTGTCTTAGTACTTAAAATTATAGGCTGAGGGTTCTTGGAGCTGATTGAAAAGTTGGAGATGTTCCTATTGTGAAAAGAAAGACTGAAGTCATCTTTGATGCTTTCCTCATTTGATATATTCTTTCTGTCATCCCTCCAACCCCCAGTAATTTTTCAAAACATTAAGCCTGAGCAATAGGGTTTCCAGACTCACAAAAGATCCCCTTTCCTCACAATGTGGCTGGGGAGCAGCAGAGGGCTGCTGGACCAGAGGGAGCCTTGCCAAAGATCAGTGCAAGCTAAGTAAACAGGTGGCCAACCCTTCTCTTCACCCTTTTCTTAGGGATGTGTTGTCTGAGCCCCTGGAACCAAGATTTAATTCTAGGCATAGAAATGGTGTCAGGAAGCCCCAAGAATGCCAGAGCTGGAATCTCCTACTGAAGGGTAGCAGAATATTCTTTCTACCCCCTAATATGCTTCTTTGGCATAAGAATTATTTGGATGACTATTTTTGAGAAGTAGCAGACAGTAGTTGCTCTGAAAATACAGAAGTCAATATCCTTTAAGGGAAATTTTCATATATAAAGGAAATCTCTGTTTGTGAGGGTATTCCCTCTCTGTACCATGAAGAGAAGGATAACTCCAAATTACAGGAGACACTTATCAACAGATAAGGCAATGACTTAAATCTGCATAACTGACCTCCCCTCAACACATTTATTTTGTCTTTAACTGAAGGTGGTATTTAAGATGGTGAATTAGGCCATCTGGGGGATTTACTCAGTTTCCCTGGGTATCTCCCATCTATACATGGTATAGATATACATGCTAATAAACTTCCATTTGTTTTTCTCTTGTTAATCTGTCTTACTTCAGGGGTTCTCAGCTACGAACTCAGAAGGGTAGAAAGAAAATTGTTTTTCTTCCCCTACACTTCCTATTTAGCAGAAATGGAATTCAGAATCAAGTTTGAGTTGGTTTACAGAAAATAGAGATAAAATATCCTTCTTTGCACAGTTTTGTGGCCAGTAGGAGGGACCAGAGTTGCTACCCCAAATATGCCTTTTGGGAAATTGATTATTTTTGAGAAACAAAAGACTCACTGAGGGAATACGAGGAGCCTCTGAGAGCAGGTTTGAAAGAGTGCACTGAAGAATTAAACTCTTCAAGCAGGCTCAGCATTGTTGATAAAAACAAGGAAGAGAAGGTGAATTTGAGTTTGCTCATATTTCATTCTCTGTAGCTCCCAGCCATATACAAAGAAAGGGAGGGACATGGAAGGTGATTTTTAAGGCCTCTGTCTCAGTCTTTGATTTTATGAATGACATAATGACTCTCTGAAAAAGGGAGAAAAACAGCAGCCAAATTCCTGGGGTTCAGAAAAGCTTGTGTTTCTGCAAGTCTAGGTATGCCTCCAGAGGTAATGGTGGATGTTGTGGGTTGAGTTGTCCAAAAAGATATGTTGAACTTCTAACCTCTGGTACTTGTGAATGTGACCTTGTTTAAAAACTAGTGGCTCAGTGCATGAAATTCGTACACATTAAAAGGGAATTGATTAGAGGAAATATTTTAATATTGCTATTTGCCCTTTCTCTATAATAGAAGTGTCAGAGATAAAAGAAAATTAGTAAAATATATATAAAAAGAATATATAAATTTATTAATAAATAAACCATAACAACATGATGTGGGAAACTGCCTATTGTCTTCACTAGCAGAGAGGTGTAGACAGAGAACCTGGAAGGCTGGTGACCTTTGAAGCCCTAGCAAAGGTCAGAGCTGTGCACCACCTCTGTTAATCCAGATAATGGTAGCTGAAGCAACCTCCCCACCTTTAGTCATGCAAATCCTTATTGATAAGAATAGTTTGTGTGTCACTGGAAACTCCCTGCCTAAGCGCTATACTATGGGTGGATCCCAAACCAAATAAAAGATTGGTGTGGCCTGAGCACCAGTGGAAGTCCTTCCTCTTGAGTTGGACTTACCCGCCTGGCCCCCCAATATTTCCAAATTATCTCTTGTCTCTTCTCTTTCATTTGTGTGCAGCTCCTCTTCCAGATCCTGAACCCTGAACCACGCAGGACGTGGAGGGAAACATTTACAACAACATGATATAACAACAACAAAGATTTGATATAAAAACAACAAAAACATGATATGAAAACAACATTGATACAAACAATGACTGGGTGCAGGTATTCGGCTCCCTTCTTCCTCCTGTCAGAGTCTGGGGTGTGCTGTGGGACCCAGAGTCAAGTTCCCTGCCCACCCATGTGCACCTTGAAATTGTGCGAGACCCAGACCTGGCCGGCCCCACCCCCATTGGGCAAGACCCAGACCTGGTCGGCACCACCCCCGGCAATCCCCGCCAGGTCAAGTCCCCGCCCACCTGCACGCACGTCGCTGTGCATGCAGCCCTGCCCACCCGCGCCTGCTACACACACAGTCTCCTGCTGATCGGTTGTTACGGCATGAGGGAGTCATGACCATTAGCATATTAGCTCTTTATTATATAGGATAGGGCAGCGGTTCTCAACCTGTGAGTCGTGACCCCTTTGGCGGTCAAATGACCCTTTCAAAGGGGTCGCCTAAGACCATCCTGCATATCAGATATTTACATTATGATTCATAACAGTAGCAACATTACAGTTATGAAGTAGCAACGAAAATAATTTTATGGTTGGGTCACAACATGAGGAACTGTATTTAAAGGGCCAGAATGTTGAGAACCACTGGGATAGGGGCTTTGCAGATGGAATCAAGTTAAAATAAGTTATACCAAATTAGGGTGGCCCTAATCTGATATGACTAATGTCATATCAAGATGGAAATTTGCACACAGCCATAGAGAGAGAGGAGAATGCCATGTGAAGACACAGATACATGTGAAGATGGAGGCAAAGGTTGGAACCAAGGAATGACTGGAACCACCAGAGGCTGGCAGAGGCAAAGAAGCATCCTTCCTTAGGGTCTTTGGAAGGAGCATGGCCCTGACAACACTTTGATTTCAAACTTTTAGCCTCCAGAACTGAGAGAATACATTTCTGTTGTTTTAAGCCATCTGGTTTGTGGCCCTTTGTTACGGCAGCTCTAGGAAACTAATACCATGGGGAAGACCTCTGATGGAAGATGAACCTCTGGGCTCAGGGCATTTTCTGGGGGTGGGCTCCCATCTCAGGAGCAGGGACAGTAGGCCCCTGGCCACTGAGGACGATGGAGGTGCTGGCAGATACTTGAATGAATGCTTGCCATCTGGAGATACCTAAAGGTTTCTGCCCTTGAAGACATCAGTGCTCTTACAGTAAACAGTGACTAGTGTTTGTGGCTGAACATCTGAGTTCTCTAGAACAGACGCTTGGGCACTAAAACCTCCTGTGTACCAGATAAATTCAAAAGAGCTTGGGAAAAGTTGTCTGAGTCTTACAAGGGCTAGGGACTTCAAGAGCTTTAGAACCGGAGAGCATGGGTTAGAACGGGCAGATTCAGGTTTTGTGGGGCCTTGTATCAATTTTCTAGAGCTGTTGTAAAAATGTACCCAAATTGGAGAGGCTCAAAATGTTTTACATTTTCGGAGGCTAGATGTCTGAAATCTAGGTGTAGGCAGGGCCATGATCTCTCTGCCAGCAGAGAATTGGGCATGGTTTAGGCAGACTGCTGCCCAGTAAGGAAACGGTCTTATTTTGTCCTGTCAAGGGAGGAGTGACTTTCCACTGACTAGAAGGTCTCAGCAGACATAACAGTGGGACAGACCAGGAGTGGGACTTAGGCTCTTTCAGGGAGGTAGCCTTTGGGCCCTCTCAATGCAAAAATACCGGGAGGGTCCAGGCACACAGGGTGCTGAGCTGCCCTGCAAGTTTCCCACCGACTCTTTAAAATAAATCCCGCAGGCCCTGCTCCTGTGGCTCAGTTGGTTGGAGCATCGCCCAGTGTTCTGAAAGGCCGCGGGTTGGACTCCGAGTAAGTCACCTCGGTTTTGGGTTCGATCCCAGGTCCGGGTGCGTACGGGAGCCAACCAGTCTCTCTCTCTCTCCCTTCTTCTCAAATCAAGATATGTCCTCGCGGGAGGATAAAAAACCACCATGTATATATTCCCTCAAACTCACACTCTTGCAGTTCAAATTAAGAATTTGTGCTTAAAGCCAAGCTGCTGCATTACAGGTAATTTGCCATCATCCAGCTTTATATTTCATACTTTAACGTAGCCTGTCACCTAAAGAAAGTGTGATTACCAGGTAGGTGGCTGTTACAAAACGCTTCCAATCGCCTCTGCGCAGCTGAATGGGAAAGACCTTCTGCCTGGGGAGGAGAACACCGCCCGTAGCAGCGCCCCACCGGGCGGCTCCTGCCTCGGCCAAGGCACACGTTAGTTAGTACTTTGAGTCAGGGACCCTCTGAGGTTCCTGTGCTTTGACACTCTGCTCTAGAAATGTACAAACAAGTCTTCACGAATGTTTTTGGATCAGTTTCACATACGACATGGACCCGCAGAAGCACCTCCCGAAGAGAAGCTCCTCATGTCCGGCCCTCCAATCCCTCGCCTTTAGGATTTCTCTAAAGCGCCTCCTCTTGACCCGCGTCAGCTTTCCAAAGCCCACATCGAGGCCAGATCCGGCGGGACGCAAGCTTGGCCGCAAAAGGGCGATCGGGCTCTAGGGCTGCGATAGCGCGGTGATGCCCTTTCATTCGTAACAGAGATGCGCTTGGGGAAGCTGCGGACCAGTCTACGCATGGAAACGGGCCTGCCTTCTCATTTCTCTTGGTTTCTATCTGTTCCCTGGATGGGAAACAAAACCGATGTTATTCGGCCGGCCCCGAACGAGGGCAACAGCGCCTGCGCAAAGCTGTTGACACGCGCGCGCCGGGCTCCGGGCGGGGCGGGACGGGGCGGGGCGAGGGAAAACCCGCCGAGCTTCTTCCCCTCTGACCTCGGAAAGGAGGGGGCGGGGCTTGGGGCGGAAGGAGCAGTGCATTGTGGGTCGCCTGGAGCCGTGGAGTCGATCTATAATGAAAGTGGTGCGCAGCCCCTAACGTTATCCGGCTGGGAGCGGCTGGAATCCGGACCTCGCCTGGGGCTCGGCGGGCGCGCACCTCCGTGCGGAGCGGCCCGCGAGGCGGCGGCGGCGGCGGAGGCGCGGCGAGCGTTGGCGGAGCGGGGCGGCGCTGCGCGGCTCCGAGGCATGGCTCACAACAAGATCCCGCCTCGGTGGCTCAACTGTCCCCGGCGCGGCCAGCCGGTGGCAGGTAACCCGCCGGGGGTGTTCGAGTCCCCGTACCGGCGGCTGCTGGGGTGGGCCATCCGAGGGGCGTAGCTTTCGGAGCTGGCGCGCCTGTTGGTGGCATTTCGGGATCGGGATCGGGATCGGGGTGTGCTGGGTCGGATGAAGCTTCGGGGATGAGGAAGAGTGTTTGGAAACTTGCACCGGAGAGGGTGGGTCGGTGGCTAAGGATCGCAGACGGGAAGGTGGACGGGAGGTTTGTGTGGCAGGTACCGAGGACCCAGGAGTACAGTGGACAGTGTCTTGAAACTTAGTGAGAAGTTTGTGCACCTTTCAGGGTCCTTAGAAGGGGAAGGGACAGTGTCGGTCTTGAGATAGAGGAGGGTAGGCTAAAGAAGAGGGGCAGTTTTCTGCGGTGTAATGGATCAACCTGAGACTGGAGCTTAAAAATAATTCTAAATCACTTACTTGTGTTTTTTTTCGTTTTTATTGAGTTGGACACACACCAAACTTTAAAGTGTACAGCTTGATAAGTTTTTATTATACGCACTCACACATCCTATGAAGCAACCCAAGAAACCATCACCACAATCAAGATAGGCAACTTTAGAGCGTAGGCTTGCGGACTGAAAGGGCACATGCCCGGGTTGTTGGCTGGATCCCCCAAAGGGGGTGTGCAGGAGGCAGCTGATGAATGATTCTCTCTCATCATTGATTTTTTTAAAAAAATATATTTTATTGATTTTTTAGAGAGAGTTAGGGAGAGGGAATAGAGAGTTAGAAACATCCATGAGAGAGAAACATTGATCAGCTGCCTCCTGCACACCCCCTACTGGGGATGTGCCCGCAACCAAGGTACATGCCCTTGACCGGAATCGAACCTTGGACCCTTGAGTCCGCAGGCTGACGCTCTATCCACTGAACCAAACCGGTTAGGGCTCATCATTGATTTTTTTTCTCTCTCCCTTCCTCTCTGAAATCAATAAAAAATATATAAAAATAAAAGATAGTCAACATAACTCATCACCTCTCAAAGTCTCCTGTCCTTTTTTGTTATTGTTGTTAATCCTCACCCGAGGATATTTTTCCGTTGATTTTTAGAGAGAATGGAAGGGAGGGGGAGAGACAGAGAGAGAAACATTGATGACCATAATCGAACTGGGACCCTTCAGTCCAACGACGCTCTATCCACTGAGCCAAGCCGGCTAGGGTTCCTCCTGCCCTTTTTTAATGTCTCCCTCTTCAAGCAACCACTGATCTGCTTTCTGTTATTATAGAGTAGTTTGCATTTTCTATATATTTTTTAAATAAGTGGGATAGTTTGGTATGTACTTTTTATTGGGGGAGTATCTGGCTTCTTTCACTCAGGATTATTATTTTGATGTTTTCCCATGTACCTGTATGTAGCAATAGTTCATCCCCTTTTATTGCTGAGTAGTATTCTATTGTTATGAATACACCACAATTTGTTTATTTCATTCAGTTGTTTCTGGTCATTTGGGTTGTTTCCAGTTTTTGGCTATTACGGATTCACTTGCTAGGAACATTCATTTACAATTCTTTGTATGAACATATTTTTTTCATTTTGTTTGTGTAAACCTCTCGAATGGAAATGGATCATATGGTGGGTGTATATTTAGCCTTTTAAAAAACTGCCAAACTCTTCCCCAAAATCTGAATATTTTACATTTCCACCATCAATATATGATTGTTCTATTTGCTCCACATCCTCTTCGACACCTGGTGTGATCAGGCTTTTAAATTTTACCCACTTTATCATCTTATTGTGTTTTGATGTTGAGCATCTTTTCATGTGCTGTTTGGCAGTTCATGTATCTTCTTTTGTGAAGTGTCCAGATCTTTTGCTGATTTTAAAATTGTGTTAAAATTGTTAGAGTTCTTTGACTATTGTAAATACAAGTCTTTCATTGGATGTGTGTTTTTTCTAGAAGTGTGTTTTGAAACAAAATATAAAGGATTTTGTAGTGGCCTATGAGTACATATTTATACTATGTTTAGTTATATAAAATTATTGGAAGAGGAGATTCTGTAAGTTATTTTTAATTTAGATTTTCTTTTTTAATATTTTTATTGATTTCAGAGAAGAAGGGCGAGGGAGAGAGAGAGATAGAAACATCAGTGGTGAGAGAGAATCATTGATTGTCTGCCTCCTGCACTCCCCACACTGAGGTTTGAGCCCGAAACCTGGGTATGTGCCCTGCTGGGGAATCGAACTGTAACCTCCTGGTTCATAGATTGATGCTCTTAACCACTGAGCCATGCTGGCTGGGCTAACTTAATTTTCTGATTCTTCTAGTTTGTCAGCTTTTTTCACATTCCATATAAACTCTTTAGTCAATAAAGCCATATAAACTATGTATACAAGTGTTACTGAAAGATACTTTAACCAAGTCTTAGGGTAAGGAAATGTTTTTCTTCAACAAAAATGAAATAATTTTGTTTATGTTCTAATCACTTTTATATGCATTTTCGGTTGTAATGGAAACAATTGTACTTGATAATCACTATACTTTATTCAAATGAATTGATCAGAACTCTTTACGTTTTCTTTATAGGTCTTGCTCTCTAGCCATTGTGACTTTTTCCTTTATCATTTCTAACTTAACATTGAATCCTTTTTTAGAAAGAGGAAGGGAGAGGGAGAGAGAAATAGAAACATCGATGAGAAACATCAATATTTATTGGGGTGTTTCTTACACGACCCCTACTGCAGGCATGTGCCCTGACCTGGAATCAAACAGGTGACCTCTTGATTCATGGGTCGATGCTCAACCACTGAGCTACACTGGCCTGGTGAATCTTTTCTTTTTATATTGGTTTTCTCTATAAAGTTATGGAGAAACTTCTGAACTTGTATGTTTGGTGTCTTTTCTAGCCTGGAGATTATTTCCTGGATTCTTTCATTAGAGTTATCTGCTACACTTCGAGAAAAGCAAAATCATAAAGACGTTCTTGTCAAAGTGAATGTTTTGAATTAAAAAAATAGCTTAAAATCAGAATTTTAAATAGTCTGCAGGATGGCAGTGACAAATATCAGAACACTGACTTACTATTAGATTAAAAATGGGACAAATGTAGCACTGACTGGGGGTTGATAGCAGCAGGTGAGGTACTGAGCTCCAGGCAGCTTTATACCTCTCCGAGAAACAGAATTGTGTGCTTTTTAAAAAATCCTTCTGTTGGAAATGAAGGGTCAAGAATAAAATGTTTTTCCTTTACAGCATTGGAATATTTTGGCTAGATTCTTAATTATTGTGGTTTAGCGAGTCTCTAAACTCACCTATCTGATAGATTGTACGTAGTCCCTGGACGGAACCCCCAGGCGTCCTGACAACCAAACTAGATCTTTACTTACTAATAAATAGTGCTTCAGCTTGTAATGTTTCTTAGAAAGTAAAGTGAATGCAGTGTAGGATTCTTGATGTTTCTCTGAAGTTCTCTTAAAGTTATGTCTGTGTTCTAGAAGTGTTCATGTTGCATAGTGTATTTTGGAAGTGAAGGGTTAGCAGTGTTTTGTAGTAGCAGAGCAAAAAATACTAGCTATATTCTTGCAAGATTTAGTGAAAAAGAAGGAATCATTCCCATTTTCTACTTCCTTTCTTCTTACGTTTTCTAACTATAAAAGTTCTATGCTTACTGTATAATTTCTTTGGTATTTTACATATGTAGGAAAATGTGTTGTGCCTGCTTAAATTTTCTCATTGTAGACATTAGGATGCATTTTATTAGTACCAGAAGTTCGTAATTTTCCTGGATCAGAAAGAAGATGGTGCTAATTATATATAATCTGTTCCACTATGAAGTCTCCTTCTCTAATTAAACCAGACTCTAGTGAGAGAGCTCCTGTATATAGGGCCAAACTTTATGTCTGAAGAATTCTCTTTTCTCCTTCTGAATGATAGATTTCATTTGAACACTTTAAAGAAAACAAGCTTCTTATTTCTTAAAGGTCTTTGAACATAAAATTATTTTGTTAAGAACTTATTAGGCACTAACTGGGAATATAAATATGAGACAGTCTTGTGATAGTGATGGTAACTTTGAAGTTATTTTACATAGCAAATATTTGAGTGCCTACTTTGTGCTACTCCTTGGGGTTAGGGAGATGATTATGATATAGTTCTTCACCTTAAAGAGCTCATAGTCTCATGGGAGTGGCAAACCATTATTTTAGAATATCTTTCTTTTGTAATAAATGCAGTAATGACTATTATAGAATATTATGGAATATCAGAGGTAATGAACCTGCTTCTTTGTTTGAGGTTGGGTAAGAGGAGATGGGGAGGAAAAAAGGGATCAGGGAAGGCTTCCCAGAGGAGCTGATACATGAATTATGTTGAAAAAATGGAAGTTTGCTAGATAGATAGTTGGAGGAGAGGAGAGGGTCTAATGGCATGAATCTTCTAACATACCATATTATTAACTTACTATGTTTATATTTCCCAGTAGAATGTAAGCTCTATCAGGGACTTTTGTCTGTTACGCCCCCCCCCCCCCCCCAATGTATTCCATGCACCTAGAACAATGCCTGGTACTTAATAGGCACTGTTAAATAAGCTCAGTGAAGTATAATAATCTAGGTGAAATAATGGTCGAGGTGGTGAGAAGTTGGTCAGATTCTGGATGTATTTTGAAGATTTGATAGGAATTGCTAAGATTAGATATGGGATGTGCTAGAAAGAGATGAGTCAAGGTCAGGGATAGCTCCAAAGGTTTTGGCCTGAGCTACTAAAAAATGTGTTACCATTTGCTGTGACAGGGAAGACCATGAGAGGACCAGGTTTTGGTGTTTGAATATTGAGATATCATTTGGATATCAAGACTGAGATGTCTGGCCCTGCTGGTTTTGCTCAGTGATTAGAGTCGACCTGTGGTCTGAAGGGTCTTCGGTTTGATTCCAGTCGAGGGCACGTGCCTGGGTTGCAGGCTCGATCCCTGGCCTGGTTGGGGTGCGTTTGGGAGGCAGCCAATCAATGTGTCTCTCTTACATCCATGTTTCTCTTTCCCTCTTCCCCCTCCTCCCTTCCACTCTCTCTGAAAAAAATAAAATAAAATAAAATAAAAGACTGAGATGTCTGTAAGACATCAAGTAGAGACTAAATCAAGTAGGGAGTTTGATAATCACTAGAGTTAAGGGAGATGTTTGGGCTGGAGATACACATTTGTGAGACATTAACACATTGGTGGCTTTAAAAGCTATGAGACTAGATAAGATGTCAGGGGAGTGAGTGTAGATAGAAAGAAGTCCAAAGTCAGAGCCCTGGACAAAACATAGAGGGGCCAGGGAGATGAGGAGGAGCCAGTAAAAGAGACTGAGAAGGAGAGGCCAGAGAGTTAGGAAAACCAGGAGGATGTAGTGTCCTGGAAGCCAATGAAAAAGTGATTCATGAGCTCCCTCTTAAATTAAAAAATGACCAGCCATTTGCGTTGTCGTTTAAAAAAAATGTTTTTTAAAAAATTGATTTCAGAGAGAAGGAAGGGAGAGGGAGAGAGAGATAGAAACATCAATGATGAGAGAGAATCATCAATCGGCTGCCTCCTGCATACCCCTTAATGGGGATTGAGCCCACAACCTGGCCATGTGCCCTGACCGGAAATCAAACTGTGGTCTCCTGATTCATGGGTCCAAGCTCAACCACTGTGCCACACCAGCGGGCTTATTTGAGAACTGATAATTGACCATTGGATTTAGCAATGTGGAGATTATTGGTGATTTTTTAAATCCTCCCCTGAGGATATGTTTTTATTGATTTTTTTTTTTTTTTTGAGAGAGAGAAAGAGAAATGTTGATGTGAGAGAGAAATATCGATCGGTTGCCTCCTGTACATGCGCCTGGGATTGAACCCGCAACCTAGGTATGTGCCCTGACCTGGAATCAAACCCACAACCTTTTGGGGTATGGGATGACACTCTAATCAACTGAGCCACCTGGCCAAAGCTTCTATTGTTGAGAAGTTTTATAGAAAATAAAAATTTTTTAAAGTTATCTTTTTATGAAATTTAGGTTAAAGCCTCTGGACAGATGTTAAGATTTTACTCAGATGTTGTTTTAGGTAGATATTTATTCTTATTGTTTTATTGTGTTTTGACATATAAAAATTTTAAAATGGGTGATTTAAAAATTGCTTATATAAGGTGACTTCTCCTATGCTTATATTGTGATTCAGAAATAAAGGCCAAAAAGGTCAGTCAGTCTTGCTGAATTATAATCACTGATAGTTTGGAGAATGATTTTGGTTAGCATGCTTCTCAGGATGATCCTTATCCTTAGATGTAGGATAAGGTTCATAAGATAGAGTTTCAAGTTTATATTAAGAAGGTATAGCTCGAACCGGTTTGGCTCAGTGGATAGAGCGTCGGCCTGCAGACTAAAGGGTCCCAGGTTTGATTCCGGTCAAGGGCATGTACCTTGGTTGCCGGCACATCCCCAGTAAGGGGTGTGCAGGAGGCAGCTGATCAATGTTTCTCTCTCATCGATGTTTCTACCTCTCTATCCCTCTCCCTTCCCCTCTGTAAAAAAATCAATAAAATATATTTAAACAAAAAAAGAAGGTATAATTAGGAATTTTAAAGAACTGATTTAATTTGCTCCTTTATCAATTTTCTAGTACCATATCTTTCAAGGTTTTAAGGCAATAATTTTTTAACGTAGTGGTTTAGAACTTAAGAGTCTTCATAGAAGTTCTATAACCTGGTAATTTCTCTTTTTCTATTACATTTCTTTGTCAGTTTCTAGAGTTTATGTTGTCCTTAAAAGTTCCAAGGCAGTATCTTTTAAAAGTATAGTTTACATTGAGAATGCTTCATGAATAGTTCATTTAAAACATTTTAAGAAAGTGACTTTGAGAA
Organism: Myotis myotis; assembly: GCF_014108235.1. Taxonomy (NCBI): domain Eukaryota; kingdom Metazoa; phylum Chordata; class Mammalia; order Chiroptera; family Vespertilionidae; genus Myotis; species Myotis myotis. Next base: position 53,133,010 of record NW_023416379.1, read on the forward strand.
TTGCTAATTAGAGCGTTTTAACCTGGACCTTTTTTTTTTAAATGAAAATTGTTACTCATCTTCATGTTGTTTAGGAAGATTCTTACCTCTGAAGACAATGTTAGGACCAAGATATGATAGTCAAGTTGCTGAAGAAAATCGGTTCTATCCCAGTATGCTCTCAAATTATCTAAAGAGTTTGAAGGTAAGAAACAAAATATTTTTTATACTGATTTAATATACTTTATCTTCCTCTTGTTCTTCAAGTGGCTTTTAAAAAAACTTTTTATTTGAAATTGCAAAAATTGTACAGAGATCTATGAACCCTTCTCCCATTTATTCCCATTGGTGACATCCTATGTAATTGTACAATATCAAAAGCAGGAAATTGCCCTGACCGGTTTCGCTCAATGGATAGAGCCTCGGCCTGCGGACTCAAGAGTCCCAGGTTCGATTCCAGTCAAGGGCATGTACCTTGGTTGCGGGCACATCCCCAGTGGGGAGTGTGCAGGAGGCAGCTGATCGATGTTTCTCTCTCATTGATGTTCCTAACTCTCTATCCCTCTCCCTTCCTCTCTGTAAAAAATCAATAAAATATATATATATTTAAAAAAAATAAAAAAAAAGCAGGAAATCAACATTGGTACAGAATTATTATCTATACAAGGTTGGGAGTGGGAAGGGGATCTGCTACAGTTCTGCAACCACCACAATGAATCTATACGTTGGATCAAACTGCAAAGAACAATACACACATATTCACAAATGAATGCATATAAAAACTGGTAAAAACTAAATAAGATCTGCAACCTGCTCAATGGTTCTGTATCAATGTCAATTTCCTGCTTTTGATATTATACTACAATTACAGTGGGGCCTTGACTTACGAGTGTCCCGACTAACAAGTTTTTTGAGATACCAACTGTCTCTCGGCCGATTTTTTTGCATTGAGTTGATAGAGTAATTTGAGTTAACGAGCTCCTTAACGAGCTCGGTCTCGGAATGAATTAAACTCATAAGTCAAGGCCCCACTGTATATAAGATGTCAATCCCCAAAAGTCACATATTGTTTTCCCTATTTTGAGAATTTTATATAAATGGGATAAAACAGTATGTGATCTTTTGGGATTGACTTTTTTCACTAAACATAATTCCCTTGTGTTCCATCCAAGTTGTTGCATGTATTAATAAAAAGTTTATTCCTTTTTATTGCTGAATACTATTCAGTTGTATGGATGTATCAGAATTTATTAAACCATTCTCCTGTTGAATAGTTAAATAATCTTTTAACCAATTTGAGTTGTCTCCAGTTGTGGGGTATTGTGAATAAAGCTGCCATGAACATTAATGTACAGGTGTTTGTGTGAATATGGTTTTCATTTTTCTGGGACAAATACCCAAGGATATGATTGCTGAGTGCATGGTTGATTTTCCAAGAATGTGCCAAACTATTTTCCTAAATGAAATTGCAATTTTCTATGTTATTCTGACACAATGCTGATTGTATTAGTTTCCTAGGACTGCTGTAACAAGTTATCACAAACTGGGTGGCTTAAAACAACAGAACTTTAGATTAAAGACAAACAGAAAATCGTAAAAGCAGCAAGAGAAAAGCAGTTAGTTACCTACCAGAGCTCTCCCATAAGACTGTCAGCTGATTTCTCAGCAGAAACTTTGCAGACCAGAAGGGAGTGGCATGAAATATTCAAAGTGATGAAAATGAAGAATCTACAATCAAGATTACTCTACTCAGCAAAGCTATAGAAGAATAGATAAAGAACTTCCCAGACAAGAAAAAGCTAAAGGAGTTTATTACCAGCAAACTAGTATTATAAGAAATGCTAAAAGGGTTTTAAGAGGAAGAAGAAAAAATATGAATAATAAAATGGCAATAAATACATATTTATCAACAATTACTTTAACTGAAATGGATTAAATGCTCCAATCAAAAGACATATGGTGACTGAATGGATAAAAAAACAACACCCTTACATATGTCTACTAGAGACTCAATTCAGATCAAAAGACACACAAATTGAAAGTAAAGGGATAAAAAAAGGTATTTTATGAAAATGGAAACAAAAAGATGGGGTAGTAATACTTATACCTGACAAAATAGACTTTGAAACAAAGGCTATAACAAGAGACAAAGAAGGACCCAGCAACTTCAATTCTGGGTTACCCAAAGAAACTAAAAATGCTAAATTGAAAAGAAATATGCATCAATATGTTTATTGCAGTATTAACTATAACCAAGATATGGAAGCAACGTAAGTGTCCAACAATAAATGAGTGGATAAAGAAGAAATGGTGCATGTATACAATGGAATATGATTCAGCCATAAAAAGGTGAAATTTTGCCATCTGCAACATGGATGGGCCTAGAGCGGCCGTGGGCAAACTACGGCCCGCGGGCTGGATCCGGCCGTTTGAAATGAATAAAACTATTGAAAAAAAAGACCGTACCCTTTTATGTAATGATGTTTACTTTGAATTTATATTAGTTCACACAAACACTCCATCCATGCTTTTGTTCTGGCCCTCCGGTCCAGTTTAAGAACCCATTGTGGCCCTCGAGTCAAAAAGTTTACCCACTCCTGGCCTAGAGGGTATTATGCTAAGTGAAATAAGTTAGAGAAAGACAAATGTCAGATGATTTTACTTATATGTGGAATCTGAAAAACAAGCAGAACAGAAAGTCTCATAGATAACGGAGAACATTTTGGGGGTTGGGATCAGTGAAAAGGTAAAGGGATTAAGAAGTATAAATTGGTAGATACAGATTAGCCATGGGGATATAAAGTAAGCATAAGGAATATAATCAATGATAATATAACTGTGGTGTCAGAATGGGTAGTAGATTTATTGGGGCAATGACTTCATAAGTTATGTAAATGTCTAATCACTGGGTTGTACACCTTAAACTAATATTGTATGTCAACTGCAATTGAAAAATAAAAAATTACTTTAAAAAAACAGACCTTTATTCTCTTACAGTTTTGGATGCTAAAAGTTCCAAATTTAAGTCTTGGCAGGGTTGATTCTTTGTGGAGGCTTGGAGGGAGATTCTTTTCCATGCTTTTCTCCTAGCTTCTAGTGATTGCCAGCAATTGTTGGCATTTCTTGGCTTGCAGCTCCTTCAGTTGTCTTTGCTTCATTGTTGACATTCTTCCTGTATGTATCTATGTCCACATTTTTCTCTTATAGGGACACCCTGATTCAGTATGACTTCATCTTTTCTTGAGTATATTTGCAAAGACCCTATTCTATATAATAAAAGGGTAATATGCAAATTGACCCTAACGTCGGAATGACTGGGAACGACGGGTCGCTATGATGTGCACTGCACCAGGGGGCAGATGCTCAATGCAGGGGGACCTCCGCTTAGTCACAAGCCGGGCTGATGGCTGCAAGCGCAGCGGTGGTGGCGGGAGCCTCTCCCTCCTCCTCTGCAGCACTAAGGATGTCCACTGACAACTTAAGTCTGCTCCCTGCAGGGAGTGGGCCTAAGCCTCAGTCAGATATCCCCTGAGGACTCCTGGGCTACCAGAGAGATGTCTGCCTGCCAGCTTAGGCCCAATTCCCCGGGGAATGGGCCTAAGCTGGCAGGTGGACATCCCCTGATGGGTCCTGGACTGCGAGAGGGCGCAGGCCGGGCTGAGAGACCCCCTGACTACACGAATTGTTGTGCACCGGGCCTCTACTTTTCAAATAAAGTCATATTCATAGGGAGTTAAGATTTGAATGTATCTTTTGAGAGGACATAATTCAACTCATAACATTAATCTTTATAACTCTCCTACTTTATACTCTTGATAGTCTATTATTGTATGCTGTATATTAGTACATTGAGTAAATATTAGTGCCCATTGTATGCAAGGCTCTTATCATGGGATAGAAGAGTCACGATTTATTTATTTTTATCATCTATCTATCTGTATCTATTTATCTAGGTACTTATCTTTTTTTTTTAAAATCTTTATTGTTCAGATTATTACAGTTGTTCCTCTTTTGCCCCCCATATCTCCCCTCTACCCGTTTCCCACCCCACCCTCCGCCCTCACCCCCCCCACTGTCCTCATCCATAGGTGCACGATTTTTGTTCAGTCTCTTCCTGCATCCCCCACACCCCTTTCTCCCCCAAGAATAATCAGTCCACTCCCTTTCTATACCCCTGATTCTATTATAATCACCAGTTTATTTGTTCATCAGATTATTTATTCACTTGATTTTTAGATTTACTTGTTGATAGATGTGTATTTGTTGTTCATAGTTTGTATCTTTACCTTTTTCTTCCTCTTCCTCTTCTTAAAGGATACCTTTCAGCATTTCATATAATCCTGGTTTGGTGGTGATGAACTCCTTTAGCTTTTTCTTATCTGTGAAGCTCTTTATCTGACCTTCAATTCTGAATGATAGGTTTGCTGGATAAAGTAATCTTGGTTGTAAGTTCTTGGTATTCATCACTTTGAATATTTCTTGCCACTCCCTTCTGGCCTGCAAAGTTTCTGTTGAGAAATCAGCTGACAGTCATATGGGTACTCCCTTGTAGGTAACTGACTTTCTTTCTCTTGCTGCTTTTAAGATTCTCTCTGTCTTTTGCTCTTGGCATTTTAATTATGATGTGTCTTGGTGTGGTCCTCTTTGGATTCCTTTTGTTTGGGGTTCTCCGCGCTTCTTGGACCTGTAAGTCCATTTCTTTCACCAGGTGGGGGAAGTTTTCTGTCATTATTTCTTCAAATAGGTTTTCAATATCTTGCTCTCTCTCTACTTCTTGCACCCCTATAATTCTGATGTTGGTACGCTTGAAGCTGTCCCAGAGGCTCCTTACACTATCTTCGTATTTTTGGATTCTTTTTTCATTTTGCTTTTCTGGTTGGGGGTTTTTTGCTTCTTTGCATTTCAAATCTTTGACTTGATTCTTGCGCTCCTCTGGTCTGCTGTTGGGAGTCTGTATAATATTCTTTATTTCAGTCAGTGTATGCTTAATTTCTAGTTGGTCGTTTATTACAACCTCGAGGGTCTCATTAGATTTCTTGAGGGTCTCATTAAGTTTATCGGCAGTTTCTAGAAAATTCTGGAAAAACCTTAAAAGTGTGGCTTCAAACTCTATATCCAGTAGTTTGCTTTCCTCCATTTCTGTCATTTGTGTCCTTTTTCTTTTTCTCCGCATTTTTTTTTATGCTTCGCTGTGTTGATAGAGTGGCTTTCTGTACTAGGTGTCCTATAGGGCCCGGTGGCTCAGCCTCCCCAATTACCTGAGGTAGACACTCTTGGTGCACCCCCTTGTGGTCTTTGTGCACAGTCTTGTTGTAGTTAAGCCTTGATTGTTGAAGGTAATGCTGGGAGGGATTGACCTCCAGGCCAGTTGGCTGTGAGAATCAGCTGTGTCTGCATTGGGAGAACTTCTGCGCTGGAGACACCCCTCCGGGGCAAGACTTGCTTCAATGGGGCTTTGGTGCTCACTGAGTCTGCCCCCTGAGTGTGTCCTTTATGAATCCGAGGAGCTGCAATCTGGATGGTCCCACTCTGACCTCCGGGCACAGTGGCTCCTGGATCTCTCAGGAGGTGCTAATCTAGCCTCTGCCTGAGGCTATCCAGCAGGAGCCAGCTGTGACGCAATGCAAGTTGCCCTGGGGTCTTGGGCCAGCTGCAGTTTGTTAGGTAATTATCAGATTGCAAAGAGCCAGGCTTTTCATATGCAAAAGCCTCCCTGGCTTGGGCAGGGCGGTGTCCCAGGGGATCAACAGGGCGGGGCTAGCAGTTATGGCTGCTCTCAGTCCTGCCCTCAGAGGCCCTGCTTCTCAATGTCCCAGCAATTGCTGCAAGCACCCCCGAGAGAATGCTGCCCTCGAGTTCTGACCTATGCCAGACAGTCCAGTTTCTCTCGTATGAGTCTGGGTCCCCAGAGACTCGCCCGGAAATGGAGCTCAGAGCTTGAGACTCCCGATTGAAAAAGACAACCGTGTCTTCAGCTGCCAACCCTCTCCGCATGCGCCTCTGTACCTCTGTATTTTACTTCCACACAGCACCTCCTCTGAGTCTCGGTATGCTTTTCTCTTTCCTTCCAGTTGTAGAATTTCCACTCAGCCAGCCTTCCTGTGGTTCTGGATGATGTCTGTTCCGTCTTTTAGTTGTATTTTTAAAGTGGTTGTGTGAGGCAGCAATCTCCGGTGTTTACCTATGCCGCCATCTTGGTTTCTCCACTTATCTATTTTTTAACTTATTTATTTGGTTAATCCTCACCCAAGGATATTTTTTCCATTGATTTTCAAAATGCACCCTGACAAGGGCTGGGAAGGAATCTGCAACCCAGGGACCCATCCTGGACTGGGAATCGAACTTGTGACCCTTTGTTGTTAGCGCTGATACTCTACCACTGAGCCATACCGGCCAGGGCAAGAGTCATTATTTAGATTTTGAAAACTTTTTACTCATAATTTTCTTGGTGTAGTTTTGAATATTTGTTTATATGTTTTATTTTAGCTTATAAACTTTTAATTTTTATTTTCATTATCAATAATTGTACTGAAAGTCATAGTTAACATTTATAAAGCATTAACTATTTCCTAGACAGTGAGCTAAGAGCTTGGGCTTAGAAGCCAGCTTGAGTTTGAATTCTGGTTTACCAATTACAGCTTTGTGGGCAAGTTACATAACATATTCATGTTTTAGTTTCCTCATTTGTAAATGAAATTAGTAAATAAAATCAGGCATGTAGACTAATGCTTGGCACAAAGTAAGGACTTTATTTAAACCTTATAATTCTATGAGATAATACTATTAGCTTTACTCATAGATTGGGATTATTTATTATGAAAAATACATATGCCTATGTAATATATGTATGTGATTATGTTATGTACTCAGATACATTCACACACAGACACATTATCTACACAGATATATTAACACACATTTCTACATATATATGTGGCTTGGCAATTAAGTCACACAGTACACTTTCTCAATTTTCTTGGCTAAAGTATTCCTATATATTTTGAGAATTTATTATTTTTTGCTCAGCCCACTTTACATTCACTTCTGATTTTGAACCTGGAGACAGACATCATGGATTTTAATTCTAACTCACTGAGAAGCTGTAATATGGTGTCTAAATCTTTGTATTTGGCAGTATATATCCTCTGAAGGAAGTAAGATCATTGCAGAAACAATGTGGGAAGAAAAGAGAAGCAGGCCTAGTGGTGGCAGATTGCAGAAAATACCATAAACCGTACATTTCATTTAAGGAAGAACTCACCTGATTGATAGCCCTGTCTACACATAAGCTAAGGAATGTGGAAAAATCAGTAGAGCACATTATGGCAGCTAGTCATATTTTAGAAGCACACAATTTTATCTATTTTGTCATGTGTGAAATTGAAATCTTTTTGTTATTTCCCCCCTGTAACAATGGAATTGGAATCATGTAGCCCAGTTTCCTTAAGGCAAATCCAACAATAGGTACTGAATAAGTGAAATAATAAAAGAGAGGAAAATAACAATTTAGCAAATACAGGTTATTTTTCTCTGGCGAATGTAGACTTCAGAATGAGTTGGAAGATGTATGATTAACTTTTTTTCTTGTTTCAGTTCAGGTGTGCATTTCTTAGTGGGACTATCTTGCCAGGCTGAGTCCAACTACACCAATTAGTGCTCAACAGAGGAAATAAATGAATTTCTGTTTTAATGCAGAAAGAAAAACTGCCTGAGAGATTAAGTTGTCCAAGAGATTCACAAATATGGCCATGTGTTGTGTTTTTTTTTTTTTTTTCCTGATTATTTAAAAGATTTATAAGGGACTTTCAGCCATACACAGTTTTTACCTTATATACTCACTTTAGAATTTAGCTGCTTCCTGTGATGGTTGCTTGGAATGCTGGGTTGATGTGTGCCTGGGGTTTGGGTTGGGGTGTATTTTAGATAGATGCTATCCCTTGCACTAGCCTCTTGTCTAGTAAATCATAGGTGGAGCAGCAGATGCAGGTAGGCTTTTGTGATATTGGAGTCTGTTTTGCTTATGTTTATGTTCTATCATTAGTTTGGGGTTTAATTTGTTTCACGTATTGCCTGCTAAGTTCTAGTGCCCTGAATAAGACTTGGATAAGTGATACGTATGTTGTTAATAGTTCATTGGCAGAGTGAGCATAAAACCTCCCAGTGTGGATGGACGAACTGGCTTATTGCCATTTAGTCAACTTGTTTTGGAACAAATTCAGTTACTAGTAAATCTGTCCCTTTTCCCCCCCCTTAATAAGGTTAAAATGGGCTTGCTGGTGGATTTGACAAATACTTCGAGGTTCTATGACAGAAACGACATAGAAAAAGAAGGAATCAAATATATAAAACTTCAGTGTAAAGGGTAAGTCATATATTAGGTTTCTTTAATATTGAAACCTTTTGCTGAAATGTGTAATTTCTTTTTAAAAAAAAGTGTTTTCATATTGCTAGACATGGTGAGTGCCCTACAACTGAGAATACCGAGACATTCATTCGTCTGTGTGAGCGGTTTAATGAAAGAAGCCCACCTGAACTTATAGGTATGTTTGACTTGACTTTACCACTGTTGAATAGTTTATTTGTAATTGGGTTTTCATTCTCTGTTTTGCAAGTGAGTTGATGTGAAGGTATGCTTTCCTTTTAAAGTAATCGTCAGTTAAGTAAAAGACTAAATTTTGCAGGCTATAAAATAATTGAATTTTTGTAGTTTTAATATTTTTCAAGGTAAAGCCGTAATTACCCCTCTTCGCATGTACTGTTGGGAAACTCTAAACACTACATATTTATTTTTGATAATTGTGCATTTCATACCATATGTATTATACTGAATTTTTTTCCATTCAGTATCTGAGAGTGAACCATGCTGATATATGTATGTAACTGTTCGTTTTTGCCGTTGTGTAGTATTCCGTCATCTGGATATACTACAGCATGTTCATTCTCCTGTTGGTATTGACAGCCAGCTGGTATGTGGCTACTGTATGGGGCTTTGCTTTGAAGAACTGTTTTGTCTAGTGGCTCCTTGCTAGCAATGGCTACATGGCCACTAGCTTCTACAATAAAGACTCCCTCATATACCCCCACAACTTCTTATGGCTTCTCTGTCGAATACCCAGCGTCCAAGAAGGTCCAGTCCCTGGCAGAGGGGCTCAGATCCAACATATATATGATAGATAAAAAAATTAATATTTTTACATATAAAGAAATTTTATAATCCAATAGGCAAGAGAGGTATTCCTCAATAAAAAAATATAGGAAACAATGAAAACATGATGTTTAAAAGATGAAACACAAGTAGTCAAGAAACATGATTTTTTTTGGTTCTCATTTGTTAATAAAAGATACGAATTAAAATATATGTTACTGTTCCCCATCAAATTGGCAAAGATCTAAAAAATTATAAAGAACTGGATAAAATGGGTGCACTCATATATTGTTAATTAGAGTGTTTATTGGCACACCCTTTCTGGAGGGACAATTTGATGATGTTTCTCAATATCATTAAAAGTGTTTATACACTTTGATTCATCAAGGCCACATCTAAGACTTTATTTTAAGGAAGTCAGATATGAATACAAAGATTTATGAGAAAGGAATTTCATCACAGCTTTGTTTGTAATAAAAAAACTGGAAGCAGCTTGCATATCTCTTAAAAGCAGTCATTTACGTTGTACAGTATGCATCTGCTATTTAACAGAAGAACAATAATATGGGAATATATGACATAGCATTGTGATATGTATGTTTACATAATACACACACATGAATATGTGCAACAAGTACGCATACATGCACATATATTTAGGTATATGACTAGAAGATATATAGCCTAAAGTAACACTGAGACCTTTATTTGAATGATTAGAAACAACTGTTTTCTCATTTGAGAGCAGCCATTATAACAGTATATGCTGAATATACTTGAAGAATTCAAAGGAGGGCAGTCAAGAAGTCTTAGCACTTGGAATCAGATGTCATGATTTCAGAATTAACACATTTAGAAAAAGAAGTAAATCCTTACTATAAATTGTCTAGTTGAATTCTTGGGAGAACTGATAGGAAACATTTCTATATTGAGTATTTTACAGGTTATAAAAATTATAGAACTCTGCTACAATATATATTATATATGTTTTATATCATGGGTAGTGGTTCTGTTCATGTGGATTGAAGTGGAAGCCTTTGCTTTGGGCCTACCAAGTTTTGGAGCACAGGTTATGTTGGCAATTATTTATGATAGTAATGCTCTGAAGACAAAACGAGCTGGTTGCTGTTAACACCTTTTGAAATAAAAGGTAGTAAAGGATCAATTTAAGTGTCCCTAGGATCTGAAAGTATTGGCCTGCTTTTATAATATTTTAATTGTGTTTTAGTATCTGTGATGGAATTTTCATTAGCCTTGCACACATTCTTGCTGCAGCATACTTGTGAACAACAGTGAACATCTGTGACATGGGAAAATTAAACTCATTTATTTTTTTCAGTTTTTTTATTTGAAGAAAAATGATCTTAAATATAATAGTTACATGCAATAAACATTAATAGCTCAAGAAAAATGATTTTAAATATGTTATATGTAATAAACCAATTATTTGAGAAAAATGGTCTTACATATAATAATATTACATGCAATAAACATTAACATTTCAAGAATAAAAGGATTTTAAGTATAATAATATTACCAAAACTGTACTAACATAGTATGATATCACAAAAGTTGTAGGAAATATTAAAAATCTGCAAATAACAGGATTACTTTTGTTATATTCTAGTATATTTTTCCCCCCTCTGGTTCTATTTTTGTTCATCAGTTTATGTTGTTCATTATATGCCACCAATGAGTGAGATCATATAATATTTATCTTTCTCTGACTGGCTTATTTTGCTTAGCATGATGCTCTCCAGGTCCATTCATGCTGTTGCAAATGGTAAGAGTTCCTTCTTTTTTACTGCAGCATAGTATTCCATTGTGTAGATGTACCACAGTTTTCTAATCCACTCATCTGCTGATGGGCACTAGGCTGTTTCCAAATCTTAGCTCTGGTAAATTGTGCTGCTATGAACATAGGGGTGCATATATCCTTTCTGATTGGTGTTTCTCATTTCTTGGGAATATATTCCTAGAAGTGGGATTATTGGGACAAATGGGAGTTCGATTTTTAATTTTTTTGAGAAAACTCCATACTTTTGTGAATGACTGAGAAGAAGGTATATCTTGCTGCATTGTGGTGAAATGTTCTATAAATGTCTTAAATCCATCTGATCCAGTGTTTCCTTTAGAATCTCTGTTTCCTTGTTAAAGTTTTTGTCTGGAAGATCTGTCCAGGGAAGTCAGAGGGGTGTTAAAGCCCCCAACTATGATTGTATTGTTGTCTCTCCGTTAAAGTCCTCAAGAAGTTTTTTTTACATATTTAGGTGCACCTAATGTTTACCAGGGTTATATCCTCTTGTTGGATCGATCCCTTTAGTATGATGTAGTGACCTTTGTTGTCTCTTGTGATGGCCTTCATTTTAAAGTCTATTTTGTCAGATATGAGTATTGCTACTCCAGCTTTTTTTTTCTTTTCCATTTGCATGGAAAATTTTTTTCCGATCCCTTCATTTTCATCCTGTGTGTGTCTTTTGTTTTGAGGGGGTTTCTTGTAGACAGGATATAGTTGGGTCATGTTTTTTTTTATCCATTCAGCTGCCCTACACCTTTTGATTGGAGCATTTAATTCATTTACATTTAGGGTTATTATTGAGAGGTACTTATTTATAGCCATTTTATTTCTGTATGGCTAGGTTTCTCTCTCTGTTTCTTCTCAGCAATCCCTTACAGCAACCTCTTTAGCATTTCTTGTAATGCTGGCTTGGTGGTGATGAATTCCTTTTAGCCTTTTTTTGTCTGGGAAGCTCTTTATTTGACCATCTATTTTGAATGATAGCCTTGCTGGATATAGTAATCTTAGTCTCAGATCCTTGCTTTCTATTATCTTGAGTACTTCATGCCATTCCCTTCTGGCCTGTAGAGTTTCTGATGAGAAATCAGGTGTCAGCTTTATGGGAACTCCTTTGTAGGTAGCAGTTTTCTTTTCTCTTGCTGCCTTTAAGATTCTCTCTTTGTCTATAATTTTTGGCATTTTAATTATGATGTGTCTGGGTGTAGGTCTGTTTGGGTTCTTCTTGTTTGGGGTTCTCTGTGCCTCCTGAACTTTTGGGACTTTTTCCTTTACCAGGTTAGGGAAGTTTTCTACCATAATTCTTCAAACACCTTCTCTATTCCTTTCTCCCTTTTTGCCTTTTCTGACACACCTGCTATTCTAATATTGTTGTTTCACATTGTCCCACAGCTCCCTTAAATTGTCCTCCTGTTTTTTAATTGGTTTTTCTTTTTGGTTCTCTAATTGAGGGATATTTTCAACTCTGTCTTCTAATTCACTGATTCGATCCTCAACTTCTCCTAATCTGCTGTGTATTCCTTCCAATGTGTTCTTTATTTGTGTTATGTCATTCTTTATCTCAGACTATTCTTTTTTCATAGTTACTATATCTTTTTTTTATACTGTTGAGCATTTTTAACATCATTACTCTGAACTCTGTTTCAGTTAAATTTCTTATCTCTGCTTCATTTATCTCTTCTGGAGAATTCTTTAGTTCTTTCATATGGGGTTTGTTTCTTTGTTTCCTCATTTTGGTTGTCTGTTTGTGTTTGTGACTATGTATTAGGTCGATCCTCTACACCTCTCAATCTCTAGTGCAGGACAGTGGTAAAGGCTGTTTCGGGCTAATTGGATCAGACAAAGACTCAAAGCCTCCAGAGACCGCCTCTTGTCTACAGACTAATAGGATTCTGACTTGAATTGCCCCAAGGCAATCGTCCTCAGGTATAGTGAGAGTTTTTTCAGCAGGATGGGCAGTGGCTTCTGATTGGAGGCTAATTTCCCTTGTGATGAAGTATTTACAACTTTAACTTCACACGCCCTTTCGAACTTGAGTGACAGCAACGTAACTGACCATGTCTGAAAATGGGTTCAAATAGGAATTTTCCTACTCTGTCTACACTGGCACCAGTGAGAGCTTTATATGTATCGCATCTGTGCGAGTCAGTGTTTATTTTTAAATTGTCAATGTGCGTCATATGTACTGGTTGGTCGGACAGTTGGATGGTCGTTCACTTAGCCTTTTATATATATAGACTAGAGGCCCGGTGCACAAAAATTTGTGCACTCGGGGGTAGTGGGGGGGGTCCCTCAGCCCGGCCTGTGCCCTCTTGCAGTCTGGGACCCCTCGGGAGATAACGACCTGCTGGCTTAGGCCTGCTCCCGGGTAGCAGAGGGCAGGCCCAATCCCTAGGTTTAGCCCCTGGTCGGGCTCAGAGAAGGGCCGATTGGGGAGTTGGGGCGCCGCCCCTGTCATGTACAGAGCAGGGCGGATCGGGAGGTTGCAATGCCAACCTCAGTCACGCTCAGGGTAGGGCTGATTGGGGGGTTGGGGCACCGCCCCCTGTCACACTCAAGGCAGGGTCGATGGGGAGGTTGTGGCGCCACCCCCTGTCATGCACAGAGCAGGGCCCATCAGGGGGTTGGGGAAGCTCCCCCCTGTCATGCACAGAGCAGGGTTGATCAGGGGGTTGGGGAGCTCCCCCCTGTCACGCACAGAGCAGGGTCCATCAGGGGGTTGAGGAGCTCCCCCCTGTCACTCACAGAGTAGGGCCGATAGGGGAGTTGGGGCACCGCCCCCTGTCACATACAGAGCAGGGCGGATCAGGGGGTTGGGGCGCTGCACCCTGTCACACTCAGGGCAGGGTCGATGGGGAGGTTATGGCTCTACCCCGTCACACACACAGCAGGGCCCATGGGGGGTTGGGGGGGTTGGGGCGCCACACCCTGTCACACACAGAGCAGGGCCGATCAGGGGGTTGGGGACCGCAGCCTGTCACACACAGAGCCGCAGGGCGATCAGGGGGTTGGGGAGCTCCCCCCTATCAGGCACAGAGCAGGGCTGATCAGGGGGTTGGGGCGCCTTCCCCTGTCACGAACAGAGCAGGGCGGATAGGGAGGTTGTGGCCCCGCCCCATGTCACACACACAGCCGCAGGGCGACCAGGGGGTTTGGGAGCTCCCCCCTGTCTCGCACAGAGCAGGGCCCATCAGGGGGTTGAGGAGCTCCCCCCTGTCACTCACAGAGTAGGGCTGATAGGGGAGTTGGGGCACTGCCCCCTGTCACACACAGAGCCGGGCGGATCACGGGGTTGGGGCGCCGCCACTGTCACACTCGGCAGGGTTGATGGGGAGGTTATGGTTCTACCCCATCACATGCAGAGCAGGGCCCGTTGGGGGGGGGATTGGGGTGCCGCACCCTGTCACACACAGAGCCGCAGGGCGATCAGGGGGTTCGGGAGCTCCCCCCTGTCACGCACAGAGCAGGGCTGATCAGAAGGTTGGGGCGCCCTTCCCCTGTCAGGAAGAGAGCAGGGCGGATAGGGAGGTTGTGGCCCTGCCCCCGTCACACACACAGCCGCAGGGCGATCAGTGGGTTTGGGCGCTGCCCCCTGTCACCCTGATCCTGGTGCTGGGAGGCATATTACCCTTTTACTATATAGGGTAGAGGCCTGGTGCATGGGTGGGGCTGGCTGGTTTGCCCTGAAGGGTGTCCTGGACCAGGGTGGAGGTCTCCACTGGGGTGCCTGGCCAGCCTGGATGAGGGGATGATGGCTGTTTGCAGCTGGTCACACACCCTTCAGGTTGGGGGTCCCCACTGGGGTGCCTGGCCAGCCTGGGTGAGGGGATGATGGCTGTTTGCAGCTGGTCACACATCCTTCAGGGTGGGGGTCCCCACTGGGTTGCCTGGCCAGTCTGGGTGAGGGGCTGAGGGCTGTTTTCAGGCTGGCGGGTGACTGAAGCTCCCAACCGCTCCTTTTTTTTTTTTTTATTCTGGCCAGCTTTAGCTCTGAGGCTCCAGCTCAGGGTGGGCAAACTTTTTGACTCGAGGGCCACGATGGGTTCTTAAACTGGACCGGAGGGCCGGAACAAAAGCATGGATGGAGTGTTTGTGTGAACTAATATAAATTCAAAGTAAACATCATTACATAAAAGGGTACGGTCTTTTTTTTCAATAGTTTTAGCCGTAGTTTGCCCATGGCTGCTCCAGCTCTTAGGCCTCCGCTGCTGAAAGCAGGTTTCAGGCCTTTGTTTACCTTCTGTATTTGAAACAATGTTGCGATCCTGCTGGCTGAAGCCTGGTGACTAAAGCAGGTTTCTGGGGTTTTGTTTAGCTTCTATATTTGTAACATAGTTGCTTAGAGTTGCAGCTCAGAGGCCGGCAGCGGCAGGCGGGGAACGTTGGAGTCCTCCATCACTGAAGCAAGGAGCCTCATGTTCGCTTCCAGCTGCCTGGCTGCTGGCCGCCATCTTGGCTGGCAGTTAATTTGCATATCGCCCTGATTAGCCAATGGGAAGGGTAGCGGTTGTACGCTAATTATCATGTTTCTCTTTTATTAGATAGGATTGCTTCCTCCTAGGCCAGAGGGAGCCCCTTTAAGCTGGTTTCTCTATCCTTTTCATATCATCCCATTGATGGTTTCCTTATTTTCTGGCACAAGATGTTTTCTAGATGTGGAATCAGTTATTTCTTTAAGGGGCCTGGTTTCTGAGTTCTTTTTAGTGGAAAATAGTACTTAGAGACAGTCTGGGTGTTAGACAGCTTTTAAGCTAACATTTTTGCAGGTAAACATATGAATATTCACACCAAGTGGGACAAATAGACTAAGTAATGTCACATCAGTTCAGGTTAAGTTTTGTCCCCAATTTACCAAAAATCTTATTTTTTTACAGCTGTTTTGAAATTATAATTACAAACGAGATTATGTAGCTATAGTGCACTTGTTTGCATGTACAGGAATAAAAATAGTTACTTTTAGAATAAGAAATTTGTGAGCTGGAGAAATTAAAAAATTTGTTTTGTGTTAAAAGAGAAGCACCCGATTTCTTGGTAAAAGGTAGACTATGCATAATAGATATAGAACTTAATTAATGCCTGTAATTTTCATGTTTCTAGTTATAAATACATGTGACGGCTTTGAATATGTATTTTCATGAGTAGCACACGGTTATTTTTATAAAAATCTTTTTATTAAATAAAAGTAAGATAACTTGACACATTACAAGTTCTTAATTATTTGTTTCTTTTTAATGTTTTCATTTTTGTTGCTCATTTGGATCAGGTCTCAACCTCAGAACTATTGACACTTTGTACTGGATAATGCTTTATTTTGGGGGACTCTCCTGTGCATTGTAGGATGTTTAACAGAATCCCTGGCCTTATCCCATGCTAGTTGTGACAATTGAAAATGTCTCCTGATATTGACAGGTGTTCTTGGATGGGGTGGGGGATGGAGCAAAAGTACTTCCAGTGGAAAACCACTGATTTAGACTGATCAGATAAGTTTTTAATCCTAAAAAAAATTATTTACAGTATCTTACTGTTGAGATAGAAAGGAAATTGTGTATATTGAGATCAGGCTTTATTTAAAGATATATTGCCACTAACCCTTTGTAAGTCACCTCTTTCTAATTTATACTTATATATTCAGTACATATATTTTATCTTTTTCTCCTTTTGTTGGGGAGATTGTTTCTTCTCTTGATTTGATTTTAAAAAACACAGTTTTCCCTTAATGTGTAGATGAGTGTTAATAATTTTGGAAATGCTCTATGCATTTATTTCATTCTTCTTTTTTTAAAATATATTTTTATTGATTTTAGAGAGGAAGGGAGAGGGATAGAGATAGAACATCAATGATGAGAATCGCTGATCGGCTGCCTCCTGCACGCCCCCTACTGGGGATCGAGCCTACAACCCAGGCATGTGCCCTTGGCCAGAATCAAACCTGGGACCCTTCAGTCCGCAGGCCGACGTTCCATCCACTGAACCAAACTGGCCAGTGCTATTTCATTATTCTTAGCTTACCTAGAAAATGAAGACAAATTGAATAAGAAATTAATTTGTAATAGTTAACAGTGAGCTAATCTTTAGATTTTATTTTTTTATTTTATTTTATTTTTTTAAATATATTTTATTGATTTTTTACAGAGAGGAAAGGAGAGGGATAGAGAGTTAGAAACATCGATGAGAGAGAAACATCGATCAGCTGCCTCTTGCACACCCCTTCCTGAGGATGTGCCCACAACCAAGGTACATGCCCTTGACCGGAATCGAACCCACGACCCTTGAGTCCGCAGGCCGATGCTCTATCCACTGAGCCAAACCGGTTAGGGTGTAATCTTTAGATTTTAAACCATGCTTTTTTTACTTGCCACTAGATGGACCTGTTCTCATAATGAATTGAGGAAAACAGAAATCTTTTCTTTTTTAAAATCCTCAACCGAGGATGTTTTCATTGACTTGTAGAGAGAGAAAGGAGAGAGAGAGAGAGAGGAGAGAGAGAGAGAGAGAGAGAGAGAGAGAGAGAGAGAGAGAGAGAGAAACATCAATGTGAGAGAGAAACATCCGTCAATTGCTTCCTCTTTGTGCCTGACTAGAAAATTGAACCTGCAACCTTTTGTTGCATGGGACAATGCTCGAAGCAACTAAGCCACCTGGCCAGGGCTAAAATCTTTCCTTTTTAACATTAAAGACATATCAGACTAAGCTTGTAGGATACTCAAATAATGGAATTATTTTACATTACATGCATAATCTTCCTTTTTGGGGGGGTAGAGATTTGTCAGTAACACTAAAACTTTATGTATTTTCACAACAAAGAATATTAAAAGAGCAATTGTACTTTCTTAAATTATATATTGTCCCATGACTTAATCATTTAATTGGCAATTATTCTTATATTTCCTGTTCATAAAAAACATTTAATCTTGCTTGAGTAAAACTTAGGTGCAAAAATAGTAGTGGTTTAGGTGATAACATACCTCAAGTTAGAATGTTTGCTGCTTAATTGGTCTGAAATATAAAGCAGAAGGGAAATTTACATGTTGGGTTAAGATACATATTGAGTAAAAGTCTGTTTACAGCTAATGTTATTGTAACTTTTTTGAATTCTCCATTCTTACAAAGCAGTGGAGGATGATGGAATTTATAGAATTTCATTATTATAGCCATGTACTTCTAAATGGTTCTTTTTCTATTTAGGACTGACCTCTTTACTTTTTCCCTTCAGAAACTTCATTTCAGTTATGACCTTGTTCTCTATATTGTCAACCTCTGTGATTTAACTAGGTCCTTTCAGCTTGTAAACATATTTAAGCCTCTCATGTTAAACTAGAGGCCTGGTGCGCAAAAATTCATGCACTGGTGCGGGGGGGCGGGGGGAGCCGGGAGAAGGGCCCCTCAGCCTTCCCTGCCCCTCTCACAGTCCAGGAGTCCTCAGGGGATGTCCTACTGATGGCTTAGGCCTACTCCTCTGCAGGAGGCAACTGGGCCAAATGGGAAGGCGCCGCCCCCATCACCCTGCTGCTGCTGCTGCTGCTGCCAGCCGCCACAGTTGCCTGCCCTTGGCCCTTGGCCCTCGCACCCGTCGTGGCTTTGTCTGGAAGGACGTTCGGCTGTCTGGTCTAATTAGCATATTATGCTTTTATTATAGACTAGAGGCCCGGTGCACAAAAATTTGTGCACTCGGGGGGGGGCGTCCCTCAGCCCGGCCTGTGCCCTCTCGCAGTCTGGGACCCCTTGGGAGATAACGACCTGCTGGCTTAGGCCTGTTCCCGGGTGGCAGAGGGCAGGCCCAATCCCTAGGTGCAGCCCCTGGTCGGGCTCAGAGCAGGGCTGATTGGGGAGTTGGGGCGCCGTCCCCTGTCATGTACAGAGCAGGGCGGATTGGGAGGTTGCGATGCCACCCTCAGTCCCACTCAGGGTAGGGCCGATTGGGGGGTTGGGGCACCGCCCCCTGTCACACTCAAGGCAGAATCGATGGGGAGGTTGTGGCGCCACCCCCTATGCACAGAGCAGGGCCAATCGGGGTTGGGGTGCTGCCCCCTGTCACGCACAGAGCAGGGCCCATCAGGGGATTGGGGAGCTCCCCCCCACGTCACGCACAGAGCAGGTCCCATCAGGGGGTTGAGGAGCTCCCCCCTGTCACTCACAGAGTAGGGCCAATAGGGGAGTTGGCACACCGCCCCCTGTCACACACACAGCAGGGCGGATCGGGGGGTTGGGGCGCCGCCCTCTATCACCCACAGAGCAGGGCCGATCAGGGGGTTGGGACGCCGCCACTGTCACACTCAGGGCAGGACCGATGGGGAGGTTATGGCTCTACCCCATCACACACACAGCAGGGCCCGCGGTGGGGGGGGGGGGGGTTGGGGCGCCGCCCTCTATCACCCACAGAGCAGGGCCGATCAGGGGGTTGGGGCGCCTTCACCTGTCACGAACAGAGCAGGGCCGATAGGTTGTTGCCCTGCCCCCTGTCACATACAGAGCCGCAGGGCAATCGGGGTTTGGGCGCTGCCCTCTGTCACACTGATCCCGGTGCCGGGAGGCCTCTCAGCTCCGCTGATCCCGGTGCTGGGAGGCATATTACCCTTTTACTATATAGGGTAGAGGCCTGGTGCATGGGTGGGGCTGGCTGGTTTGCCCTGAAGGGTGTCCTGGACCAGGGTGGGGGTCCCCACTGGGGTGCCTGGCCAGCCTGGATGAGGGGATGATGGCTGTTTGCAGCTGGTCACACACCCTTCAGGGTGGGGGTCCCCACTGGGGTGCCTGGCCAGTCTGGGTGAGGGGCTGAGGGCTGTTTTCAGGCTGGCGTGTGACTGAAGCTCCCAACCGCTCCTTTTTTTCTTTTTTTTTTTTTTATTCTGGGCCAGCTTTAGCTCTGAGGCTCCAGCTCTTAGGCCTCTGCTCCTGAAAGCAGGTATCTGGTTTGTTTCGGTTCTTGAAACTCTGCATCAACTCCAGCTCTGAGATCCCAGCCGGCTGAAAGCTGATTTCTGGGCGTCTGTATTTGTTACAGTGTTTGAAACTACAGGCTCACAGGCCTGCAGTGGCCAGCGGGGAACGTTGGAGTCCTCCGTCACTGAAGCAAGCAAGCCTCATGTTAGTTTCAAGCTGCCTGGCTGCCTGCCACCATCTTGGCTGACAGTTAATTTGCATATTGCCCTGAATAGCCAATGGGAAGGGTAGTGGTCGTACGCCAATTACCATGTTTCTCTTTTATTAGTGTAGACTAGAGGCCCGGTGCACAAAAATTTGTGCACTCGGGGGGAAAGGGGAGTCCCTCAGCCTGGCCTGTGCCCTCTCACAGTCTGGGACCCCTCGGGAGATAACGACCTGCTGGCTTAGGCCTGCTCCCGGGTGGCAGAGGGCAGGCCCAATCCCTAGGTGCAGCCCCTGGTTGGGCTCAGAGCAGGGCTGATTGGGGAGTTGGGGCGCCGCCCCGTTATGCACAGAGCAGGGAGGATTGGGAGGTTGCGATGCCACCCTCAGTCCCGCTCAGGGTAGGGCCGATTGGGGGGTTGGGCCACCGCCCCCTGTCACACTCAAGGCAGGGTCGATTGGGAGGTTGCGGCGCCACCCCCTGTCACGCACAGAGCAGGGTCGATCAGGGGGTTGGGGCGCTGTCCTCTGTCACGCACAGAGCAGGGCCCGTCAGGGGGGTTGGGGCTCCTTACCCTGTCATGCACAGAGCAGGCTCGATCAGGGGTTTGGGGAGCTCCCCCTGGTCACACACAGAGCAGGGCCCATGAGGGGGTTTGGGGAGCTCCCCCCTGTCACGCACAGAGCAGGGTTGATCAGGGGGTTGGGGAGCTCCCCCTGTCATGCACAGAGCAGGGCCCTTCCGGGGGTTGGGGAGCTCCCCCCTGTCATGCACAGAGCCGTGTTGATCAGGGGGTTGAGGAGCTCCCCCCTGTCACAGAGTAGGGCCGATAGGGGAGTTGGGGCACCGCCCCCTGTCACACACAGAGCAGGGCGGATCAGGGGGTTGGGGTGCTGCCACTGTCACACTCAGGGCAGGGTCGATGGGGAGGTTATGGTTCTACCCCATCACATGCAGAGCAGGGCCCGTTGGGGGGGGGGATTGGGGCGCCGCACCATGTCACACACAGAGCTGCAGGGCGATCAGGGGGTTCGGGAGCTCCCCCTTGTCTCGCACAGAGCAGAGCTGATCAGGGGGTTGGGTTGCCTTCCCCTGTCAGGAAGAGAGCAGGGCGGATAGGGAGGTTGTGGCCCTGCCCCCGTCACACACACAGCCGCAGGGCAATCGGGGTTCGGGCGCTGCCCTCTGTCACACTGATCCCGGTGCCGGGAGGCTTCTCAGCTCCGCTGATCCCGGTGCTGGGAGGCATATTACCCTTTTACTATATAGGGTAGAGGCCTGGTGCATGGGTGGGGCTGGCTGGTTTGCCCTGAAGGGTGTCCTGGACCAGGGTGGGGGTCCCCACTGGGGTGCCTGGCCAGCCTGGGTGAGGGGATGATGGCTGTTTGCAGCTGGTCACATACCCTTCAGGGTGGGGGTCCCCACTGGGGTGCCTGGCCAGTCTGGGTGAGGGGCTGAGGGCTGTTTTCAGGCTCGCGGGTGACTGAAGCTCCCAACTGCTCCTTTTTTTCTTTTTATTCTGGGCCAGCTCTAGCTCTGGCTCCAGCTCTGAGGCCTCTGCTGGGTTCTATAATCGAGACACTGTATCAACTCCAGCTCTGAGATCCCGGCTCACTGAAAGCTGGTTTCTGGGGTTTTGTTTATCTTCTATATTTGTTACAATGTTTCAGACTGCAGGCTCAGAGGCTGGCAAGGCATGTGGGGAACGTTGGAGTCCTCCGTCACTGAAGCAAGCAAGCCTCATGTTAGTTTCAAGCTGCCTGGCTGCCGGCCGCCATCTTGGCTGACAGTTAATTTGCATATCTCGCTGATTAGCCAATGGGAAGGGTAGCGGTCATATGCCAATTACCATGTTTCTCTTTTATTAGATAGGATACTACTATTTCTGCCAAAAAGTCCCTTCAAAGCCCCCCCACCTCCCCAAACCATACCTTTCTTTCTGTTGTATATTTTTCCCCGTTACTTTTTGAAAGATTGATACTTTATTCTTATTCACTTTCTTGCAATCCGGAGTCCTGCCTCTGCACTCTTAAATCACGGCTTTCAGTTCTAAGCATTATGTGACATTTAAACAACCAAGCTCTAATGTCTTGAATCGTCCTTTTTTCTTTGTTTTCTGACACAACCATCTTTGTTTATGGTTGCTCCCCACCCCCCACTTATTCTTGAAAGGTTGGTTTTCCTCATATTTAATCCTTAATTTTCTTCTCTTATTTTATACTAGATGCCCAGTTCATGAAATTCATGCACTGGGGGAGGTGTCACTCAGCCCAGCCTGCACCCTCTTCAATCTGGGACCTTTATGGTATCGAGCCTAAACCGGCAGTCGGACATTCCTTTCACAATCCAGGGCTTCCGGCTCCTAACTGCTCGCCTGCCTGCCTGCCTGATTGCCCCTAACCGCTTCTGCCTGCCAGCCTGATCACCCCCTAACTGCTCCCCTGCCAGCCTGATTACACCTAACTGCTCCCCTGCCAGCCTGATCTTGCCCCCAACTGCCTTTCCCTGCCAGCCTGATCTCACATCCAATTGCCTTCCCCTGCCGGCCTGGTCGCCCCCAACTGCCCTCCCCTGCCAGCCTGGTTGCCTCCAACTGCCCTCCGCTGCAAGTCTGGTTGCCCCCAACTGCCCTCCCTTGCTGGCCTGATCTTTTCCCAATGGCCCTCCCCTACCAACCTGATCTCACCCCCAATTACCCTCCCCTGCTGGCCTGATCTTGCCCCCCAACTGCCCTCCCCTTGTGGCCTAATGGCCCCCAACTGCCCTTCCCTGCAGGCCTGGTCCCCCCAGCTGCCCTCCCCTGCCGGCCTGGTTGCCCCCAACTGCCCTTCCCTACCGGCCTGATCTTTCCCTCAACAGCCCTCCCCTGCCAGCCTGATCTCGCTCCCAACTGTTCTCCTCTGCTGGCCTGATCTCACCGCCAACTTCCCTTCCCTGCCGACCTGATCGCCCCTAACTGCCTCTGCCTGCCTGATCACCCCCAATTGCCCTCCCCAGCAGGCGTGATCTTGCCCCCAACTGCCCTCCCCTGCAGGCCAATTTGGTTCTGATTGGTCGGTTTCTATGCCAGTCAGCGTCAAAAGCTCCGCCTCCTAGGCAGCCATTGGCTCCTCACGGTTGACCCAGATTTGGTTCTGATTGTCTCCTAGGCAGCCAATGGCTCCTCACAGTTGACCCAGATTTGGTTCTGATTGGTTGGTTTCTATGCCAGTCAGCATCTCTGGGCCTATCAACAGGGCCTGATCAGAAAGGCAAGACTGATCAGCAGCCCCAGTGGAGGCCTGGGGAGAAATGGAGGCACAGCTGCTGGTCTGGCCAGGAGAGAAAGAGGCAAGTGCTGATCAACAGCTTCCACAGAGGCTATGGATCAGACCCTGCTTCTCTCTTCAGGCCTCTCTCTGGGCCTGATTCCAGCCCCCTCAGCAGTCAGTGCTGGGTCACCGTGCCTGCAGCCATAGCAGTCAGCGCTGGGTAGCCACGGCAACCCAGCGCTGACTGCAGGACTGACTTCTGGTTGGTCCAGCCTCCCGGTGTTGCAGATGTGATAGACCCAGGGTTTTTATATATTAGGATACCTATTCTTAGCAATCTTATCCACACCATAGACCCCTATAGTTGACTATATATTGCTTATTCTTGAATCTACAACTCCAGCCAGAACTTTCTGTGAAGCTCTTTACCTTTATTTACAAATACTTCTAAGTCCCATAAGAACCTTAAATGCAGCATGTCCAAATGTACGTACTTACTCATTGCCTTGGCTGTAGTATGATGTAAACTCCTGTACTTCCTAACCTAGTAAATGGTGCCACTGCCCAATTAGTCACCCAAGTCAGGAAACAAAGACTCCTTTAAGGTCTTTCCTCTCAATATTGACAGTCATTTACCCCTCAGAATGCAGATTCTACCTTAAATGTGTCTTCAGTCTGCCTTTCCTCCTTATCCCTATCACTATGACCTTTGTAACTCAGACTCTTGTCTCACACATTAATTACTGAGATGGCTTCCTTATTGGTTTTCTTGCTTCATTGTTGCTTTCTCTATATCTTCTGATGAGCTGCCATTGCAGTGATTATCTGAAACTTGATAATTTTATTGCCATGCTTAAAATTCTCTGATATCACCCCATTGCCCTTATTATTTCGTTAGCATGATGCACAAATTTCTTCAGGATTTTGATCCTCTCGCTGTCTCCAATTGCATTTGGCATTTTTTATCCTATTCCATGCTCTAGCCATTCTCATTCATTTAAAATGCTATTTTTGATTCATAAATTTACATTTGTACAAATTTCTCCTACTGTCTGCAGTTTCTTTGTATCTTTGTTTATTGAGCATTGTGTATTGACTAAGTTTTTTTAAATTTCTCATTCAAGGATATGTTTTCATTGATTTTTAGAGAGAGGAAGAGAGAAAGGACAGTAGATATGAGAGAAACATTGATCGGTTGCCTCCTGTATGGCTCCTGACCAGGAATTAAACCAGGAATCTTTTGGTGTACAGGGCGACACTCCAACCAACTGAGCTACCCCGCCAGGGCCATTGACTAAGTCACAGGATGTTTTGTATCCACGGAGAAGAGTAGTTTGTAAAAGGTACCATTAAAAAGAAAGACATAGCTCGGTTGGTGTGACTCAGTGATTGAGCATCGATCTATGAACCAGACGGTCATGATTCGATTCCTGGTCAGGGCACATACCCGGGTTTCTGGCTTGATACCCAGTAGGGGTTGTGCAGGAGGCAGCCGATCAATTATCCTTTTTTATCATTGATCTTTCTATCTCTCTTTCTCTCTCCCTTCCTCTCTGAAATCAATAAAAATATATTTAAAAAATAAGTAAAAAGACATAGTCTTAAATACCTGGGTAGCCTACCATTAAACAGAAATTACAGGAAAGACTTTATTTTGAGGTTTTCAGGAGAGTGAGTTAACCCTGGCAGTAAAGTTGTCATGTTGGTAATGTCCATCAACCTGTTATTATTACTTGTTCAAAGTAGTTAAAATGACTTAAAAATGCAATTATTTTTAGAATTTATGAAGCTCATTTGCAGCTTTTCAGAACATAGAGGTAGGATCACACTGATCTCAAATATGTCCTGAAAACAGGTTTAAGAAAAAGAAAATTTTTTTTCTCAGCAGGTTTTCTTCTAAAAGTTTTTTTTTTGAAAGATTATAACGTAATATAAAGATACAGTCAGATGGTTTCTAGAGAACTTCAAAGTAGTTTTATTTTTAGTGTATATCAGTTATTTTCTGTATTCAGTCAGGTAGGGGTGTGTGTGTGTGTGTGTGTGTGTGTGTGTGTCCCCTTAGAGTTGTGTGCTTGATGAAAATGCCCCCTTATTTAAAATGCTTGAAATCTTTGTGTTAAGAGAAGTCTTTAGATCTAGATAATTTTTAACCAATAAGTCAGTACCTTATAATAAATCAATATGTATTACATTTAAACTTCTAGCTAGTGCTATAAATTAGATTCGAAGCAACTTCAACTGACAAGTTAGTAATAATTATAAGAGAGGCTGAGTTTTTTTAAAATGTAGATATTTTATAAAATGATTGAAATGTTTTGATTGCAGATTGGAGTTTTAAAGTAAAATGTGACTTCTGAAGTGAAAAAATTTTAAAACAATGCTACTTTATTTTCTAGGTGTTCATTGTACCCATGGCTTCAATCGTACCGGTTTCCTCATATGTGCCTTTTTGGTGGAGAAAATGGATTGGAGGTATTTGTTTCTTGTAATAATGGGAGGAGACATATTTAGTAATGGATAAAAAAATTTCATTGATATCAAAAAATATGTTTTTATTGATTTTTTTTTTAGAGAGAAAGGAAAGGAGAGAGAGAGAGAGTTAGAAACATTGATGAGAAACATCATTCGGCTGCCTCCTGCATGCTCCTTACTGGGGATTGAGCTTGCAATCTGGGCATGTACCCTGACCAGGAATGGAACCAGCATCCTCTTGGTGCATGGGACATTGCTCAGCCAACTGAGCCACACTGCCGGGCTCATTCATTTTCTTTTTAGTTTTAGCGCTTTATATTGCCAAATCTTTGGTGAAGTCATGATTAATATAATTTGAATTTTTTTTCATTTTAGTTTGGTTAATCTTTAGAATACCATTCATTGGTATTTTTCTACTAAGTAGCACTTTAGTTGAGTGCTCATGGACCCCATATTCTATGTATTTTCTTTTCCAGATGTTTTTCTCTTATGAGACACAAATTCTTCCAATATTTTGTGTTCATATTCACCTTTGGAAGTTCCTGCTGTTGTTTTTTTTAATAATTTTTAATAGTACCTTTTTATAGCTGTTAAGTACTAGGAAAAACAGAAGATTTTGTAGAGAGGTTATTTTGGGGACAGTGTTGCTATTTAAACCAATCTGCATGTTTTTATTTTAGTGAAATACCTTTTTAAATCTTGAGACATTAGAACGTTAGTTACTCAAAAATTCCTGAGAGAATGGGATATTAATTTCCTCATTTACCGATTGAGGGTTATTATTTTGTTTACAAAGCCTTCCACACAGTAGGTCCTTCTCTGAATATAATCAGCAGAAGTACACATCAGATTGTATGTTTTATTTCCCTGTCATGCATCCTCAGTGGTTCTCTTCTGCATGCACTTCTAGGGCAGCCTTTCTGGCCTTTCAGATGTTCTACACCAGCGATTTTCCACCTTTTCATCTCATGGCACACAAACTAATGACTAAAATTCTGCAGCACACCAACAAATATATTTTTTGCCAATCTGACAAAAAGATAGGAATAGCTTTGATTCATTCACACTGAATTGCTATTGTTGTGTTGGCTGTTGTCATTTTTTAAATTAACAATCTATGGGAAAAGATGTCTTTGTCCTGACTAAATAGGTATTTGCATGTTTTAAAAATTCTTATGGCACATGGGTTGAAAATTGCTACTCTATACAATAACCTCAGAATCCTGTGTCAGATTCAGCCTATACTTAACCTTTCTCTGATGACTTATGCTCATATTAACTGGGTTTGTTGAAAGTTCCTGAAAAACCAGCATGCTTTTTAACTTTTATTGATACTGCTCTTCAAATTTCTTTGACATTTTTCCTTAAGAGTCAGGAAACCTCAGTCAAAGACCTCAATCTTTAAAGCTTTATTTAAATTCTTTTTTTTTTTTTTTAAATATATTTTATTGAGTTTTTACAGAGAGGAAAGGAGAGAGAGAGAGAGTTAGAAACATCGATGAGAGAGAAACATCGATTAGCTGCCTCCTGCACACTCCCCACTGGGGATGTGCCGCAACCAAGGTACATGCCCTTGACCGGAATCGAACCTGGGACCTTTCAGTCCGCAGGCCAACGCTCTATCCACTGAGCCAAACCGGTTTCGGCAAAAGCTTTATTTAAATTCTTCACAGACTTAATACAGGTCTCTTCTATACACTCATTGCAATTTACTTCTAGAGTTAGGAATTATCAATGTACCTTATGTTCAAACTGTTTCAGAATGAATTTGTCCCTTAATAGATTGAATGCCTTAAGAGTGGGACTGATTTGTCCATTATAAATCATACGGTGCCTTAAATATAATAAACTAGAGGCCCAGTGCACGAAATTCGTGCAAGAGTGGGCCTTCCTTTCCCCAGCTGCTGACACCAGCTTCCCTCTGGCACCCGGGACTCTGGCTTCCCTCGCAGCCCTGGCTTCATCCGGAAGGTCATCCAGAAGGACGTTTGGTCTAATTAGCATATTGTGCTTTTATTATTATAGATAAGTTTTGAAAAATCTGCATAAATGGAGAGTAGTGAAGAAATCGCATGGTATTTGTTTTCCATAGTATTGAAGCAGCAGTTGCCACTTTTGCTCAAGCAAGACCACCAGGAATTTATAAGGGTGATTATTTGAAAGAACTTTTTCGTCGCTATGGTGATATAGAGGAAGCACCAGCCCCACCTGTATTGCCAGATTGGTGTTTTGAGGATGATGAAGAGGAAGATGAGGATGAGGATGGAAAGAAGGAACCAGAACCCGGGTCAAGTGCCTCCTTTGGCAAAAGGAGAAAAGAACGGTTAAAACTGGTAATGAATAAAAATATTATAGTCTTTACCTTTTTTCTTCATCAGATTTATGAAAATCTTCATGAGATTTATGAAAATGGAATGTTGACTATTTTCTTTTACTAGATATGTGAGGTTATTGCATTCTAGTTATTTATAAAGATTCTTGATAGCCATGACTCCTTGCCTTTTCTACAAGAAAAGTTTGTTACGTAAATTCATCCTGTTTTTGTTTCTTGGGTAAACCAAGGATCTCTTATACATTGGACTCAGAATTTACTATTTCTTTGCAAAGTATTATGAAATTCCAATTAAATATTTAGTGAAAATTTTACAAATGCTTTATAAAATTATCTGTCTCTCATTCTAATCTTCATAAATGTATTTGAACTCTAATAAAACATTTTCCTTTTATTTTAAGGGTGCTATTTTCTTAGAAGGTATAACGGTTAAAGGTGTAACTCAAGTAACAACTCAACCGAAGTTAGGAGAAGTACAGCAGAAGTGTCGTCAATTCTGTGGCTGGGAAGGGTAATAAATATTTTACTGTTTTAAATAAAATTTATTCTTACTTTGCAACACTTAACATTGAAGCAAACATTAACATAGTTTCTTTGCTTCTTGAAATTTGTATTTTTACATAGAGTGCTTACAAAGATTTAAGAGTTTTTCTCAAGACAAGCAGTGTAATAGACAGTTGAGTCAAAAATTAGTTGACTCACATGTCTTTCTAAAGGATTAGAAAGTTACTATAGTATAAAATGTTTTGTATGTTTGAATCTACTGTTGCAGATTAATGTTTGGGTTGCCCTTATGGTATTAAGGGAGAAGACATAAAAATTGAATATGCCCATATTTCATTCAGTAGGATTCAGGAGAGAAGTCACTGCTCTTATCTCTTGTTCTCTGATCTTGGTCTGTGAACATTACTGTTGATCGTTGCTGTCTGATGGCGAAAATTATAATACAGCTGGGACATGATGAAACAGGACTATCAGCCTAAAAATTCCTATTATAAGTAACTTTTTGACTGGTATATACAGGTCAATCACCTAGAAATAATTTTAAATAAAAGATGAAAATGATGATGAAGTAATACTGATTTTAGTGTTGTGTTAAATCCTTGCCAGAGTCCTTCAATCTTGATCTACATTTCTCTGGTTTTGTCACTTCTGGGCATCTTTTGGGGAGAAACTTGCCAACCCTGTATAGTTATGCCAAGCTGGCAGTGTCATGATGGAGCAATATGAGGTCTAGAATAATGTAGAATAACTAAAGCAAGATTTAAACTTCTTCCTGATTTAAAAGACGTGTAAATGTACCTGTTTTACTATTTAGATCATGTGTATATTTAAAAACTAGAGGCCTGGTGCACGAAATTTGTGCAGGGCAGGGAGTGTGTGTCCCTCAGCCCAGCCTGCACCCTGTCCAACCTGGGACCCCTTGAGGGATGTCTGACTGCCTGCAGGGATCGGGCCTAAAAGGGCAGTCAGACATCCCTCTCACAATCTGGGACTGCTGGCTCCCAACCGCTCGTCTGCCTGCCTGATTGCCCCTAACTGCTTCTGTCTGCCAGCCTGACCACTCCCCTGCTAGCCTGATCAATGCCTAACTGCTCTCCTGCTGGCCTGATTGCCCCTAACTGCCCTTCCCTGCTGGGCTAGTCACCCCCAACTGCCCTCCCCTGCTGGCCTGGTTGCCCCCAACTGCCCTTTCCTGTCGGCCTGGTTGCCCCCAACTGCCCTCCCCTGCTGGCCCGGTCACTCCTAACTGCCCTCCCTTGCCAGCCTGGCCATCCCTAACTGCCCTCCCCTGCTCTCCTGGTCCCCCCCAACTGCCCTCCTCTGCAGGCCTGGTCCCCCCCAAGTGCCCTTCCCTGCCAGCCTGGTCACTCCCAATTGCCCTCCCTTGCATGCCTGGTTCCTTCCAACTGCCCTCCCCTGCAGGCCTGGTTGCCCCCGACTGCTCTCCCCTGCAGGCCTGGGTCCCCCCAACTGCCCTCCCCTGCAGGCCATCTTGTGGCGGCCATCTGGTGTGTTGGAGTGATGGTCAATTTGCATATTACCGCTTTATTATATAGGATTAGCTCAATAGGTATAGTAGTGGCAATTAGAATCTTGATAACTTATGTTCTAAAATGTCAAGAAAATTATAACCGTTAGTATTCTTGTGAAATCTAATATTTTTCAATTGACATTAATCTCATGATAGGGCGAACATTGTATAAACATGTGACTCGTGAGGTTGGTTTCAGACATGCAGTGTTTTCTGTGGATACCAGCCATAACAATAAAATGTTCTTCTTTAAGGTCTGGATTCCCTGGAGCACAGCCTGTTTCCATGGACAAGCAAAATATTAAACTTTTAGAGCAGAATCCATATAAAGTAAGCTGGAAAGCAGATGGTACTCGGTAAGTTCTACTTCTAGAAATAGTCATACAAATAACCCTAATGCTTGAAGAAAATTGCTTTGTTGTTAGAGAAGGTTTGCACTCTGGGGAGTGTGAATTTCTGACTTGAACAACAAAATAAGGCATGTTTCAAATTTTGGATAGTTTTTCTTTTGCTAGTATTCTTAGCTATGTAATATTCTCATTCTGCTAAATTTTTGCTTTTAGAGTTCTGTTAGTTTAACATAAATCCATACCAAATTTAAGTTTGAAAGTTTTTTTCCCTTGATAATATTGTGCTATTTGGTATATCTGGTGCCCACCTTGTCTTTAATGGTTCCTGGGAACTCCTAAAATGAACAGATGTGCCCTAGCCGATTTGGCTCAGTGGATAGAGCATCAGCCTGAGGACTGAAGGGTTCTGGGCTCGTTTCTGGTTAAGGGCATGAACCTCAGTTGAGGGCTTGAACCCTGGTCTGGTTTGGGGCATGTGCCAGGGGTCAACCAATCGATGCTTCTCTCATATTGATGTTTCTCTCTCTGTTTCTCCCCCTCCCTTCCTTTCTAAAAGTCAGTGGAATAATATCCTCGGCTGAGGATTAATAAAAACAAAACAAAAAAAATTAACAGATGTGCTGTCAGTTTATAATCTAAATATTACCAGCTCTCCCTGATTCATTCTATATTTTATTTCTTTGAATAGGTTTTTCATTTTCTTTTAATCCTTGCTAATTCTTTTTGTAATTTTATACACTCTTCAGGCTGTATTCTTACAACAAAAGCTTAGTTTCAAATTTCATATTCCTAAGTTTTAAAATATTAATATAAGTTTTGTGTTTCCTCAATAATATTTAACTCTTTCTTTCTGTTTTATAATCCATATTTTTACAGCTTTGATATCTATATGTATTTAGTAAATCTTCATTTAGCAATTGGTTATTGATAGTTGAAATAATTATTTTTCAGATATTAATGTAGTTAAAAATCATAACTTTTATCATATCGATTGAGGTATAATCGATATATCTTGGGTAATTTAAAGTGTACAATATGTTGATTTGATGTACTTATATATTGTAAAGTGATTACTGTCATAGCATATGACACCTCCATCAATTTAACATAATCACCATTTCTTTTTTGTGATGAGAAAATTTAGGATCTACTGTCTTAGCAAGTGTATAATACTGTATTAAAAACTATAACCACCATACTGTACATTAGATCACCAGAACTTATTTGTCTTACAACTGGAATTTTACCAACATCTCCCCATTTCCATCACCCTTTCAGTCTCTGGTAACCACCATCCTAGTATCTGTTTCTATGATTTCGGCTTTTTCAGATTTCATGTATAAATGATATACAGTATTTATCTTATTAATATTTATTGTTAATGTCTGTCTAATTTATAAATTAACTTTTATCATAGGTATGTATATATAGGAAAAAAGCATAGTACATATAGGGTTTGGTAATATTTGTGGTTTCAGGCATCCACAGGGGGTCTTGGAACCTATTCCCCCCTGGATAAAGGGGGGTGCTATATACCATGTCTTCTTTGTCTGTTTATCTGTTGATGGACATTTAGGTTGTTTTCATATCTTTGCTATTGTGAGTAATGCTGCAATAAAAAAGGGGAATGTAGATATATCTTTAAGATCCTGCTTTTATATTTTAATTTTTAGATGTTATTTTGAAGATGATATAGATTGCATTTAATTTTTATGAGCAGTTTTTGAATGTCAGCGTGGCAATTATACTTTTTGTATTATTCTTTCTTCATCTACATTTAATTTGTGGTGACCTTGAAGAGTCATATGGACCTGGCAGATTTGGCTCGGTGGATAGAGCTTTGACCCAGGGTTGATGTCTCTCTGTCACATCAATGTTTTTCTCTTTCTCAATCCCTTCCACTCTCTCTAAAAATAATGGAAAAATATCCTCAGATGAGGATTAAAAAATAAAAAGATACATATGGAGATATGTAGAGGGGCAGATACAACTTGATTATAATAATAATGATATTTCAACATGATATACTTTCTAGTAATTATATTTTTATCAGTTGGGAATATATCATCACATTTTCTTTCATTTCATTTGTTGTAAAGTCTCTTCAACTTAGTAATTTTTAGCTTTTTAAAAATTTTATTTTGTAGATAACAAAATTCATTAAATTCAGAAAATAACAAAAAGAAGAAAATAAAAATAGTCATTTTTATCACCTAAAGATTTATCATCACTACTATCATTGTGGTATTGAGACTTTATTCTATTGGGTATAGTTATTGTTTTAATATTAATGCTTGGTGTAGTGAGTTCAAATAAAGTATGTCTTACATGTATTTTTTATATATTTACATATAGATGCTCATTTGTTCACAGTGTTTATCCATTTATATTTTTTATTGATCTTTTTTAGAGAGAAGAAGGGAGAGGGAGAGAGATAGAAACATTGATTGGCTGTCTCCTGCATGCCCCCTACTGGGGATTGAGCCTGCAACCCAGGAAGCGAACCAGTGATCTCTTGGTGCATGGGTTGATGCTCAACCACTGAACCACACTGGCTGGGCTGTTCACAGTATTTTGAAGTTACTTTAAAAGTGAACTAGCTTCAGAAAACTAAGATAAATGTATGATAAAAAATTCAAACAGTATAAAGAAATAAAATTAAAAATTTAAGTTTGCCTTATGTTCTTCTAGGAGTATTCATTCTACATGGATGAATCTATAAGCATGGATAGATATAGTTAAAGATTCAGATATATAGGATATGAATGCCTTGCCTCTTTATGCCCTCTTTCCTGGGCATATGTATTTTTGAAGAATAAGTAAAAATTAGCTTCATTGCTTATTTTCAGAATGTTGAAATAATATTTAATTTCAGAATCTATTAAATTGGTAGTAAGGATCAGCCTAAGTTGAGTTTTGTTGAGATGTATATTTTTAATAGATATGTAACAATGTCTTTTTTTTAATAATATATTTTTATTGATTTTAGAGAGGAAGGGAGAGGTAGAGAGAGAGAAACATCAATGATGAGAGAGAATCATTGATCGGCTGCCTCCTGCACACTCCACAACTGGGGATTGAGCCCACAACCCGGGCATATGCCCTTCACCGGAATTGAACCTGGGACCCTTCAGGCCAATGCTCTATCCACTGAGCCAAACCAGCTAGGGCTACAGTGTCTTAACAGATGGGTTTATTACCTACTTCTTTGAGTGAAGAAAGAGTGAAAAAAAAAGAAAAAGAAAAGGTAAGGAGGAAAAGTGTCTATCTCTAGGCTTTGTACTACAAAATGGCTTGGGGATTTGGGGGTGAGGCAGAGTTTTGATCTGATGAGTTTCATATTATAGATATTCTTTACTTTCTACATTGCCTTCTCCATAGTATCCAAGGCTGTGATCATGGCAAACTTTGGGCAAAATAATAAAGTCTGCAAAATTTGTCACTTGTATTTTGCCATCTTCCTTTTGTTTATTTTCCCTCCTGTGCTGTTGTATACCCCTTTTCATCTGTGTCTTAGTACTATTAGACCCTTAAATGATTAAGTGAAGTAATTTGAGCCAATATGTGTTTGACTGATAATGGAAATATCTCATTTACTACAGAACCATGCTCTACCAAAAACAAAAGGAAGACTCCAGGTATTTACTTGAATACCCACTCTGTCTTAGGGTGCTTTATTCTGGGAGTAAAACATTTATGTGAGATGTAGATTTGATTTGCTTCAAATCTAGAGATCAGTTTGGGGGAAATGGTCATTTAACAGTACTGAGTGTTCTAACCCAGGAACATGGTATTTTCCTCCACTTATTTAAGTCATTTTTCAGTGTAGAGATGTGGCATGTCTTTTACTAAATTTTTAAAAAAACCTATGTTTTGATGTTGTAATTAACTGATTGTTTGCATGTGGTCCTGAAAGGAGGCTGTATAATAAACTTTGAAATTATTTTTTTTGAAAATCAAGTAGAAAATTCTAGTACCTACTAAAGTCAGAGAAGGTTCATTGCTTTGAATTTGGACATACCATCTCACCCATGGCAAATGGCTTCATACTCTAGTATGACACTTAATTATTTGTGCATGTTGATATTGTACTAGCAATCTTTCTGAACCTTCTTATAAATTCTAATAGTGTGACTATAGAATCTATTGTATTTGCTATGTAGAATATATTATCTGAAAATACTTCTATTTCTATTCAGTCATAATTAGTGTATGTATGTGTGCGTGCATACTTACATGTGTATTATAATAGGACTTCTAGACAATGAAATTATATGTTATTGGGTATTGTCATGTTTTTAACTTCAGTGGGAATGATTTTCTGTTTTAGTATTAAGTATGCTATTTGCTGTAGGTTGTATTTTTTAGAATATATTCTATTGATTTTTTAGAGAGAGGAAGGGAGAGGGATAGAGAGTTAGAAACATCGATGAGAGAGAACCATCGATCAGCTGCCTCTTGCACACTCCCTACTGGGGATGTGCCCGCAACCAGGGTACATGCCCTTGACCAGAATCGAACCTGGGATACTTCAGTCCGCAGGCTGACGCTCTATCCACTGAGCCAAACTGGTTAGGGCTGCTGTCGGTTTTTACTACATAGCCTTTACCTGGTTAAGAAAATTACTATCTATTCCTGGTTTGCTAAGAATTTTTATCATCATTGAATTTTATCATGTGCATTTTACCATTTGTTGAAATAAGTCATGAGTTTTCACTATAATCAATTAATTCACTTAGTATAGTATACTGATAGTTTTCTGAAGTTGAACTATCTTTTTTCTAGTATGATGTTGGATTCAATGTGATACATTTTGCATTTATGTTTATAAGTGAGATTGGTCTAATTTTTGTATTGTCTTTGTGTGGTTTTGATAGGAAGCTTATGCTAGTCTCTTAAAAATGAATCAGAGATCTTTCCTTTTGTTTGTGTATCTAGAACATTTATATAAGACTAGAGTCCTGGTGCACGGATTTGTGCATCGGTGGGGTCCCTCGGCCTGGCCTGCAGGGATAGGGCTGAAACAGGCTCTCTGACATCCCCTGAGGGGTCCTGGATTGGGAGAAGATGGTTCTTGGGTGATGCACCCTGGAATCTGGCTCCCTGCTCTCTGGTTCTGGGTGCATCACCTGAGAAACACAGCTGCCAAGTCACTGCAGCTCGGCAGCTCCTGTGTTGAGCGTCTGCCCCCTGGTGGTCAGTGTGCATCATAGCTACCAGTTGGACGGTCGGACAGTCACTTAGGCTTTTTTATATATATGGATAGGGAAAATCTGTTACTCTTATAAAGTTGTAAAAGGCTTAAATGAGGCAATTCATTTAAAGCAATTAGAAAACTGCTTAGCATACATTAGGCTCTGTAAAAGATAGCTACTGTTTATTTTTCTCTTCTCTCCTTTCAAGAATGCAACAAAGATATGTAACGAGTAATTGAATAAATGACTGAGTGAATGAATAAGTAAATTACTGTGGGAGGGACTAATAAAGTAAGTGATTAACTGAAAGAATACAATATGTAATCAAACATCGAATAGTTTGATATATCTAGGGACTACATATAGCTTGACTCATAGAATCTAGAAAGATAATCTACACTGGTCATAGAGGAGATACAGAAGGAGGGACCTCATGGGTGTAAATGCAATACCAGGAGAAGTGATAATAAAGGTACTGTGGATACAGTTGGAATTGAACTGTCTTGCAATTCTGAAATACTGCTTTTTCGCATATTCTGTAGAATATTCTGGGTAAAGATAATTAGAACTTTTATGATAGAATTTCTCTATGTACTTAGTTTATTAGTAGATTTTGTTATGCAGTAAAAAGAAACAGTCAGCCCGGCTGGTGTGGCTAAGTGGTTGAGCATCAGCTTGTGAAACTGGAGGTCATGGTTGATTTCCCGTCAGAGCACATGCCCAGGTTGCAGACTCAATCCCTAGTAGGGGGCATGCAGTAGGCAACTGATCAATGATTCTCTTTCATCACTGATGTTTCTATTTCTCTCTCCCTTTTCCTTCCTCTCTGAAATGAATAAAAATATATTTTAAAAAAGGAGTAAATCACCCTTCATGAAAAAAAGAAAGGATCAGTCTTCAAAATCTATTCTTTCAAAATTAATTCAGCTTCCATGTGAAAGTGGTGAAGATTTAGAGCCTCGTAGAAATTTTAGAATTAATCTAATTAATCTCACAAATTGTTTTCTTTTTTCTTTTTAATCTAGAGATTAGATAGTATATATTTAATTTCAGCTGTTTCTGACTCATTAGGTTAAAAACCAAATTATTTTTTATAACTACTATTGTAATGCAAATAGTGAAATAAGTGATAATAATTCAGACTTTGTTTGACATAGGAAAAATGGAAGGCTATAGGAATAATTTGTAATAGACAAACAAAAGCGCTGTAATGAATTGATAACCATATGAGTAAGCTCCTTTTGAGGGCTGGGAATTTTGTCTTTTTAACCACTATGTCCCCATTGCCTAGAATGGTGCCTGCCACATGGTAGGCACTCAGTAAATACTGATTCATTTGGATTAGTCATTGTAAAGCTGCAAATGTCTTTGAGTAAAATAAATGGAGACACTTATTGTGGTTATGAAAACTTTGAAATGTAAAAAATTACAACTCTATGTCACATTTACTTTCTAAACAAAAATATAAACCATTTAGAAAAATAAAAAACACACATAATTCAATAAAAAGGATATAGTAGGGCAGAATTTAAAGCTAGAGAGATTTAAGCAAGAACTTTAGTGTGGTGAAGGCCTGGGGCGGGAGTGCGAGGTGGGAGCAGGTCAGTGGGGGGAAGAAAGGGAACATCTGTAATACTTTCAACAATACAGATAAATTAAAAAAAAAAAAAAGAACTTTGGTAGGTAGGGATGATCTGTTATCTCCAAAGAGTTGTTATAAAAGGATTAAATGAAGTAATTAAGAGCAATTAGCATTCAGTGGATACTCAGTAAAAGGTAGCTACTGATTTGCACCTTCGTATACTGATATTCACACACATACACACACACACACACACATATATGTGTGTATATATATATAAAATACACATGTATATAGACATACCCTACTTAAAAAAACAAAAATCAAACTAAATATGCAAGGTAAATTATTTCAGTAATTGAAGAAAAGCTACTTAGGCACTTATGAAAATCTAAGTTAAAGTCAGATTTTATAACACATTTGTTTAAGTAAGCAAGATATATTTGTATAATGCTTCTTGGAGGGAATTGTAGACAGATTGATTCCTGAATTTTGGTCCGGGAATCTCTTTTGTTCATTAATCCAGAAATTATATTGAAAACTTGTTACCTCCAGCTCTATGTCAGGTACTGAATGGATTAGTAGTGCTGAAGACAGAATCCCCAGCTTGTAAGTTTTTTGACTAATCCAGGGTTTAGCATATGTCTTCTATAAGGGGCAGATAGTAAGTATTTTAGGTTTTGGGGTCCAGGTGGTCTCTGTCTCAACTATTTAGTGCTGCCATTATAACACAAAAGCAGCTATATTCTGCTGCTCTTATATAAACAAAGGCGCATAACTGTGTTCTAATAAAACTTTATTTACAAAAACAGGTAGCAGTCAGATTTGACCCTTGGGTCATAGTTTATTAACTTATAAAGATAAGACAGTTTGTCAACTTATAAAGTTGATTGAAAACATTCTCCTTAAAAGACTGTATTTACATCTCAAATGTTTTTCTTTTCTTTATAAGAAAGGGTAAAAGTGAGCTTAAGGTAGGAAAACATAAGTTTAATATAAGACATTTTGTTTTAAAATTTACTTCAGTAAATTAAAAAGTTGAAATGTCTTTCCCTCATTGATTGTAAGTTATTGCTAATTCCTGGTGCTTTGACAGGATTTTTTTTTTAATTTAAGTAATTCACTAAATACATAAATTTAAGAGGTAAATTAAGCCTTTCCTCTCCTTTCATTAAATCATGCCCCATGGCTTCGTTATAACAGGCTGCTTGATTTATATAATGTTCAGGTAGTTAGTAGCTTACTTGGATCCCTTGATATGTATCTCATTAATAATGTTTGCAGCAGATACTTATTCTAATGACTGGAGCGGAATATTCAGACAGGAATAGGGTGGATAAGGTAAAGAGACGCTAGACTAGAAAAATCTTACATATTGAGGAATAATTAAAGAGGTTTTAGATGTCTCTGGAATAATTTTCAGTGGAGTACAAAATCCAAACTTTTTTATGCAATTAGGAACAGAATGAGTAAGTTGAATTATGATCAATTAAGTAATGCATATACTATTTTAATTTAGACTTGTTCACTTAGTTGTTTTTCAACTCCACATGAGGGGAGAGATCAGCGCAAATATAAATTTCTATTTAGCTTTATTTTTCAAAGCAAATAGTTCCTTATGATATATAACATAAGAACTTTGACTGAATATTGGTATCAAATAACTTATTTCCTGTCTTATTATTAATTATAGCTATATTAATTATAGCTATATTAATTATAGCTATAACATCATATCTAATATTTAGAAACTCACTATTGCATAAAATTATACCTGGAAAAATATTTAGTTTTTTTTTTTTTTTTTTTAGTAATAACCGTGCCTCGGATAAACCTCATTGGCAATGATACTGCCACTGTGCAAAGCTGGAAAAAAAAAATTTAGTTTTTATACTGTTCTAGGGAGACACAGTTTTTATGGAGACGTCTGAGGAGCCAGAATCCAGAAAATAAACTACTTGCTTCAATTATACAAGTAGATAGGAGCAAAGTAAGCAGCACAATTCCATGATACTTAAAGAACTGGTTATTTACTCACTTGTAGTCCAGTATGTGTGATTATAGCAATGGCAGGTACCAGGTTGGGTAATGCCGGGGCTAACCAGCAGACCCTGGATGACGGATGAATGGATTACTCCGACACAGCGTTTGCTGTGAAAGAGAGGGCTAAGGGACTGCCTGCTAAAGGAACCAGACAGCCTCCATCGCCTTCCTCATTAGGCTTTTATTGTAACAGCAGTTTGAGATAAAGTTTATCTTTTAGATACAATCAGTAGGGCAAGTAATTTTGGGAGGACACATGTGTTTGTAGTGTCCTTTAAGCAAGACACCCAAAGATAAGGATTCCAGTAAACATGTGGGGGCCTGCACATGCACAGACTTATTTGGAAAGGTCAAGGAATAATTAGGGGCACCGCCTTCGGCACTGCCGTAAGTCAGAATTCTGATAAACAGGGCAGGCAGCCTTCCACACACTTCCCTTTTTCTCAGAATGTCCTCCTTACAAACTTTCCATCCAAGTCTCGTGTGCTCCCCAACAGGGTAAAAGAGAGAAAACAAATCAGTTCCTCTTTGTGAATTGGTGAAACATTGCAAGAATTGTAATTGATTTTTTAAAAAAGAGTGTTTGCTTTATACAAAAGAAAATTGAAAGTAGTCAGCCATGTCAGGGGCAAATGTAAAATAAAACAACTTTTGGAATATTTCTTTTGAGATTTTCTTATGAATACTGACTATTTTATAAAAATAAAATCTTTTTCACATCTTTTCACCCCTTTGATATATAAGTGCTGCCCAAATCAATTTAAGTGGCATTTAAATTTTATTTCAGACCAATGTAAATCTGAATAATCGATATGCCATTCCCCTCTCTGATGGAAGAGCACCTAAGAGGATACTCTATTTTTCATATTTAATTTGTGTGTGGCTATGAAGTTCTAAAAAGCATAACTGGTAATATTCATGCTAATTAGTACAAATGGATATATCACTTGATTTCACACTTTAAAGTCTGATAAGATATTCTCTATTCTCATTATGAATGGAGCTACTTAATGTAAAAGAAACCAAAATAACCAACAGTCTTTTTATCTACAGAACTGGTAGATTTAATGAAATTTGTTTACCAGTAGTGGAATTTAATACCTGATTTATGCAATGGATAGCAATATTTCTTTTCTTTTTTTTTTTTTTTTTTTTTTTTTTTACAATATTTCTATGTTCCTGTTATCCTGGAGGTTTTTCAAGTCCTCTTAATTAGGTCAAGATCAATGATGTCTATACCTTCCATTATTGGTAGTTGAGACTTTTTCTAACTTGGACTTGATATACATTTCAGTAAAAATGTCTTTTTTTCTCTTGTGACTCTGGTCTTGTAATAATGAAGAAATGATAGTATCTTTAAAAATATTCCCCATTATAAAAGTAATGTATATTCATTGTAGAA
The DNA here is from genome assembly GCF_014108235.1 of Myotis myotis. NCBI lineage: Eukaryota > Metazoa > Chordata > Mammalia > Chiroptera > Vespertilionidae > Myotis > Myotis myotis. The sequence goes on from NW_023416379.1 coordinate 53,173,676, forward strand.
AATTTGGAAAAAGAATATAAGGAAAAGGACAAAAATAAAAAAAACATTTGTAATCACCAGTTAGACTTTGATGTATATGCTTTCAGACCTTCCAGTCTATCTGTATATCTGTTTAGCTAAATGAAAGTGTATTCATTCCACAACATTTTCTTAGTGTGTACTTTGTGCTAAGTACCATTCTAGGTGCTGGAAATTATGGTGGTGCCTGCTGTATTGGATCTTCTACATAAATTGTTTAGTATCTATGATTTATAGTTTAGTAATCTATTTTTACTTAATGTATCCTCAGTATTTTCCCATTTCATTAAATATTTTCAATTAGATGACTAGACTAAAAATAATATTTCTTTATTAAGGTAATAATTGTTTATAGTTAAATGAATCAAATAATACTAGAAGCTTATAATGGAAAACACTATAACTCTTCCCCATCTCTTTTTTCTATCAGTTCTGATCCCTAAGGCTATCACTTTAACCCTTTCTATTTTTTTACTTGTTCTGTGGTTATCCCCAAATCTCTAAATAATACGTTTATATTACTGTTTATTAATCAACCTTAGGTGAGTTCCTAGTGTGCTCGTTGAGGATGCAGCTCACCAAAATGTTGTTGTCTGCCTTTTCTTCTAGTTTCTCATTATAGTTAAACTAGAGGCCTGGTGCACGAAATTCGTACATGGGTAGGGTCCCTAGGCCTGGTCAGCAATCATGGCTGATCTGTGGGGTAACCGGCGGGGCAATTGAGGGGGCCCCCCACTGGCATCTGCCTTGGCCAGCCTGGCGCCACTCGCTCGCCAGCTCTATCCCCTGCTGCCGCTGCTGGTCACCTCCCTTTGCGGGGCAACTGGTGGGGCAATCGGGGACCCTCCGCTCACACCTGCCTTGGCTGACCTGGGACCTGCAGGCTGGGGGAAGCTCCTGCATTGAGTGTCTGCCCCCTGGTGGTCAGTGCACATCATAGTGATCGGTCGTTCTGCCATTCAGTCAATTTGCATATTAGGGTTTTATTATATAGGACTATTATTGTTAGTTCTTTATTGATCATGCCTGTGTATTTAATCTTCCCTTTATCCTAATAACCGCTATGTAATGTTTGTCAAGTCTTTTAAGATACGGACTTTAGAGTTCCCTCTAAAGTATTACAAATCCTTCTCCCCCATAATTTTTCCTTTCTAGAACTATTATTGGTTGTTATACCTGTTAGGTTCTTTTTAATCTCTAATCTTGTCTTCATACTTTTCCTTTCCTTGTCTCTTTTACAGCTTTCTGGGAAGTTTTCTCATTAAAAAAATGTTTTTTAATGAATTACTTATTCCTTTGTAGTTGATATTTCTGGGTTGGATCTTTGGGGTTTTGCGAAAACAGGCAGCTCTGTTTTTGGGTGTTGCTACCTCTGTGCAGTGCTTTTCCATCTATTGTTTGTTAACTAGAAATGTATTGAAATAGTTTATCTGCTGATGTTCTTCCCTCCTTTCCTTTCCTTCCCTTCATTATCTTCCTTGTGTGGTGTACCAGTTTTCTTTTGCTACTTAAGAAATTACCTCATTATCTCCCAAATTCAGCAGCTTAAAATAACATTTATTATCTCATAGTTTTGGGGAGCAATTTAGTTGGGTGCTTCTGGCTCAGTGTCTCTCATGAGGTTGCCAGCAAGCTGTTGGCCAGGGCTGCTGTCATCTCACGGCTGGCTCCACTTCCAAGCTCATTCATGTGGCTGATGGCAGGCCTTACAGGTTCCTCGCTTGCTTTTTGCCTGAAGCCTCCATTCCTGGCCTTGTGGACCTCTGTGGGAAGGAGAAACTTTTCTTCCTACTACCTACTTAGATTTAGTGTTTGTGGACCTGAGAATTAAGCTGACAAAAGAACCAAGTTTATTCATATGCATATAGGAGTGCACAAAAGAAGTGGCTTACTAAATGGCTGAAGTTATGGGCTTCTATACCTATTTAATAGGGGAAAAGGTGGGGAGAAAAAGCTTCTATGAGACGAACAAAAATTTCTTTTTCCAGATTTGTGACAAGCTTTTTAAAATTTTTTTTCAAGAAAAATGATCTTAAATATTACAATGTTACATGCAATAAACATTAATATCTCAAGAAAAACAATTTTAAATATGATGTTACATGCATTAAAATATGTAAGATCATTTGTTTTCTTGAATAATTGGTATTTAATGCATAGAGAACAAAGATTTTTATTAGTAAAGACAAATGGGTTTTAGGGTAACAAAGGGGAGATAAGAAAGTTTATGATACTGTTTGTTTATGATGATGCTAACGGTTTTTTTCTTTTTCTTCTTCTTCATGGCCATAACCCAGAAAGGGGATTTAAGATAGTTTCACTCTTAATCTCCTTCCTGGGAGTGAAGCCACCTCCAAAAGGAGATTTATGGCAGCCTCATTTCCTAAATTTCTGCTCTTACATAAGGGAAGCTTTGAGAGGGCTTCTTTCTGCATATGTTGAATCTCAAAGGTCTCCAGCTTAAAATAATCATACTAACTCTTGGGGTGCTAAGTGGGTCCCCATAGCTACCTGAGTGCCCCCAGCACATGGCAGCCAGCTTCCCCCAGAGCATATGATCAGAGAAAGTAGGTATTCTGAGGGATTTTCAACCAGTGTGCTGCAAGAATCTTTCAAACATGCAATACTGACTACTCAGAGGCTCTGACCTCTTTACCTTTAGATCAAGCATGTCAAACTCGCAGCCCACGGGCTGCACGCGGCCCACAATGAATATTTTTGCAGCCCAGCCAATATATCGGTATGTAAGAAATGTTTTAATAAAATTTTCTTAACTTAATTTTTACAATATCTTGTTATACATAATTATTAATAATGAACTACAACATTCACTAATCACTGATTACTATAATTGTTTTGCATTCATTTCCCTTACGCTCCTTATGCGCAGGCACACCATTTCTCTCCTAATACTAGCAGCGAACATTTCAGCAGCCGATTGCCGCGTCGTTAGTCTTGCACTGACTTGTTTGGTGTGCGCAACAGGAAATATTTTGCTTTCGGAGAACAAGAAAAAATAGGTTTATTTGTGTACGCTTATTAATTTGTGCGGTTATTCAGTGTCTGGTAAGTTCATGTTTAAGAAAAAATACTAATTTTTATTAAAATGTCCTATTATTTTATATTAAGAATTACTCACTTATTTCAGCCCTTTGTATTCAGCATGTCTCTATCGAAATAAACCTATGTTTCTATGAAAATTGAAGCTTTTGTTTTTTTTGTGGCCCACATAAATTTAAACCTTATATTTTTGGCCCGTGTTAGCCTCTGAGTTTGACATGCTTGCTTTGGATTGTTAAATAAAAAAATGTCAACAGCTAACACAGCAGTTGCTGTCTGGTGTGAATGAATCAAAATTATACCCTTTTGTTTTTGTTAGATTGGCAAAAAATATAACATATTTTTGCTGTGCTGCAGAATTTTAGTAATTAGTTTATGTGTGTCATGAGATGAAAAAGGTTGAAAATCACTGTTCTGAGATATCCAAGCTGGAAGTACTAGTCTTTTTATAATCTAATCTCATCTCAGAAAGTTACTTATAATCTCTTCTGCCGTAATCTTTTTTTTTGTTGGCAGTGAGATAGAAATCTAGCCCACATGCAAGGAGAGGGAAATTAATTAAGCTGCACCTCTTTGAAGGGAAGAGTGTCAGAGTTTGGAGACTTGTGGACATACTTTTAAAACCCACAGATGGCTTTCTACGTACAATACCCCAACAACTTTGTTATCATTTTGATATTATTGGGAGGAAAAGGATACTGGGTAATCATATTCCATTGTATAACGCACCACAATTTATTTGACACTATCTTGTATTGTTGGAAATTTAGATTGTTTTGAAAATTTTGCTTTTATGATAATATATCCTAGATAACATATTTCATATCAGTAAATTATTCATCTGACAATTATTATAATTTATATATTCTATATGCTGTATTCTATATGCTCTAGAATATATTTGTGGGAATACATATTTTTTAAAGTAAAAATATTCAGTATATTAAATATTTTTAAGCATTTTCTGCAGTGATATTATAAGGTCCATGTTCTAATCTAAACTATATATTTTAGTGACTTATTAAACAGATTCATCATTGCAATATTTTCTCCAGTCACTTTTGGTTTAGTCTTGGCATTTTATGACTTCACTAGGTGGCAGCAGAGGACCAGCTTTAGTTCAAGATGCTTTCCTAAAGCAGTATTCTACTTATTCCTAGTGTATTGTACATGTAATACATCCCAAAATATTAGTTTGGGATCATTAAGAATTTAATAAGGATTAAGGGCATCTGTATAAAACAGTATTGAAAACATAGCAATTGTGATGTCAATGTGTTATTTTGGGTATTGCATCTGAATTATTTTATTTGTAGATGACCACGCAGTATCATTTTGGAACTGTTTTTGTAAAAATGATTTTTGCTATATTAAAGTCCCTAAAAGAGACTTATTTGCTTTTGGAAACTGGTGTTCTCAGAGTGTGAAAGAATAATGTTAAGCATCTCTTTTACTCATATAGGTTTTTACCTCCCAGTGGTTTATGCTGGGAGCAAAGGAGTCTAATAGAAAAACTCAGTTTTAGATAGTGAAATTTGGGTTCATAGGGTAGAAAAGTCATTTGATATTATACACGGTACTGCATATGAAGAATAGTTATTATTTTTAATCCTCACCCGAGGATATGTTTCCATTAATTTTAGAGAGGAAGGGGGGGGGAGGCGGGGGGGGGGGGGGGTGGGAGAGGGAGAGAGAGAGAGAAGAGAAACATTGATCAGTTGCCTCCTGTACGCACCCCAGCCAGGGATTGAACCCGCAAACTAGTTATGTGCCCTAACCGGGAATCAAACCCACAACCTTTTGGTGCACAGGATGGCACCCCAAGCAGCTGAGCCACCGGCAAGGGTGAACAGTGATTTTGATGTATACGCTCCAATTATATTTTGGAAAAGAAACTTATAAAACCATATACTTTCTTTTTAAGAAAGTATATCATATAGTATTTCATATAGTATATCATATAGTATTTTTATATCATGTAGTATTTTTATTTTCTTGAGGAAGTATATTCAGTTTTTGCATGTTAATGGTAATTTGCTTTCCAAATTAGTACCTGTAAATTAGGTAAAGAAATAAAAAATGAGTAGTTTTGACAGCTCTTTTTTAAATTATGAAATTTGATTTCTTGAAGATATTATAGGCAGCCCATGTTAGTACAGTATATCTCTAGCTTTCAGCCCGGCTCTATGGTTGCTGCTTGCTGCTGATATTTTTGCCAGCAGTTGAGCTTAGGGGAGGGGAGGGAAGGGGAGGGAGAGGAGAGGGAGAGAAGAGGGAGAGGAGAGAGAGAGGAGAGGAGGAGAGGAACACATTGATTTCTTCCACTTATTTTATACATTCATTGGTTGCTTGTATGTGTCCTGACCGGGGATCAAACCTGCAACCTTGGCATATCAGGATGACGCTCTCACCAACTGAGCTACCCGGCCAAAGCCAGGTGAGCTTTCTTGGACAAATTTTATTTTAGTAACATCTTACAATTTAGAAAATTTAATTTTAAAATATTTTTGCATTTGAAAAAATAACTAAATTTTATTTCCTCGTGAATTATTAAGAATGGTTTTAAGCTTTTTATGTGTTATACTAGAGGCCCGGTGCAGGCCAGGCCGAGGGACCCCACCAGTGCACAAATCTGTGCACCGGGCCTCTAGTATGCATTTAAAATCTTTGGTTAATCTCTTCCCGCCCTCCCCCTCCCTCCTTCCCTCTGAGATTCATCAGTGTGTTCCATGTTTCCATGCCTGTGCATTGAGTATCTGCCCCCTGATGGTCATTGTGTATCGTAGTTACCGGCCAGTTGGCTGGTCAGATGGTCGCTTAGGCTTTTATATATGTAGATTAGCCTGATAAAATGTAAACCACTGGCTAGAGGTGCAAAACACAGTATACAGGGTGAGCAAAAGTAGGCTTATAGTTTTGAATATGTGAAACACAGTATATTCTTGTATTATTATTTATTTACTAGATGAGGCCCAGTGCACGAAATGCGTGCATGGGTCCCTAGGCCTGGCTGGCAATCAGGGCTGATCAGGTTCCCTGCCTCCTCCTTCCCTCGCCACCCGTGCACCATCACTGCGCAGTTCCCCGCCTCCCTGCCTCCCCCCCTCCTCCTTCCCTTGCTGCCCACGTCCACCACCACCCACCTCCGATTCCCCGTCCCAGCCCAGGGCCCAGCCCCAATCGGGTGATCGGGACCTGCCGGCCATGGGGAGGGACCAGGAGGTTGGCCGGCAGGCCCCATTGGCAATCGGGGCCTGTGGGCTGGGGGCAGCTCCTGCGTTGAGCGTCTGCCCCCTGGTGGTCAGTGCATGTCATAGCGACTGGTCGTTCCAGTTTGTTTCTGTTGTTCCGGTTGTTCTGGTCATTCCGTTGTAATGGTCGCTTAGGCTTTTATATATATAGATTATTGTATTTTCCATATGAACAACTGTAAACCTACTTTTGCCCCACTCTGTACATCTAGGACAAATAAAATTGGTGTTTAAATTGTAGACTTTAAGCAACTGCGCATTGAGTCTACTCTGTGATTTAGCCTTGGCAGTTTCTTTTATGTTATGAGTGCATACTATACTTACTTTTGTGGTCTCTAGCATTTAGCCACTTGTATTTAGTATTTACCTGTTGAGATTGGTGCTTCTAGAATTTCTCCTGGTACTTTTTTGAGAACACGAAGGAAACTGGTTAATTTGTAATAGTGTGACCCATTAAACATTATGTGCTAATAAATGGAGAAATTAAAACTTATTTAAAACATTTAGTGCATTTAGATATAATTTTATTCACATTTTTCCTATTTGCATGAAGCAGTATTATATAGAATCATGTATCATCATGTTGTGCATCTTCCATATGTTTTTAATTATCTTTCTTTAAAAAAAACCTCTTAGTTGTGCTATTAGTTTATTTATAAATTTAAAGTAACAGGATCTTTATAGTAAATTATTTGTGGAGAGTATAGTATGTGTTAAACGTAAAATTATTTCAAGTTTCTTGTAGATTAGGTTTGTCTCTTTCACTAAAATAATTTAAGAAAAATATTTATTGTTCTAGTAGAAATAACATGAAAAAAGATGTTGCTTGCTTCAAATAAAATTTCTAATTTCAAGTTTAAAATATATTTTTATTGATTTTTAGGGAGGAAGGAAGCAAGAGATAGAAATGTTGATGAGAGTATTTTTTGAAATACTCTATAGCACTATGGTAAGAGAGTGTTTTTCATAAGGATATAGAAGGCATGCCCCCTACAGGGGATCAAGCCTGCAACCAAAGCATGTGCCCTGACTGTGAATCAAACCAGTGACTTCTTGGTGCATGGAATGATGCTCAATCCACTGAGCCACACCAGCAGGGCTTGACAGGTTTTAATATATTTTTATTGATTTGAGAGAGGAAGGGAGGGAGAGAGTTAGAAACATCCAGTATGAGAGAGAGTCATTGATTGCCTGCCTCCTGCATACCCCCTACTGGGGATTGAGGCTGCAATCCAGGCATGTGTCCTTGACCAGAATTGAACTCGGGACCCTTCAGTCAGCAGGTCGACACTCTATCCACTGAGCCAAACTGGCTAGGGCTTGCTGGTTTTTCTTGTGCCTTATGTGCTGTTAGGATTGTTATTGGGCTGGAGGTGGGGTATATGTGTATGAATGCATATGTATGTGCATACACCACTTAAGTATGGCGGGACTGCGTAAGAACTCTTCCAGCCCTTTACGATTCCATAATTCCCTAATTCTTTGTAGATTGGTGGAAAGGAGGAGGAAGCGTACTCTAAGCTCACAGAAGTGGCAGTTAGCAAGATGCATATTGCTGAGCAAGTAAATTCAGTCCTGATTTTTGACAGTTCTTTTCATTAGTGGAAAGGTATGGTTTGGTATTCTACCTTACATTTTCCTCAAACTCTGTTGATTGTATAAACTTGTATATAGGAAGGGACTTTATCAGTCAACTCTTATTGTTACAATAATTATTAATGTTTCTTTTGTGTTGGTAAGGGGAATATGAACTTACTAGTATATAGAGTTAATTATAATTTTATTTAATTTATGCAGTTACTAATTTTTATTTTAATAAGCTAGATTGTGGGACAAAAACATGATAATTTTCTATTGTGTCCAATAGCTTTTGAAGTTATTGTGTATTTGTATGTATCATTGTTGTTAGTAAATCTTAAGAAGCTGTTTCAGTACATTAAAATATTTTAGGCTGAGGTTTGTTTTTATCTTTATAGTGTTTAGGAAACAGTTTCCTAGACAGATTGAGAGATCCACCTGATTCAAATTCTATTGTTTGAGTTCTCTGTTTTGAGTTATTGCTCACTCAAATAGTGCAGCTTCTGATTTTACAAAATTTACTTGGCTTACACTGACTCATGGAAAAATGAATTAACTACTTACTCAGTTGTCTGTCTTTTACTGTGTAAATATGCTTATAAGGTTGAGTTTGTGGGCTGTGGGTAACCTTTACAGGGAATTACCTCGGGTTTATTATTCTATACTTCAGAATGTCTATGTTCACATGTATCTTTCTCCTGTCTGTTTAGAAGGGTTGTTCTCTTTTCTGCCTTCTGGGTTTTAAACTAATCCTTTTTGTCTTATCCAGGGTTTATTTTATCAGTAAGTTCAACTCTTTTGGATTGTATAAAGCAGTAGTTGTAGTATTACTAATAATCATATTCAGCCTTAATTAAGTAATTACTATATGCCTTGGACTTAATCCTATATAATAAAAGCCTGATATGCTAAGTGTCCAACTGTTTGTTTGACCGTTCGACCAGTCGCTATGACGCGCACTGACCACTAGTGGGCAGATGCTCCGACTAGTAGGTTAGCTTGCTGCTAGGGTCCGGCCGATCGGGACTGGGTGAGATGGGCTGGACATGCCCTGTAGCCCTCTTTTGGTCCCTCCCCGGCCCTGATCGTGCACAGGTGGGGTCCCTCGGCCTGGCCTGAGCTCTCTTGCAATCCAGGACCCCTCGGGGGATGTTGGAGAGCTGGTTTCGGCCTGATCCCCACAGGTCAGGTTGAGGGACCCCACTAGGGCACGGCTCTGTGCACTGGGCCTCTAGTATTATAATAATAATAATAGCTGATGTTTTTGCTACCATGTGCCCTGCAGGCATTATTCTGTACCCTTCAATATATTAACTCATTTTTTCCCCAATTTCTTTCCTTGTGTTAAAATATACATAACCTAAAATTTACACTTAACCATTTTTAAGTACTATATGGTTCAGTGATATTAAATACATTCATAACGTTTGCAAACATTACCGCCATTCATCTCCAGAACTCTTCATCTTGTAAAACTAAAACTCTGTAGCCATTCAACAATAATTCTCTGTTTCATTCTTCCCCCAGCCCTTGGCAACCACCATTCTACTTTCTGTTTCTCTGATTTTATACTACTCTAGCTACTTCATATAAGTGAAATCACACAGTATTTGTCTTTTTGTGAGTGACTTATTTCATATGTACACAAGGTTCATTCATGTTGTGGAATATGTCAGAACTTTCTTCCCTTTTTAAGGACGAGTAATATGCCATTGGGAATATATACCACATTTTGTTTTTTCATTTATTTCTCAATGGACACTGGGATTGCTTCCACACTTTAGTTATTGTGAGTAATGCTGCTATGAACATGGGTGTACTGATTTATTTGTTTTTTTAAACACTTTTTTATTGTTGATAGTATTACAGATATCTTTCATTTTCCCCCCTTTACCTTCTTCCTCCCAGCCCCTATCTGCCCCTCTCCCCCACATCTTCACTACTCTATTGCCCGTGTCTATGGACTATGCATATCCTATCTAATAAAAGAGTAATATGCAAATTAACTGTCACTCCATGACAAAGATGGCGGTGCCCATAGTGGCCGGGGTGGGATGCTGGCGGCATTGCCCTGGCAATGCGAGCCCAGCATCCGCGCCCCGGCCATGTGGAGGGAGGGGAGGGGCCTTGGGCTGGAGGCCGGGGCGAGGGATGCTGGGCTCGTGGTGACGTGAGCCCAGCGTCCCCGCCCTGGCCGTGTGGAGGGAGGGGAGGGGAGGGCCCATCAATGTGAGCCCAGCGTCCCTGCCCTGGCCGTGCAGAGGGAGGGGAGGGGCCTTGGACAAGAGGCCAGGGCCAGGGATGCTGGCATCATTGCAGGCCGGACTGAGGACCACCCCCCCCTCCCCGTGCATGAATTTTGTGCACTGGGCCTCTAGTAAGTATATAAGTCCTTTGGTTTATCTTGTCCTCACAACCCCACATCGAGATATGTTACGCTGTTTCATTTATTTCTTCCACCTACCTTAGGAAGTGGAGACTTCTGATGAGAAAGTGATCTTAGAGAAGTGATTTGTGCAAAGTCAACAGCTAGGAAGAGCCTATCTGGAATGCCTGTTCTTAACCAAAATATCTTTCTATGTTGGTGCCTTCTCTTTTGTCTACAGACATCTTCACTCCTATTTACTATATCTTAATCTATATAATAAATGGTATATAATACAAACACCTTTAATGCTAATGTTGGCAAGTGAACTTATAGTATACTAGAGGCCTGGTGCATGAATTCGAATATGGGTGGCGTCCACCCTGATGGAGGCCCATTGGGCTGGGCCGGTGAGGGGGAGGGGCCACAGGTGATTGGCCGGCCGGCCCTGCCCCTGAGGGGATGTTGGGGGCTGCACTGGCCTGGAGTGGGGGGGGGGAGTGCTGATCGGGACCAGATCAGGCTGGTTGGCTGCCACAGTGTGTGTCATAGTCACTGGTCATTCTGGTTGTTCCACTGTTCCGGTTGCTGGGCTTGTATATATATATATAGATTATTATTATTACTTTTAAAATATATTTTATTGATTTTTTACAGAGAGGAAAGGAGAGGGAGAGGGATAGAGAGTTAGAAACATCGATGAGAGAGAAACATCGATTCAGCTGCCTCCTGCACACTCCCTACTGGGGATGTGCCTGCAGCCACATGCCCTTGACCAGAATTGAACCTGGGACCCTTCAGTCCGTAGGCTGATGCTCTATCCACTGAACCAAACGGGTTAGGGCTAGATTATTTTTTAATATGTGTTGCATTTTAACCAAAAATCAGTTCAATTACAAAGTAAATTTGAAATTCAAACGGGATTTTCAGGCTCCTACTTGCTCCAACCCTGTATGCTCTTTTCTACCAGAGGCGTAATAGATTTAGAATTTTTGAAAAACTTGGAGTAATAGATTGATTTGAATAGGACATGTTATTTGGAGTATGAGAGATTTTTATGGAAGAGGATTTTGAGTAAGAGCTTGAAGATACACATTTTAGGACAAGATAGTGTAATAGTACAGATACATAGGCTTAGCACAAGCTTGATAAAAATTTTTGAGCAGTGGAGCATGGGAACTTGAAAAAGGGATAAGGACGTTGTAATTCTGAAGTTAAAGTATATGCTTAGGAGTTGGACAGTTAGGCTCATCTCATAATATTTGAGGTTTTCAGCTCTACCCTGCCTGCCTGCTTTTTAAGGGTCTAGATAAAAGCATGATTGAGTCTGGAATTACAGGCTCTGAAACTGGATTTTTCTTCCTAACGCCCATAATGATAGCATTGCTATCATTGACACTTCATGTAAACAAAATAAGCAAATTAAATTGTTTTCTTTTTTTTTATTGTTGGGTGGTTTAGAATAAATTTGCTCTATATTTTATTATACACTGATTATCTCTCATATATTATTAATTCTATGGAATGGGAGGGAAAAAAGTAGAAACTTACGCTTGCCCCTACGCCTTGCCAAATTTTTTTATAGTGTTGATTTTTAAGCTTTGTACAAGACTCTAAGTCTTGCTGATTGAAGGGGGTTTCTTGAAACAGAAATATCTATACTTTGAAATTATTAATTCTGTTAATAGATATAAGCACACATGATATTTTAATGAGAAGGCTTGGGAATTTGTAATTTTTTAAAATGGTAGATACCCTTAAGTCTTTAAGATTTACTTGTGGATGAGTTGCCTAAATTGACCTTCAGATTATGAGACTGACGCGCTGCCCACTGCGCCAAGAGGGCCGCTAGAGTTGCCTAAATTGAAATAAAACTTAAGAGTCTTTGATGACTTTTCCATAGACACAGTTTACCAAGTACCAACATTAAATAAAACTTTAGACGAACAGAACATAGTAGAAATTTGATGTATAAACAACATATAAAATAAAGATGACTATGCTTAGGTAGAAGACATTTAACTGTTGTCAAATTGTCCAAATGTTCAATGGCATGCTTCTTTCTTGCCATTTAATGTGCAGTTAGCATTCTAAGATTAAAGGTTGGTTAGACAACTTTGATAATTAAGTTGGTGGGCAAGTGAATGGGCTTGGCAATTTAAAATTAAATAATACGCAATGTCTGCCTAATCACTGTTGTGTGTATGTACGTGATCACATAATAGCATGAAGCTCTGGGCTTACAGTGAATTTACGCCTATAAAAATCTCAATCACATCTGCTTCATGACTTTCAATTGATGTGATATGAGGGTTAAAAAAGAACTAATCCTATTGAAGAAGATTGCTGTGCTTATGGAATCAGTAAATCAAAATGAAAATACCTATTGGAATCTTTCATAATACTGAATAAAATTTTTGATCATTTTTGATGAAGAGAGTATGTTAAAACTGTGTTCATTTCAGTGATTGTTAACATCAGCATTAAAAATTTTTTAAAAGGTTAGGGGGTATGTGTGTGTGTTCTCTTTAATTTGTTAATGTGAAAATAGGAATGACCTTAATATAAATTCTTTGCATTTCTGGGAAAATGAAATAAGGTAAAGCATTACTTCAAATAATTTTTTTTTCAAGGATTGAACTGTATTTGTGTTATATAAACAGACAATAGCTATTTGAAAGTAAAGCTTACATGTGGGATTACATTATTTGAGCATCAAATACTGATCTTTTTGTGGAAGTGATGCAAACAATGATATTTAAAGTTATCTGAAGTCTTTTTCTGAGGTTCCTTAAGTTATGTACGTTAGACACACCTTTAGGTTGTATTTCCATAGATTTCTAGTCCAAATGGTGGCTAGGCTTCCAACCTAGACTATAAAGCTTGTTTAATTACTAAGGTAGCTAAATTACTTACTGTGTATGTCTGCTGTGAAAAATGATAAAATGTGCTATTCTAACACTGGTAAGTAAATAATAATTGCAACAAATGTAAGAAGTAAATACAAATCCTTTTTGACCAGTTAAAAAACCCTGGTAGGGAAAATAGATTTGATTTTATAAAATAAGGAAGAGAGAGATTGAGAGTATTATGGAGATTGTGAAGAGGATTCTGACACTGATGCTTTATTTTGTCAAGAAGCATGAAAAACCATGACTTTTAATATTGCTTCATACAGATGTGTCACTCACTAGCCTTGGTCAGAGTTTTCTTAGGCTTATTAATGGAACTAAGTGAGTGAGGTAAGAAGGAAGAAAATGATTTTGTTTTTGTTTTTGTTTTTAATTTAAAAAATTGTAAAGATAAGTCCTGGCCAGATAGCTCAGTTGGGTAGAGTGTCGTCCCAATATGCCAAGGTTGTAGGTTTGATCCCTGCTTAGGTCACATACAAGAATCAACCAGTGAGTGAATAAATAAGTGGAACAACAAATTGATTTTTTTCTCTCTCTATAATCAATTAAAAATTTTAAAAAGTTTGAATTAAAAAATTGTAAAAATATACATAATGCATTTTTTAAAGTTTAAAGAAATGGAAAAAAAAATGGGTTAAAGAGGACATTGTTAAACTTTCCAGAAGAGATTACCAAAGGTAAAATTTGCTGACCAGTGGGCTAGTGAGAGTAAAAGACACAGTGTGCATAACCCTCATGGGGAAGGAAGTTTGGCAAGTCGGCTGTTCTTACATTGTTTTTAGAATAAGATATGGTGTGACAGGTGTTGGTGGGTAGGGGGCAGAGTCTGACAAAACTGGACTTATGTCAAGAAGATTTATAATTGTATCTGGGGAAGTGGCTCCAAACTGAATTTCCTTTATAAGACATTTCAGTACACCTGAGTTTATTTTGGGATCTCTACAAACTTAAGAATTAGGTTTCAGGGACTTGTGTGCCAATTCTATTGGGAGTAGAAATGAGAGGAAATGTAGCTGGTATAAAAGTATTAGAGATTTGGCAGTGACTTCTTATGAGAGAGAAGATACAAAGGGAAAGTAAACTCTGGATTTAACATAATACACTTACATATCTCTGTTAGAGGCTAGGAATAAATGGCATGTCTCTTAGTATGAAGATATTTTCGAAAGAGCTAGTATCATGTAACCCTTGGTATTGAGGATATCTTGGGGAACGTAACAGTGAAGTTATGGCATAGGCACATTTCGCTTACTTGAATTAAGCTGTATATATAATGGGTAAAAATAAAAATAAAACCCAGCATACCCATTAGCATTACATTAATATAAGCAGAAATCAACTTTGGCTAATTTAAGCGAAGGAATAAATTGGAAGGCTCTAAGGAGAACCAGTCTCAGAAAATGGGTAGGAATCAAAGCCAGGCAGCAAGGACCAGCGTCAAGGTCCGGCATTTTGAGTAGAAAGCCGCCATTGCCACTTGCTGATAATGCCTTTGCTATTTCTCGGAATAATTTTTCAGCTATCTTTGCCTCTCTGTCAGTCACTCAAGCCAAAAGTTTTGAGAAAGGAGCATTTGATTGGCTTAATCCTGAGCTTATTTTCAACCTGCTAAGGACAGGGATAGAGAAAATCTGGACCTTTTGGTTTCCAATGTGAAAATGAAATTATCCATATCCATATCCAATACATGGTGCCTGTTATTTTCCCAAACTAAACTGAGCTCCTTCCTCCTTAAATGCTCCATAAATGCTTAGTAAATCAAATGCCCGTTCCTCATGCCAGAAGCTTGGAAGTCATCCTTGATTACTCCTATTCCCTCAGCCCCATATCTAATCAATAGCATATTGTCCTGCTAGTCTGCTTCGTAAATGTCTTCAATTTATCCACTTGCTTCTAAGTTACTGTTGCCACTTTAGTCCCACATGATGTGCTATAGAAGCCTCACAATTTCTTTGGTCTACAGATTGGTTCTACCCTATGTGGAAGTGAACTTTTAAAAATGCAGGTCAGATTATACTGTTAAGTTTGCTAAATACCTTTCAGTCGTCTGCCGTTTATTTACCTACTGTTTCTCAGCTCCAGTACATCCTTTTAAATTGTGATGGAGGACTGGGACTCTGCAAATTACAGTTCTCCAACTCCATTGCCAGCTTGCTTTCTGTTTGATTTTATCGTTAGGAGCACCGACAGGAAATTGGGAGGTGAGAGAAGGGACTTCTCTTGTTTCTAGTTTCTTTATACCTTCAGCAGCCACTGACAACTATTATTTCATTCTCCAGCTTCTTTTGGCATTCCCATCACCAGCCTTGCTGCTGCTTCTCAGAGGTATCAGTTTCTGAGTGGTGCATTCTAGGTAGATAAAGTGCCATTTGCATCATTTCCTTACCCACTGGACTGTGTCCGCTTAGCAGTTTGAGCATCCTCCCTTGTGTTCCTCTCCCATAGATTCAAGCTTGAATTGCAGGTCTCCTGTCCTTAGAGGTTTGAGTACCCAGCTCCATGGACTCCCCCCCCCTTACCCCCCCTTCCAGGCATAGCTCCACAGTGCCCTTCCTGCAGGCTTCTAGCTTCTGATAGTACACCTTTTTCATTTTGTTCCCCTCGCCCTTCCTGCAATTATTTATCTCTTGATTACCAAACCTTCCCTTTTTACCTTTTCAGCTTTCATATATCTATGTAACCAGTTTTCCTGTATTAAATCTTCTGTGTTTGAATTACCTATTATGGTTTCTATTTGTCACGTACAAGTTTTTTGTGTTTTTCCCCTCCATTTTCTAGGATAACGTAAAATAAAAGTGTTCATTACTTCCTAAGTCCTTGACTACTACTCTAGTCTAAAGCCATGCCATTTCCCTTTTCTTTATGCTTCAGTATTCTGAAATTTTTTAAGTTGCCAGAGTATGCACATTTTATACCTGGTAGATTGTGTACCAAGGACTGGTTATCATTAATATCCCCCCACCCCCTTCCTCTTACCCTCTTCTCCACAGTGGTTGCTTGGCTAATTCTTGCATAATGATGTCAAAGGCTGTATAGAAGTAGGCTGTTGTCTAGGTTTTAATATCAGCTTTGTTATTTTACCAGCTTTATGACATTGGGAAGTTACTTAATGTGTTTCAGTTTCCTTTTCTGGAAAATGGGGATAATAATTTTATCTACATGGTGAGCTTGTTGGTAAGGCTTAGGTAAATTATTGTACAGTAGTGGCGTGGTGCAGAGTTGTTAAATAAGCGGTAATAACCTGCTGTTATCATCAGTATGTGAGAATCCCTCTGGGGTCTTTTCCGATCTCCAAACCGTGACAGGTTCTACCTTTTGAATGCTCCCATAGCACCTTGTACTTCACCTTTTTAATACTTACCGTGCTTGGGATTATTGGTTAATGTCTTGTTTTCTTGCTATGGGTATAAAGTGCATGATGTTACATGAGGAGTCTGTGCTGTCCACTGTTATGTCCCTAGTATCTACCACTGCCTGATACCTGGTTGGATCTTTATAAATGCTTTAAAAATTGATTAACCATTTTCAAAGAAAACCCAATAGTGAGTTTGATAGGAGTTACTACAAATGGATAAAGATGGTGGTGAAATGAATCAATTTAAATGATAAACTTTTCTATTTTTATTTCTGCTATAAAGCTCTAGTATGGACACTATAATAGGAGAGGAGAAATACCTGCTAATTTTGAAGCTGTTGTGGTATGATGAACAAGACTTAGCATCCCATCTTCTCTTCTATTGCCATATTCCAAAAAGAAATGTTTTTGGACTCTGATTAGACTGTATTTCTATTTCTTTTTATCCTGTAGCTTTAATCTCTCTTCCCTCTGGCTTGTAAAAACAGTTTGCCCTGATTTATAAAATTTCTGAAAATATAAAAAAATATATGAGGAAAGTAAATATTGGTAATTCCATATAGAGATGACAGTTCTTAACACTTTGGTATAGGCTTTTCTGTCTTCTTTACTGTAATATGCAAAGTTTTATCTCCTTATTCTCTGTAATCATATTATGTATTCCAGTTTTTAAGTTGCTTTTTCTTCATTTAATATTCTGTGAGTCTCTCTACATATTAATGAACATATTTATTATTATTTAAAAATGCTTATGCTTTTACATGGCTATGTAGTATTTATTTAACTGATCTACCGAATGATGGACATTTCAGTTTTCATTTTTCACTGTTATAAAATGCTGTGATGAATATCTTTATACATGTAGCTTTGCTTAACAAGTATTTATGGGTGCCTGTGTGTGTTCAAATAGAATATGCAAGGCACGTGGTCTGTGGGAAAGAATAAAATTGATAAGATCTTTGTTTTCATAGAGTGTAAGATAAATTCCTAGAAATGTAATTAATGGTGAAGTTTGGTCTGCATTGGTGATAAACTTAAATTTAAGATCTTTAAATTATATTTTATTTTCAGACTACTATTATTAGGAATGTGAATTAGGACTCAGATGCTATTAGTCACCAATATTTTAAAATAATTCTTCTCTTCTTTAATTATGTACTTGCTAAGTTTCATTAATGTGTATTTGGTGGTTTTACTTGATTAGATGTCTCACATCTCAGTGATTTCCCTGAAAGATTGTTTCTAGTTAAAGCTGGAAAACAAGCATTTTAAAGTAAAGCAGTTTATATATTGGTCTTTTCTGTAATTTATATATTTATATAGCTCCTTGGTATATGTACTTTAATATAAAAAGTGAATCGTTTTCTAATTCAGTGAAACTTCTATTAAATTAATTTTGATCTTTCAATGAGATGGATATAATACAAACAACTTAGTAATTATGAATATTGAATTTGCAGTTGAGGTAATTTCCTAATTAATAAGAAATTATATTATACTCGTGATTCTATCAACTGAAGGTATAGTTATATACTAAGCCAGCATCTGACAGTATATGGGATAGTTGCCTCTTTTTAAAGAATCTGGCCGTGGTTAGAGACGTAAAGTGATGTGGAAATATTTCCACATTTTTACCTTTCTTCTGTAATATGGAATAGATCCTTACTTTTTGTGGGTATCATATAACAAAAGAACACATGTTTTGGAAAGACTGGAGTTCAAATTATATATCATATCCCAGAAACGTGTTCTAAAGCTTGAAAATTTGTATGTGCAGAAGAATCCTAAATATCAGCTGCTAGATAATTTCTCTAGTATTTCTGTAGGTGCAAGCAGTGTTTCCCATGAGCAATCCTTTATAGAGAATGTTATCTACTAAAGGTCTTTCTTCCTTGGCCTTTTAATCTGCTTTTGTGTAAGTATATAAATACAGCATTTTCTTTATTTCTTTTTGGTTAATATTCACCCAAGGATATTTTTTACATTTTTTGTTTATTTTGTTTTATGAGAGAGAGAGAGAGAGAGAGAGAGAGAGAGAGAGAGAGAGAGAGAGAAAGGAAAGGAGGGGTGGAGACACAGAGAGAAACCTCGATGTGAGACACATCCATTGGTTGCCTCCTACACACACCTTGACTGGGTATCTGGCCTGCAACCAGGGTATATGCCCTTGACCAGAATAGAACCTGGGACCTTTGGTCTGCAGGCTGACGCTCTAACTACTTAGCAAACTAGTTACAGTATTTTTCTCTTAATTGATATCACATATATGTCAAATAAGTGTGTCAAAATCTGAATAGAAAATAAACAAGTATGGCAGGTAAAGCAAATATCCCAGCACCCTGGGATTTAATGTGCGTTCTGTTTGAATATTTTATTTAATTCTGAGCTTCTGGTCACCCAGTGAAAAGGGAAATATAAGTTCTGTCATCATCATATGATCAGAAGAGACAAACCACTTCTTTTTTTCTGAATTCTAAAGTTTTCAGTATAAATCAGCTTTCCTCAAATTGTGAATATAGAACAATTACTCTGCTAAATATTAATATATCAGGATTAAGTTTAGTAAAAACTGGGCCAAATAAGATAAACCACTTATTATATGTTTTTTTTTTCATAACCTTAAGTATTCCTTATCTTCACTTTCTTAAAGAAAGATAAAGTATTTCCCTAATTTATTTTGCCATGACATGCTTTTTTTTTTAAAAATATATTTTATTGATTTTTTACAGAGAGGAAGGGAGAAGGGGAGAGAGAGAGAGAGAGAGTTAGAAACATCGATGAGAGAGAAACATCGATTCAGCTGCTTCCTGCACACTCCCTACTGGGGATGTGCCCGCAACCAAGGTACATGCCCTTGACCGGAATCGAACCTGGGACCCTTGAGTCCACAGGCTGACACTCTATCCAATGAGCCAAACTGGTCAGGGCCTGACATGCTTTTTAAAGTAAATACTGAGCTTTGCAAGATGCTGGTCTAGGTCCTTAATATGATGGATTGTGTCTTCAATACCATTATTGCAGAATATATCACAATTGCTTTTTATTTGACCTTTCCTTATGTTGATTTAAGTTCTTTTGAAACACAATCCAAGGCAAGGATAACTTCTTTAAAGAACCTAGATTCTCCCTATCCATCCAGAATTGCTGTGTTGGAAAAGCATGTGCAGGAGGGTTTTGGGAACTGAGTATACCTGTTGTCTGCGAGACCTGGCAGTTGGTCTAGGAGTCTGTCAGATGCAGACTTAGAACAGACTGAGGCTGATTCTATTTTATTTTTCCTAGTCAAATCTGAGTCGCCACAATCCAGATCTACCAGGGCTACAGCTGTTTTCAATATGGAGCAAGGGCCTGAGTTCTCCACCTCCTCCCCAGGGACCTGCTGGGACTAATTATTTTGAAAACATTGTAACAGCATGCTTCCAATCCATTCCCAAAATGTGGCCCTTTCAGTCTCCCTTGTTGCTCTTCAACCTGTTGTCGCACACTTCTTTTACTATAGTCAGCTGTCTCATTTCTCTTCACTTAGCCAAAACGTCTATTTGCTCTGTAGAACACTTGTTTATGGGATACAAATTACCTTGTATGAGGGTCATGTACTATGTTAGCTTCCATCTCTTCATTTAATGTTCTATTCCTTGGCATTAACTTGATTCAGCTCTTTCAGTTGTTGCCCTTTTTTGTTTTGTTTTTCCTGGACATACCCTGTGGGTAGGAGATTGGACAGTCCTATTAGCACTCTTTTCCATTCTCAGCGATTCCTCCAGATTATTCTCCTTGTACTCTTTCATTTAATAACAAAGAAAAACAACTTAACAAAATGATTCTGTTACCTTGAAGCCTGTGCCTTTAAATTTACTAGTTTCTTGCTGTCATTTTCTCTCATTCTTTGAAGAGTTTGGTATCCGGATATGATCTCCAATCCCCCCCCCCCCCCCCCAAGTCTTGCCATTATATATTTGGTAGCCTTGCCTATCAGTCTGTAATTTCTTGAGCTTGAACCCATCTGGAATTTATTTTTTATATATGAAATGAAGTAGAGCTTCATTCTTGATGATCCACTGGTGGGAATCACTTATGATAAACTTGGTCATTTGAAGAAAGATGCACAAATTCCCTCATATATTGATTGAATTTAAAGAGAAGAAAAGGGCTAATAGAATTCTCATGAGCTTGAGTTTAAACATATTTTAATTTGATAGTAATACATAAGAATTGTACCTGAAATGGCTATATTGAAATTTTGATTCAAGGAGAGGGGCTGTTTTGCTAACTAGTGTGGTAGAGCATTGGATAGTTTGAGAGGTCTGGCCATTTGCAAATCACTTACTTTCTTTTTTTGCACTACAAAGGGGAAAGAGTAATACATAAAGTGCAATTAGTTGCATATATATGTGTTTGTGTGTTCTGTAAACTTTGATGTTTAAGATCTAATAAAAATTAGAGAACTATTCTCTCCTAAGATGGTTCATAAGGTCACATTGTCTCTATTAAAAGCTTTGATTTCTCACCCAGCCAGAGCTTTGATCCATGAACCAAGAGGTCATGGTTCAATTCCCAGTTAGGGCACATGCCCAGGTTGCAGGCTCCATCCCCAGTAGGGGGCGTGCAGGAGGCGGCCGATTAATGATTCTCTTTCCTCATTGATATTTCTCTCTCTCCCTCTCCCTTCCTCTCTCTGAAATAAATAAAAACATAAAAAGTAAATAAACTATTAAAAAAGCTTGATTTCTCTATACCATGTGTTTTTTATAGGAAACCATTTTTTTTAAAAAAGAAGAAAATATGTTATTTGTGGTACTTTAATCTGAATGATGGGGGATAAGGAGAAATCTAGTGAACATTATTTCATGCAGCTATAAGGAAAGGAAATAAGCCCAAGGAAAAACAATTTAACTATTATTTCTTATGAACCTATTCTTGAATTATGCTGGTAATGTTACCTTTTATGTTTTATTTACAGGTATATGATGTTGATTGATGGCACAAATGAAGTTTTTATGATTGATAGAGATAATTCAGTGTTCCATGTTTCAAATCTGGAATTCCCATTTCGTAAAGATCTCCGTATACATTTATCAAATACTCTGTTGGATGGGGTAAGTCATATTATATCATTTAAAGAAATTAAATATTGCCATTTTTCTCTCTTATAAGTAAAAGTGTATTTTTATTAATTAAATAGTAACTAATAAAATCTAGTTTTTTAAAAGTTTTTTTAAATTGAGGTATAACTGGCATATAGAGAATTGAATCTAGTTTTTATTAGGATGCTAAGTTCTATTTTCCTCTTATTTGGGTATGAGAGTAAGTGAATGAAGTTAAGTCTTAAATTTTTTTTTGTTCTTCATGATTGAAAGACATTTTGTTGAAAAATACTACTTTTATTTTATTATTTTACTTATCAGTTGAATCTTAATTATGTGATACCACTTAATAAATTTTCCTTTGGTTCTTCTTTCTTTCTTTTTTTTGTTTTTTTGTTAATGATTTCTGTTGTTCTTTTTTTTTAAATTAAATCTTTATTGTTCAGATTATTACATTAGTTACTCTTTTTTCCCACCATAACTCCCCTCCACCCAGTTCCCACCCCACCCTCCGCCCTCACTCCCCACCCACTGTCCTCATCCATAGGTGCACGATTATTGTCCAATCTCTTCCCTCACCCCACACCCCTACCCCCCCGCCCCCAAGAATAGTCCATTCCCTTTCTATGTCCCTGATTCTATTACAATCGCCAGTTCATACTGTTCATCAGATTATTTATTCCCTTGATTTTTAGATTCACTTGTTAATAGATGTGTATTTGTTGTTCATAATTTGTATCTTTACCTTTTTCTTCTTCTTCCTCTTCTTAAAAGATACCTTTCAGCATTTCATATAATACTGGTTTGGTGGTGATGAACTCCTTTAGCTTTTTCTTATCTGTGAAGCTCTTTATCTGGCCTTCACTTCTGAATGATAGTTTTGCTGGATAAAGTAGTCATGGTTATAGGTTCTTGGTATTCATCACTTTGAATATTTCTTCCACTCCCTTCTGGCCTGCAAAGTTTCTGTTGAGAAATCAGCTGACAGTCGTATGGGTACTCCCTTGTAGGTAACTGATTTTCTTTCTCTTGCTGCTTTTAGGATTCTCTCTTTTGCTCTTGGCATTTTAATTATGATGTGTCTTGGTGTGGTCCTCTTTGGATTCCTTTTGTTTGGGGTTCTCTGTGCTCCCTGGACTTGTAAGTCTATTTCTTTGACCAGGGAGGGGAAATTTTCTGTCATTATTTCTTCAAATAGGTTTTTAATATCTTGCTCTCTCTCATCTTCTGGCACCCCTATAATTCGGATGCTGGTACGCTTGAAGCTGTCCCAGAGGCTCCTTACACTATCTTCGTATTTTTGGATTCTTTTTTCATTTTGCTTTTCCGGTTGGGTGTTTTTTGTTTCTTCGTATTTCAAATCTTTGACTTGATTCTTGCGATCCTCTGGTCTGTTGTTGAGAGTCTGTATAATGTTCTTTATTTCAGTCAGAGTATGCTTAATTTCTAGTTGGCCCTTTATCACAACATCGAGGGTCTCATTAGATTTCTTGAGGATCTCACTACATTTATCGGCGGTCTCACCAGTCTTTTTGAGGGCCTTATTAAGTTTATCGGCGGCTTCTAGACAGTTCTTTAAAGACCTTAAAAGTGTAGTTTTGAACTCTATATCCAGCAGTTTGCTTTCCTCCGATTCTGTCGTTTGTGTCCTGTTTCTTTGTCTTGGCATTTTTTATGCTTCGCTGTGTCGATAGAGTTCCTTTCTGTGCTAAGTGTCCCAATTACCTGAGGTAGACACTCTTGGTGCATCCCCTTGTGGGCTTTGTGCACAGTCTTGTTGTAATTAAGCCTTGATTGTTGTAGTTATCACTGTGAGGAATTGACCTCCAGGCCAATTGGCTGTGAGAATCAGCTGTGTCTGCAGTGGGAGAACTTCTGTGCTGGAGACACCCCTCTGGGGCTAGACTTGCTTCAATGGTGCTTTGGTGCTCACTGAGTCTTCCCCCTGAGTGTGTCTTTTACGGTTGCACAGAGCTGCAAACTCTCCTTTGGTTCTTTGGCTATATCGACTACTAGTTCTTGTTTTTTTTAAGAAACTCTGCTTTTTAAAGCAATCACTGTACTTTTACATTTTAATTTTGAAAG
Organism: Myotis myotis; assembly: GCF_014108235.1. Classification (NCBI taxonomy): domain Eukaryota; kingdom Metazoa; phylum Chordata; class Mammalia; order Chiroptera; family Vespertilionidae; genus Myotis; species Myotis myotis. Next base: position 53,197,384 of record NW_023416379.1, read on the forward strand.
GTGATAAGAATTTTTCCATTTCAGAAAAATCTATATTTAATGATCATAAAATTACTTGGTTAAAAATGTTGTTACTTTATTTCATGCAAATAGCTTTCTTTTTCCCAATTCTAAAAATATTGATTCATTGTAAATAAAAATTAAAATAATATAAAAAATTACCAAAAGCTGGTAGAAATGATCTGAACTCATATCATTGCAGTAACTTCTGTTACCATTTTGATGAATATTGTTCTAGACTTTTCTTTGTGCCAGAGTGTTCAACCTTATGTCTGCCCCTGAGGGATGTAACATATTCATACTACTGATAGCAATTCACAGCATGGATTCTTAAACAGAATGTGTGTCAGTTTTTCAGGGAGTTGATTCCTTCCAGTCCCAGTAAATTCTGGTTCAACATTGAAGAAAGTTAAGAAATTGTAAAAACTGATATTTGAAATTGTAGGAAGCTATAAGAAAGATGTAGAGCCCCCTTTCCCTCCAAGGAAAGGTAGTGAAGGTATGACAAGAAGATAAACCCCACAACCAAACAGCAAACAGAAAGGACTGGAAACAAGCCTATCAGAGATTACTCTGCAGAGAAAAATATAATCTTATTGGTGTATAGTTTTGCACATAAAGTGTAAATACTAATCGAGCTAACTTCTCAAATAGCCTGTTTACCCAAAAGCTAAAGAGAGAGCAAAATCTAAGTGGTGAATTTACAGGGAACTCATACAACTTAACAAAAGGAAGATAAACAACCCAATCAAAAAATGGGCAATGGACTTAAATAGATACTTTTCGAAAGAGGACATAAGGCCAAGAGACATATGAAAACATGCTCAAAGTCACTAATCATCAGAGAGATGCAAATCAAAATGACAGTGAGGTACCATCTCACACCTGTCAGAATGGCTATCATCAACAAATCAACAGACGTGCTGGTGAGGATGTGGAGAAAAAGGAACCCTAGTGCACTGCTGGTGGGAATGCAGACTGGTGCAGCCACTGTAGAGACCAGTATGGAGTTTCCTCAAAAAACTAAAAATGGAACTCCCATTTGACCCAGTGATCTCACTTCTAGGAATATATCCCAAGAAAACAGGCCTCTAGTTTTAAATATTGATGTGTATATAATGCAGAAAGTTTGAACACATGTACAGTTCTAACAACCATATGTAAAGGATCTGTACATTGTCTTAAACACCGAGTTTTGAAAATTTAATGTTTGGTGAAGGAAAGAATGACCTTTCCATTTTAAGGGATAGTGTAACATAGTGGTTATGAGCCCTAACTCTGACAGTGCCTTATTGGCTCCATCAGTTATTACATGAGGGACCTTATATAATTTTCTCAGTTTCCTCATCTATAGTGAAGTGAGGCTAATAACAGTACTTGGTTCTTGATGCTATTGTGAAGATTCTAAGTTGGATAATTTATAAAATGCTGATCATAGTGTCTGGCACATCGTAAAATGAATGGTTTATCTCTTTTAATATGCACTTATGTGAATAGTTAAGGGGGTTATCATTTTTTCACTTCTTTATGAATTATTGCATTTCTTCTGTGAGTTGACCATTCAAATCCTTATGTATTTTCCTGTTGGGTATTCATATTTTTTTCATACTGATTTATGAGAATTTTTTGTTATAGGGGATATTCATGAACATTTTGAAATTTTTTTTTTTTACTTTTCCTGATATTTTTTGTGGCATAAATTTAAAGTTATGTAGGAAAAATTATAAACCCCTTGATTTTTAATATGTGTCATTTTAAGAAAGATGCTTTTATTTATTTAATTTTGTTAATCCTCACCAGAGGATACTTTTTTTCCATTGCTTTTCAGGGAGTGTGGAAGGGAGGGAGCATAGGAGGAGTGGGGGAGAGGGTAAGGGAGAGAGGGACCGAGAGTGAGAGAGAGAGAGAGAGAGGTAAGAGAAACACATTGATTGGTTGCCTCCTTCATGCACCCCCAACCAGGGATCAAACCTGCAACCCAGGTATGTGCCCTTGATTGGGAATCGAACCCATGACCCTTTGGTGTGCAGGCCGACACTCTAATCCCTGAGCTACACTGGCCAGGGTAGAAAGATATTTTTACTTCAGAATTTTATAATATCTGTATTTTTCCCCAGTAATTTTATGGTTTTAATTTATATAGTTTTTAAAATAATATTTGATCTATCTGAGATACATTTTGGTAAAAGGAATAAAATAGGAGTTTAATTTTATTTATTTCCAGATGTCTAAACTGTTGCCTTAGTGTCATTCAGCTAATCAGTTTTTCCTTTTTAATTGGATATATCCTTTTTTTTTGTATGAGGGGTTCCTTTATATGTCATTGTTTCTTTCCTGATTCATTTTTCCATTTCATTAAATTTTGATCTTCTAGTGGTAGTTTTATATTGGTTTAAATACTGTGACTTTAACATACAATTTAATGTCTGACAACCCAAGTACCTTCAATCTTCTGACTATTTTGAAGTTTGCCATTTAGATTTTTTTATTTTATTTTATTTTTTTAAAATATATTTTTATTGATTTCAGAGAGGAAGGAAGAGGAAAGAGATATAGAAACATCCATGATGAGAGAGAATCATGGATCGGCTGCAAGTCCCCCACTGGGGATCGAACCCACAACCTGGGCATGTGCCCTTGACCGGAATCGAACCTGAGATCTTTCAGTTTGCAGGCCCACGCTCTATCCACTGAGCCAAATCAGCCAGGGCTATTTTTATTGATTAACACGTTAAGCACCCAGCCTGTTTTGTCTTCCGGACGGAAAGTATGGTGTCAGTCACCGGTGACTGACTGGGCACTTAACGTGTTAAGGTATTATATATGTGTCCTTATCCCCCCTTTGCCCTCCTCTTCTCTCCCCGCCCCTCCCCCACTCATGCCCTCACCCCCCTGCTGTCTATGTCCATTGGTTAGGCTTATATGCATGCATACAAGTCCTTAGGTTGATCTCTCCCCCTTACCCCCACCCTTCCTACCTTCCCTCTGAGGTTTGATGGTCTGATTGATGCTTCTCTGTCTCTGGATCTATTTGTGTTCATCAGTTTATGTTGTTCATTATAGTCCACAAATGAGTGAGATCATGTGATATTTATCTTTCTCTGACTTATTTCGCTTAGCATAATGCTCTCCAGGTCCATCCATGCTATTGCAAAAGGTAGGAGTTCCTTTTTACAGCAGTGTAGTATTCCATTGTGTAGATGTACCACAGTTTTTTAGTCCACTCATCCTCTGATGGGCACTTAAGCTGCTTCCAAATCTTAGCTATTGTAAATTGTGCTGCAGTGAACATCATAGGGGCACATATATCCTTTCTGATTGGTGTTTCTGGTTTCTTAGGATATATTCCTAGAAGTCGTATCACTGGGTCAAATGGGAGTTGAATCTTTTCACGAGCCAGATTGAATTGTGTCTGGCTAATATTCTCTGGAATTTACGTGAGAATTCTTCCTGTCTTCTGATAAAATTTGCTCTTCTATTTCTGGTTTAAATGGACAGATATTGGGACAATAGAGAGAGGCTTGGAAATGTTCACTTAAACTCTCAATGATGGAATTACCCTAATGAAAATCACATATATAAATATATATATTTATTAGTTTAACAGAGGGAATACCACTTTCAAAGTGACCTGAATACTTATTGCTCCCATCCCTTGTTCTTGTTTATTTGCCAACTAAATATTGGAGTGTGCATTATTCTATCTCACTGTGATTGGAGAATAGCATGTTTGAGTTAGTCTGAGGTATAGTTTTGAGTGATGAGAAGGTTCAGGATGTGACCTAGAGAGAGTGAGAGGTGGAGGTTGTGTGAACCATAGCAGTGGAAGCGAAATCAAAGAAATGGTAGGTGGATCATAATGAGAGATGGTAAGAGACCAGGATGACTGTGAACTAGGTACTAAAGATTACAAAGTTGGTAAGAAGGTAGTATAGTTGGATGGAGACTGAGCAAAGAGTAACTATAGAGTCACAAAACAGAGTTAACTATACTGTGTGTATCCTGTGGAGCTACTAGTATATCTTCATTACTGTTACAGGGTGTGTAGTAAAATATCATTTTGTAATAAAAGTGACATACACATCCTATCTAGTAAAAGGATAATATGCAAAATAACTGTCACTCTGTCACAAAGATGGCGGCGCCCATAGCCACAAGATGGCGACACCCAGTCCTCTCAGCCCCGCTGGAGTCTACCAGTCCCGGGGGGGAGCGGCTGCTGAGAGCCGGGCAGCATGAGCGGCCTGATGGAATGCTTGCTTCATCACTGCGATGACGAGGCAAGTGTTCTGCGACCGGCTGCGGAGGGCCTCTGGCCAGGCCGGGCACAGAAAGCTTGCGTCGTTGCATGCTGGCTTGAGGGACCCCTCCCAACCCCACCCCTGTGCATGAATTTCGTGCACCGGGCCTCTAGTATGTATATAATAAACTTTTGTAACGTGTGTGTGTGCGCACGCGTGCGTGCGCACACGCACACACACCCCTTTGTTGTTGACAGAGCCACTGCATAAGGTTGAAAGTATTGCTCATTGCACATCCCCAGGGTGTGCCATTCTTGTAGTTGTTGTGACTGGCACTCCTGGGGCTGTGCTGCACATATACTGCACGGCTAATGCGGCAGCCCTGATAGTTAGTTTAGAGGAACAGCAAGAACATTTTAGTTTTTGTTTATTTAAGATACAGTTTCTTTTAGCATTGTAACTAATAAAAGGGAAAAAGACTCTTGAGTTATAGCATTTGCAAACATTTAGTATAATTTATAATTGAACTAATATTTTTTGAGTGCCTATCATGTTCAAGTTGCTGTGCCAGAGTGAAGACATTACTCAGAGGGTTGAGGAGAAGGTCTCACTCTTGAGACGGTTTACTTTGTTGGGTAGGGGTGGAGAATGATTGGTAATGGATAAAACGATAACCTGAAGATTGGTATTTAAAACAAGTCCTGTGATGGTTTAGAAGAGAAATACATTGAATTTAGTTAGTTAGGAATTAAAGATATTTTATAGAGGAATTGGCATTAGATATGGAAAGATTTTTATAGGGAGATTTATGTTGGACATAGGCTTAGGACATTCCAGGTAGGAAATAATGCTTAAAAATTAGATGTTTAACCATCTGCAGATTTAACTTAGCAATACTATTTATTTTCACCCCAAACTTGGATAACTGAGAGCAGCATAATAGACTCTTGTGAGGTTTTAAAACAGCAATGTGATTCATGATGTCAGTTTGCTTGGACCAGATTAGTAGTTGCCATACTTGTTTTTTCCAGTTAATTAAAACAGTCCTCTGTAGTTTCCTGTTTCTTCCACATTTTTATTTGCAAATTGTCTTTGTAAAATTTCAAATCCAAGAATAACTCAAACTATCTAATTGTCTGGCTGTCAGATGTGAGTAGGAAAGCTTTTGTTTTGTTCTCTGAATGATGTTCTTTGACCTACAAAATATGGAAAATAGGAGTTCAGAAATACAGCATTAATTCACTTGACATAAATCAGTGAAATTCAGTCAATTTTACATTGAGGTTAAGAGGAGGATATGATAGTTAAAGATTAAAGTTAATTGCAAGAATCCTGGGGAAATGGCATGTCTTTTCAACTGTTAATTTTTTATAAAGGAATATGCATGCTCATTTAAAAGTTTTTAGTAAGTCAGTACATTATAAAGTAGAAAAGTTCAACTATCACAAATAGATTACATTTTAACATTTTGATGTACTTTCTTTTAGTAATTTTGTTGTACCTATATTAATAAAACATGTATAACCAACATGTATGTACTGACATTTTTTAAAATACATTTTTATTGATTTCAGAGAGGAAGGGAGAGGGAGAGAGAGATAGAAACATCAATGATGAGAGAGAATCATTGATCGGCTGCCTCGTGCATACCCCCTACTGGGGATCAAGCCCGCATCCCAGGCATGTGCCCTTGGCCGGAATCAAACCCGGAACCCTTCAGTCTGCAGGCTGACACTCTGTCCACTGACCAAACCAGCTAGGGCTCTACTGACATTTAATATGTGCTGTATATCTGGGATTCCATCATTTTTCTTTATTCTGAAGAACTGATTTTAGGATAAAAAATTTAGTTTTACTTTTTAAAATTAAAGTATAATTAAATTCAGTATATTCAAAAGATTGTGCCTGGCTGGCATGGCTCAGTGATTGAGCAGCGACCTATGAACCAGGAGGTCAGTGTTTGATTTCAGATCATGTGGGCTCGATCCCCAGTGGCAGGTACGCAGGAGGCAGCCAGTGACTCTCATCATTGATGTTTCTATCTCTTCCTTTCCCTTCCTCTCTGAAATGTATAAAAATATATTTTAAAAAAGATTGTGTGACTGTAATACTAATTCCAGAATATTTTCATCACCTAGATGGGCTCCTCCTTGGATCCCCCCTTCCTGCATCAAATTCCAGAAACTCTCCTTAAGAATAAGTTGGAACAGTTGTAAGGCTCTTTTCAGGAACTTTTTTGTCATGTAAATTTGAAACTTTCTACCAGTGAAATAGCTTCCCATAATCCCATGGCAACCACCATTCTACTATTTTTTTTTTTTAAATATGTTTTATTGATTTTTTACAGAGAGGAAGGGAGAGAGATAGAGAGTTAGAAACATCGATGAGAGAGAAACATCAATCAGCTGCCTCCTGCACATCTCCCACTGGGGATGTGCCCGCAACCCAGGTACATGCCCTTTATCGGAATCGAACCTGGGACCCTTCAGTCCACAGGCCGACTCTCCATCCACTGAGCCAAACCGACCAGGGCACCATTCTATTTTTTAATTTGTATGAATTTAACTACTTTAACTTCTTTAGATACCTCATATAACTGAAATCATACAGTATTTGTCTTTTTGTGACTGGCTTAGTTCATTTAGCTTAATGTCCTCAAGGTTTATCCATGTTATAGCTGGTGATAATTTCCTTCCTTTTCAAGGCTCAGTAGTATCTATCCCATTATATATATACTACATTTATTTATCTGTCTGACATTTGGGGTGCTTCTGCCTCTTAGCTACTGGAATAGTGGTGCTATAAATATGGGTGTGTAAATATCTCTTCAAGACCCTGCTTTCAGTTCTTTTGGATATATACCCAGAAGTGGGATCACTGGATCATATGATAGTTCTCTGGTTAACTTTTTGAGGGAACTACCATACTGTTCTCCATAGTGGCTGCAGCATTTTACAATCCCACCAACAGTGTACACGGTTTCCGATTAACTAAGTTTTAAGCTTATCTATTTTATGTCTACTTACTTTTCTGTAGCTTATGACAATGGCAGCTGTGGTGAAGAGTACATTGTGTTGAGGGACTCCTTGGAAAGAATCATTCTTGGTATTGGGTCTTTGTTAGAATATCTGGGTTCTGTTCTCTTTTAAAAACCTTGGTGAATATTTTCTTTGGCTAGTCGGGAACCATATTTTATTCCAGTAATGCTCAGATTATTTCTTCAATTCAGCATGAAGTCTGGGAGCAGAAATAGTCTGCTATTTTTATTACTCTACACATTAGAAGAGGTAGAAAAAAGAAGACAAGAATAACCACTGTGTTTGTATCTTTCTATATTTGAGTATAATAGTGATAATTACTAAGACTGTCATTTTACAAGTCGAGCTTGGAGCTGAACCCTGCTGTGCCTTTTTGTTTTACCAGAATCTTGGTAATTTCTGTGGCTGTCAATTTTAAAGCTTATTCATTTGTTCATTCCTTTTTATTTGTTTTGTTTGCTGATAATACATTTTATTTTTTGCCTTTTTTAATGTTTAAAGAAAAGTATGTTTTTGCTCATTTTGTCAGGTAATTTGGGAGGGAAATTCTGTGATATCTGCTGTCTGAACTTGGAGTGCCACTTAATTTCTGTCCACCCAGTTTTGTAAAGAATAATTAATTGAAACCTATTACTGATACCGCCTCATTGGCTCATAAAATTCTTAGATACATGTATTTAAATTAAAATATTTCAGTGAACAGTTTAAAAGAATGAAAGTGATATAATTTATGTCAAGCATAATCTCAAATAATAAAGTACTATCTATACTAATAAAAGGGTAATATGCTTTAGACCAGATAGACCTGATATTTTGCGATCAAGCTGGCATGGGAGGGCAGTTAGGGTGATAAGGCTGGCAGGGGAGGGCAGTTAGGGGTGATGAGGCTGGCAGGGGAGGGCGGTTAGGGGTGATGAGGCTGGCAGGAGGGCAGTTAGGGTGATAAGGCTGGCAGGGGAGGGCAGTTAGGGGTGATGAGGCTGGCAGGGGAGGGCGGTTAGGGGTGATGAGGCTGGCAGGGGAGGGCAGTTAGGGGTGATGAGGCTGGCAGGGGAGGGCGGTTAGGGGTGATGAGGCTGGCAGGAGGGCAGTTAGGGGTGATGAGGCTGGCAGGGGAGGGCGGTTAGGGGCGATCAGGCTGGCAGGGGTGGGCGGTTAAAGGTGATCAGGTCGGCAGGCAGAGGCAGTTAGGGGAGATCAGGCACACAGGTAGAGTGGTTAGGGATGACTAGGCCAGCAGGGGAGGGCAGTTAGGAGGCAGCAGTTCCGGATTGCGAGAGGGATGTCTGACTGCCGGTTTAGGCCCCATCCTGCAGGCCTAAACCGGCAGCCGGACATCCCCCTAGGGGTCCCGGATTGGACACGGTGCAGACCAAGCTGAGGGACCCCCTCTTTGTACGAATTTTGTGCGCCAGGCCTCTAGTATAAAGATAAAAAAAGAGTTGTGTTCAAGACAATAAGTGTCTGTGCTAAACAAAACACATATTTGAGAAAGAAGTTAATTTTAATAGTTTCTTAAAATATATTTGTCTTAAATCAGTGTGTTCTTTGTAATTTTAGATGGTTATATGTGGATTTTGTGTCATGAAATTGTTTTAAAATGTTTTTTTAAATATATTTTATTAATTTTTTACAGAGAGGAAGGGAGAGGGATAGAGAGTTAGAAACATCGATGAGAGAGAAACATCGATCAGCTACCTCCTGCACACCATCTACTGGGGATGTGCCCACAACCAGGGTACATGCCCTTGACTGGAATCTAACCTGGGACCTTTCAGTCCGCAGGTCAACTCTCTATCCACTGAGCTAAATCGGTCAGGGCATGAAATTATTTTAAAAAACCCATTTAATTTCCTAGGAAGAATATGAGGAAAGTAAAGTAATTTTAGGTCAAACCTATTATTAAAAGTTAAAATTTTATAAAATACTACATTATATACCTATAATCATTCTTTAGTGTCCTTTATCTCTTTTCTGTGAGAGGGCAGAATTTACATTATTTTCGTTTAATGGCTGTGATATGTGGTATCATGTTCTTTTTTCCTGTTCCCTTTGATGATAGTAGAGGCATGTGGAACCAAGAAAGACCACATGTGTAGTATGGGGATTGTATCTATTATAAGGGTACCATTTATATCTACAGATTTTATGATTAAAGTAATTGGTACATAGCAAAATATAAAGCAATAATGATTTAACAAATTATTTTTTAAATGTTCCTGATATTTGGCATTTAAAATTTGTCATCTTTTTTTATCCTAATAGTTGCTTAGTAAATTCAAACATAAAACATAGCATAGTAATTCAAATATAAAAATATAATGAGCATATATTGTAATATCACTTTATTTTATACAGAATGAATTCATGATAGGAATTTTTGGGGTGCTGAGAATATTGATTTAATCTGGGTATTATAAGTGTGTTCATTTGAAATTTCATTAGGTTGTATTTTGATGGTTTATGTACTTTCTGTGTCTCTATTACATTTCAGTGAAATTAAACAAATTGTTGTTAAAGAATGAAGAAACTTTTCTTTTTTTCTCTTTTAAGGAAATGATTATTGATAAAGTAAATGGACAAGCCGTACCTAGATATTTGATTTACGACATAATTAAATTCAATGTAAGTACCTTTTATAATTTCTAAATGGATTGTCACTGAGATAATAGATGTTTTTAACAAATAAAAAGTATTATTGCCTTAGAGTAGGAAAGAAAAATTGTGACACTTTCAAGTTACTCATTTGATTTTTTTTTGTCAATGCTTGTACATTTTTCTTTCCCTTACTGCCTAATACTTTGCACATTTGTCTTTAGATTATTTAGTTATTTCAAGTGACTAAAGATAAGCAGTTTAACTGTGGTAATACAAGATAGTATATTGTAAAATGTTATTAAGTAAACCTAAAAACAAAATATAAATCTTCTTTTGTGAATAGATATAAAAAAGTGAAATTATATTTTTACCCATTTACTACAGTTTTAGACTAGCCAATAATCAAATTGCCTGTTAATGTTTAATTCAGTGTTGAAATTATTTAGATAGTACAAGATGAATTCTGTAAATGGAAGAAATTCTTTCAATAGTGTACATCTATGAAAAGGTATAATTATTTTCTAGAAATATATTATTCAGATTGCATAATCATTTAGTATTCCAACCAGACTGTAAGCAGTTAAAAATTCTGGAATTAAAAGTGTTAAGTTTTAAGATTTTGAGGATTTATAATAAAAGTTAAAAAAACCTTTTTTGGGGGGTGGGGTTGTATATTTTAAATGGCAGTATTAAGATTCAAGATTTTATATTAATCCAGATGACTTATTTTCTCCAGGAAATTTTCAATGTGTATATATCTCACTTGTTGAATTACGTATATTTCAAACTATTTCAAACCTAGGAAACTCAAGGTCAGAAGCCATCAAGTTTTAGTCTTGTTCTGTTTGTGGCTACTGTATTCCTCAAAAGTAATGCTTTCCAAAATTGACTTACTCATATCACAGATCTTGGAATGATGTTCATTGGCCCCTAACAAGACAAAGGGTGGGTGTGGCTTTGTTTCTTCGTGAATGGTGGAGTGCTATCTCCTTTGCCTCTTGATATTGAGCTCTGCTTTAAAATACATTCAGTGCAGGTTCATTTCTTAGCCTGGGAACTTTGTCTTAGACAATAGCCTTCTAATTCTTAAAAGAAAAAGTAAATTTTCGGCATACGTAAAAGTATAGAGAATAATATAAGGAATACTATATACCTACTACCAGTAGATTTGTTGAAGCTTAGCTTTGTCTTTTTTATTCCACTCCCCTTTTAATAATAAATAAATCATCCTATATAATAAAAGACTAATATGCAAATTGACCAAACAGCAGAATAACTGGTTGCTGTGACGTGCACTGACCACCAGGAGCAGATGCTCAATGCAGGAGCTGCTCCCTGGTGGTCAGTGCGCCAGAAGCCCAGTTCACCGCTGGCAAGTGCAGCAGCGGTGGCAGGCAGCACTCAGGACTCCTGGACTGGGAGAGGGTGCAGACTGGGCTGAGGGAACCCCCCGAGTGCATGAATTTTGTGCACTGGGCCACTAGTTATATGTATAATAGCAGAAGTTTCTTGTATACACCTCTGTCTTCTTATCCTTGACCCTCTTACCCAGAAGCAACAGCCTTTACCCTGAATTTGGTGTTTATTATCCCCATGAGTGTTTGTGATACCTTTACTATCAATGTATGTCTGTAAAATATATGTAGTGTTCTTTTGTAGGGTTTCTAGTGTTACATAAATGTCATAGTACTGTACTGTAGTGCACAACATTTGCTCCACATTATTTTGTATAGATTTATTGGTGTTAATGCATGTAGGTTTGGTTCATTCACTTTAATTACCCTTAATTATTATATTGTAGAAATGTATGGAATTTATCTTTTTTCCTCTTGATTAACATATGTGCTTCCATATTTTGCTGTTTAATTATTGTATTGAATAGTTTTATAAATTCTTTTCTTTTGCACTTGTGTCATAGTTTCTCTAGGACAGTTCTCATTCTTGGGATGTGGTCACTTGGGAAGTGTTTAAGAAGTCCAGTCCCTCATTTCCTACAACATTGAGATTCTAATTAATTTAGCAACTTAATTAAGCTTTATTAGCTGCCTTGCTAAATTCCTTTCAGAAGTAGTTATACCAATTTATCACAGTTGGTAATACTTACCTAATTTTTGCCAAATGGCTATGTGTGAAATGATATCTTGCTTTTAATTTGATTTTTCCTAATTACTAATGAAGTAGTAATTTTTTTTTAAGGATTCATCTTTTTAAAAAATATATTTTATTGATTTTTTACGGAGAGGAAGGGAGCTGGTTAGAAACATTGATGAGAGAGAAACATCGATCAGCTGCCTCCTGCACACCCGCTACTGGGGATGTGCAAGGTACATGCCCTTGACCGGAATCGAACCTGGGACCCTTCAGTCTGCAGGCCGACGCTCTATCCACTGAGCCAAACCGGCTAGGGCAAAGTAAAGCGTTTTTTATGTTTGCTTTTACTTGTTTGGATTTTTGTGATTTTATTATAGGTTCCAATGGTCTGTTCTTTTAATTTTTCTATTTGGTTGCCAGTCATGCTCTTCACAATGTATAGGAACTAGTTATCTTTTCTCTGTTTTAATTCTTTCTTGGATATAAATGTGGCAAACAATATATTTTCCATATTAGTATCCATTGAGCCACAGAAGTTTTTTAAAAAAATTTTTTTCAAATATATTTTTTATTGTTGATAGTATTACAAATAGCTCCAACTTCCCCCCCACCCCCATCCCCCTTTCTCCTAACCCATACCTTCCCCCTCTCCCCAGGTCTTCACTACCCTATTGCCCCTGTCCATGGGCTATGCATATAAATATATAAATAATAAAAACAATTAGTGAGTATATTAATACTTTAATTCAGATGTGAAAATTTTGGATCAGTGGTTAATAGATTTATACCCTTACTATTTTATACATTTATAATTTTGAAATAACTGTGTGTGTGTATGTTTAGATATGCTTCCATCATTAGTCAAATTAATTTTCAGGGCTGGCAAGTGGGGTTGTGCAGGCTCTATATTGGAGAACTCCAAAGGATGCAGTTTACATAAACTACTATGTACAAAGTGAAAGCCTTGATAGTTATGCTGAAAAAATAGTTTTTAGAGTTAAAATTTAAATAACTGTCTCATTTAATTCAGGCACAACCAGTTGGAGATTGTGATTTTAATGTTCGTCTTCAGTGTATAGAACGAGAAATAATAAATCCACGACATGAAAAAATGAAGACTGGGCTCATTGACAAAACACAGGAACCATTTAGTGTCAGAAACAAGCCATTTTTTGACATTTATACTTCAAGAAAGGTAACATTTTTAAAATAACACTTATAATATCCTAATTCAGCTTGGGAGAGGAATATGAATGATATTTTTCTGCCGAATTGTCTTGATTTTCCCCGAAATTTCTTGAATATAGTACTCTTTTGGATAAACATGTACAGTTACCAGGTCTTCTTCTCTTTAGTAAGATTCTCAGTGATGGAAACTTAAACTAGGTTGTTTTCTTGTTTCTCATAATAGTTTTTGATTGATAGCTATTATGTTTTTTAAAAAGCTGTAATCTGTGTAGAGTTACATAAGAGTGAAAATAACTTGTCAGGCCTTTTGAAATCAACAGTTTTTAGTACATAGTCTATTTTAAACTAATCAGTTACATATATATGTGTGTGTGTGTATATATATATATATATATATATATATATATATGGAAAGTTTTCTTTATTTTTGTTGTTTGGACACTTAAAATGCATCATACTAAATATTCTGGGATAGTTGTTTTTTTTTTATTTAACAGTGTGGCTTAGAAATATTTCCATGTCAATGCATAGGGATTTGCAACATTATTTTTTAGCTGCTGCATACTATTTGACAATAAAGATGCACCATGAAGTTATTTTTGGGAAGAGGAATGGTTATGATATGATAGAATAATACGGAAAATATAGCAACTTATACAATTATGTTTTAATTTCCTTTCTAATACAATCTCATAAGGTAGATGATAGAAGAAGTTTTTGTTGTATTTTACCTGCTTCTATTCATGTCCACTCAATTTGGTATTTCTTCTTGGATATAATATTAGGGATTATTCCAGCACTATTGAGCCTTTTTCTTCTCAATATATAAATATATTATAGAAAAAACAAATATAGAGTTATTCTTTTTTCACTAATATTTTGCATAATGCCTTCTTGGCATGGGGCTGTTGGTAGACTTCAACTGCTGTCATCTTCTCACAGTTCACTGCTTGCCTTTTGTGCCTCTTTTGACAGCAGACATATGATAGGGTTGCTTACAGGAGCCTGTACACTTCTGTGCTCTGCCCAGTTGGTAGAATAAGGATAACGTTGACACTTAACGTGGGCCACACCCTTGGTGGAAATCTGCTAATTGCAGCTATGTACTCTTGCGGAAATATTTTCTAAATTATAAATAGAGTGTAAATTTGGGCAGAAGCCAAATTGTTTCAGTTTGCATTTGTTTTTTAAAAACGAATTTGACAGCTTGTGCTGTCTTAATTCAAAGTTCAGCACTGAAGAAAATGTGTCTTAGTATAGTTTCATTAGTCAGAATCAGTACTTTTTAGAAATATTTGGCAGTGGATAATTATAAGAATTGTTCTTTAGGGGTCTGAAGCAGTTATATTGAACAACTTTCAATGTAGTTTTCATTAGAGAACCGTGATGCTCTTCCTTTTTTTCTTTATACTCAGCTTATTTAACCCCCTTTTTAAACAATATGATTTTTAAAAAAGAAGTCCTAATATTTAGAATTTTTATTATTAGTCTCATTTTCCCTCCGTTTCAGTTCTTACTGTTATTTCTTTGTTCTTAGTTTCTCTTGAAATTCTTTTTGGTTGCTGAATACAGAAGGAAAGCACCTTTTACAGCAGAGTTGGTCTAAAGGGGAAAACGAGTAACACCAAACATGGGATAGTAGCCATAGTTGACAGGTTATTGCTCTAGAGAGCCTTCTTTTTATTATGAATTTTTAAATAAATTTATCTTTATTGTTGAAAGTATTAGAGATGTCCCCTCCACCCCCCACTGGCCCCCTTCACCCGACTCCTGCCTCTTCCACAGGCCTCCATTGCTAATGGGAATGGTAAATAGTGATATTATGAATGATAAAGCCTTTGTCATGGAAGTACATATCATTTTTATGAGGGAAGACATTTTTTATGTGGTTTTAAATAGTTTATAACTGTGGAAAAATGCATACTTTCTTATAGACATTTCATTTCTGCATACCTTTAAATTTTTGAAGATAATTTTGATTTTAGGACTTTATTAGTATAGCTCTATTAGCCTTTTCCTTTTATGTAATTAGATCCATCAAACACAGTGCAGGGATAATGAGTTGTTCAGTGTTTAACTGAATATACATACTTAAAATAAAGTATACAAAATAGTAACAAGAAGAAGCAATTTCTTAAATAATAATTTTGAGTTTCTAGTTTGAAGGCCAATTAAAAAAGATTCATTTTTATTTATTTATTCATTTTACAGCTGAGTAGTATTCCATTGTATAAATGTATCATAGCTTTTTTATCCACTCATGTTCTGATGGGCACTTGGGCTGTTTCCAGATCTTGGCTATTGTAAATAATGCTGCAATGAACATAGGGGTGCATATATTCTTTCGACACTTATATGTGGAATCTAATGAACAAGTTAAACTGACAGACAAAATAGAAACAGAGGCATGGATACATGGAACAGACTGACAGCTACTATCGGGGAGAAGGGTTAGGGGACTGGATGAAAGAAGATGAAGTGATTAAGCAAAAAATCCACATATATTTAACACATAGCATAGACAACAATGTGGTGACAGCCAGAGGGAAAGGGAATGGGATGGGGGTCAGTGGAGGTGGGCAATGGGGGGAAATGGGGGCGGAAAGAAACTTTGCTTTGGGCAATGGGTGCACGATACGGTGCGCATATGTTTTGTTGAGGCCTGTATGGTTTTGTGAACCAGTGTCATCCCATTAAATTTAATAAAACAACAACAGAAAACAATGGAAAATATGCTATAAGTTATATTAAAAAAGAAGAGAAATATGCATATATTCTATTTCTTTATTCACAAGGATTTTCATTTCTTTCCATATTTTTATAGATTGCCTTATTTATTTATTTTTATTTTTTGGCATGTTCTTAGAATTCCTGGTCTTAGCCTAGGGACTCTGAGGGCACATACATGTCCACATATACTTTAGGCATATGTGTATACCCTGTGAGAAGAGGAGTGTGACTCACTAGGCTGAAGTAGGATGGGGCCTTTCTGGGAAAGAATGTAAAGGTAGACATATTAAAGAGAAGTAGTAAGAATTTTAAGTTGCACATAGGAAGTTAATGACAGTGCAGCTGATGAAAGCACATATTCTTTAACGGTATATATAAAAGTCTAGTGAACCATGTAATTATTTGCTGCATTAAATTGTTGATAAATGTTTACCTTTAAGTATTAGAAATACAATCACTATACCAGAGATATATTTTGCTATTTTATACAGCAAAATGAAGTACTTTATATAGTAGTTTAGATATAAATCTTAGGTTCTATTTTTATATGATTTTGAACTATTTCTACAGTAGCTCAAAATTGATACAAAGAACAAGGGAAATGTTATATGCTTTTTATATTGTAGAAAACATAGTTTATTTCTTAAAGTCTCATTCCTTATTCCTGGTACTTTATTAGGCTATAAAACATGTTTAGTTTACAGATAAATGATATTTGGTATCTCAGTATGGGTTGTCCGCATCCAGAGATGTTCACTGTCTATTAAAGATCTCATTTGTGGTGGCTAACTGGGTCACTTTACCCATGCGACTATGGCATCATTCTACAGTCTCCCCCATCTTGAACAGCCTCTTGACAATAATGCCCAACAAGGAAGTCATATGCTTTCCTGCTGATGCCTGTGACTTGGAGGATAGTCTAAATTGTGTCAACTATAGAAACACAATGACAAAAACTTCTGTTGCAATGAATTCAGGCCAACTGCATAGTCCCCTACAGGAAGGTCCTTACTTAGACACTAGGTGCAAGTATGGGAGTCCCCAGGGCCACCTTCACGTCAGACCTGCTGGCTACAAATTCTCCCGTCCCCAGGGACTCCCTTAGGTTTGATAATTTACCAAACAGACTCCCAGAACTCAGGAAAGCACTATACTTATGATTATAGTTTTACTGTAACTGGAGGCCAAAAGAGGAGCTGCATAGGGCAAATCTGTGAGGTGCCCAAATGATAAGCTTCTGGTTGTCCTGTCCCTGAAGAGTCATGGATGGTGTTACCTGCTCCTGGTTAGTATGTATGACAATATTAGAATATTGCCAACCAGGGAAGCTCACCTAAGTGTTTGAGATCCAAAGTTTGTATTGTCACATCCCACCTGCATGGCTGACCTTTAGTTTGCAGCCCCTCCCAGAGGTTTGGCTAATACCTTTAGTCTCCAGTTCCTCTGGACGTCAGAACTGATACAGCACAATCGAAAGCCCCCATCATAAATCATATTGTTAAACTTTTTGGCAAGCAAAGATACTTTCATCAGGCAGGACATTCCAGGGGCTAGAGCTCACCTCCCAGTAGTGGAGGGCATAGGCCAGACCTCTCTTTTGGTAAAGTTACTTCTTCAGTACACACTTACTCAAACAAAGGATTTTTTTTTTTAATCTTCACCTGAGGATGTTTTTTTCCATTGATATTTAGAGAGAATGGAAGGGAGTGAGGAGGGGAACATTGATGTGAGAGAGACACATTGATTGGTTGCCTCCCTCACATGCCCAGAGCCAGGGATCGAACCTGTAACCCAGGTACATGCCTTTGACTAGGAATCAAACCCTTTGGTCCACGGGGCGATGCTCTAACCACTGAGAAAAACCGGCCAGGGCCAAAGGATGTATTCAATGAGGTAGATTGTTTTGCAATTTACCATAATGTTCTTTGTTTGAAAGTCTTGAATTATATTTTACAAATAAATGTGATTTCCATTTATGCTCAAATTAAAATATTTAAGTTCTTTCTTGGTTTCTTTATCTCTGTAATTTTTGTCGTTTTTCTTGTGACATTCAGACCAGCCACTCTTGTAGTTTAGTTTTTTTTTAAATGCATCACTTAAGTGTTTATGGCTAAGTATTCATTCTCTCCTTGCATTCCTTCCAAAAATGCTTAGCATTCTTCCAAACGAGTAGGTCATGCTTTTCTACCCATAAAGGAAATACTCACCTATACTCCTTACCAGCTGCAATTTGGATAAACATTTTAGAAAAGATTTAGGAGAGGTTTCCCTGAAAAAAAAACAAAAAACAAAAAACAAACAAACAAACAAAAAAACCAACTTAAAACATGCTAAGGAAATTTGGATTACATGTAGGCAGTGAGGAACATTTGAGGGTTTTTAGATGTGATTGTTACACAACAAATTGTTTTAGAGTCATTTCTAGCAGTAGTGAGTAGAAATAGTTTAGAGAAAGGACATTAACCTACAATCAAGAAGACCAGTTAGGACCCTTTTACTGTTGTCCCCACTGGCGATATGAAGGTAATATGGGGTAGTTTGGATAAAGTTATTACCTATGAATGATGATTTTAATATTTAAAAAATATCTCACCCCTTTAATAATCTGTATATTAATTAAACCAACAGCTTTTAATCGTCTTAGAATTTTTAATGTTTTCATTTTACACAAGTTTTGGGGATATAATATATTCCATGTGTATTCTACCTAACTGATACATATTAGCCTGTTTTTATCAATTCTGTCATTGTGCTATTTACTTTATATTTATTGAGCACATGTTTATTGAAGTGAGAACTTACTCTATAGGAGATTACTGTAATAGATGTTGAGGATACAGTGATAATAAGATGTGATTCTTGACCTTGAATAGTCCACAGCTCAGTTTGGTAGTCAGACAATTAAACAGGAAAATCCTGTGATGGAGGGAAGCACAGGGTGCTATGGGAATATGCCAAAGGAGATGCATATATATATATGCATCTTAGACTGGGAATGTGAATCTCTGGTTTAGAAGAACAGTTAAGAACATGGACTCTTTAGAAGAACAGTTAAGAACATGGACTCTGGAGCCAGAATGATTTTGGGGTTTCACTTCCTTTCTGTGTGACCTATGCTAAGTTCTAAACTTCACCTTCAAAATGGGGATAATATTGGCTCCTACTTCTTAAGATTGTTATGAGGCTAAAATGAATTAATGTATGTAAAGTGCTTAGAACAGTGCTTGGCACATAGTGTTATATGTATTACCTTTTCCTCCTCCTGTTTGTCTCTTTTTTAAAATGGATACATAATTAGTACTCAGTAATATTTGAGTAAAACTGTGAACGATAGTGAAATTATAATTACTTTTCTCTGAGAAGCCTTTAAACATCTATATTAAAAACACGTAGTGTAAAATAAGTATTTTGTGTGTAGTTAGGTCCATATTAACCAAAAGTCATAAACTGGTAGGTCTCAGAAAGTTTAAGCTTATATAATATTTAAAAAATAATGAAATTGCTTGTAGGTGAGGATGCCCTCTCCAGCTTGTCATAGTTCTCACTCATCCCTATTATCTTATATCCAGTCCTGTTCAGGCCTGGCACCTATAAGCATTTGAGTTAGTAACTAATGAAATTCTGACACTGGTTCTTCCAGGATAGAGACTGGTTGATTTCTTTTAAATCTCATATACTTGGTAGAGTGGCTATCAGTTACTGGCACTAAATGAATGTTTGATGAATGAATGAATGATACCTCAATTATGAGTTTCAAAATAAGACTAACAACGACCAAAAATAATAAACTATATGTTCTAGATAAATGTTGTTTTTAGATTTTTTAACTTGTCAAGAGGATTTCACCAGAATTATTATGCTTAATTTTAATTTCAGTGATAGGGGTTAATGAAAGAGCCAATGACAATATTCCAGAGGCTATTTATATTTTGATTAGCTAATTTTAATGTTATAGTTGCTTAAGCATTATTGTTAAATACAGTAATAGAAATCAAATTATTGTTTTTATTTTATTTATTTATTTTTATTTTTATTTTTTTTAAATTAAATCTTTATTGTTCAGATTATTACATTTGTTCCTCTTTCCCACCCCCGATAACTCCCCTCCTCCCAGTTCCCGCCACACCCTCCGCCCTCACTCCCCACCCACTGTCCTCATCCATAGGTGCACGATTTTTGTCCAGTCTCTTGCCGCATCTCCCACACCCCTTTCCCCCCAAAGAATAGTCAGTCCATTCCCTTTCTATGTCCCTGATTCTATTATAATCACCAGTTCATTCTGTTTATCAGATTATTTATTCCCTTGATTTGCCGGAGTCCAACCCCAGCAGGTCCAGGGGTCCCCAAAGGTGTGGATGGAGTCGGCGAAGAAGGAAGGACACGGAGACAGTGTTCAGTTGATCAGCAGCCTAGCCAGGATCTCCAGCCAGGATCTCCAGCCAAGTTCTGGTCTGGATCTCCAGCGAAGTTCTGCTTAGGATCTCCTGCCAGGGTCTGTGTCCATGTTCTCTTGCTAGGTTCTCCAGCCAGGTTCTGTAGCCATGTTCCCTTGCTAGATTCTCCAGCCAGGTTCTGTCCAGGTTCTCCAGCCAGGTTCAGTCACCAGGTTCTAGTCAGGTTCTCTTGCCAATTTCTGTAGTCAGGTTCAGTCCAGGATCTTTTGCCATGTTCTCTCGCTAGGTTCTGTCTCTAGGTTCTGAGGCCAGTTTCTGTCCAGGATCTTTTGCCATGTTCTCTCCAGCGAAGTTCTTCTGTCTCTAGAGAACGTTCTGTGTAGGTTCTGTGCCTAGGTTCCGTCTCTCTTGGTTCCGTATTCTAAGTTCTGTGTCTTGCTGTCTTATTACATCTGTATTTATACCAGTTGATTCAATCCTATCAATCTCTATTACAAAGGCTAGGGCGTTTCTTATCTCCATTCCAGGGAGTAAAGATTATGTAGCTTAAGCATGATTGTTCATAGTTTAAGTGATTAATTGCCCGCCTGGCACTAGTTAAGAGGTTTTATTCCCTCCCTAACTTCAGGGGAAAATCCCTACCTGGGGAAACAACCTTTCTCAGAGAGGTGACCTTGGTTAAAACACATAGTGCCAAGAAGGTGAGCAAACATATTAAGAACAGTATGCCATATATGCCAGGTCCCCTGAAACAGCAAGCATGGACCGGCTCCCGGCAAATTCCCCCTTTTTTATTTTTTAAAAGCCAGGCATTAAAAAGAAAAACCTGAAATGCTCTCTTGTATCCATTTTAAGAGTAGGATTGGCGCTTTCCACTATTACCTGAGTCCTGATCTATCACCCCAGGGAGAGCTTGCCAATCCTGCACTTTCCCAGGGTGGAAAGGCTGCAGTGGGGTTAAGGATAAGGCTCCTTGGGCCTACCTCCTCCCATGCCTTTACATTTACCTTTCCTTCCTCAGAAAAGCATGGACATACCTCTTGTATAAAACGTTCTGTCTGACTGGGAGTAACCTTAATTCCTCCGCTAGCAAGCATATGTGTTAAAAGATCAATACAGAGTCTTATTTCTTTAGACTCAGTATGGCACATTTTCTTAATCTAAAGATCAATACAGAGTCTTCTTTCTTTGGACTCAGTATGGCACATCTTCTCAATCTAAGTTCTGTACTATCCACCTTCTTACCCTACTTATCCTCTATAGGGGGGTCTGAAGTACCCTGGTGGAGTCCTATCCGTCCCGAATGTGGGGGTTCTCAATGGGGGGGCGGCTTACCTAGGGGAATCCTGTTCCAGGGGTTCCCAAAGGTGTGGACGGAGTCGGCGAAGACTATCCACCTTCTTCCTATGGTGGAGTCCGATCCGTCCCTAGGGCGCTTACCTAGGGGTCCCTGTTCGGGCGCCAGATGCCGGGGTCCAACCCCAGCAGGCCCAGGGGTCCCCAAAGGTGTAGACGGAGTCGGCGAAGAAGGAATGACACGGAGACAGCGTTCAGTTGTTCAGCAGCCTAGCCAGGATCTCTAGCCAGGATCTCCAGCCAAGTTCTGGTCTGGATCTCCAGTGAAGTTCTGGTTCAGATCTCCAGCCAGGTTCTCCAGGTTCTCCAGCCAGGTTCTGTAGCCATGTTCCCTCGCTAGGTTCTCCAGCCAGGTTCTGTCCAAGTTCTTCAGCCAGGTTCAGTTACCAGGTTCTAGTCAGGTTCTCTTGCCAATTTCTGTAGTCAGGTTCAGTCCAGGATCTTTTGCCATGTTCTCTCGCTAGGTTCTGTCTCTAGGTTCTGAGGCCAGTTTCTGTCCAGGATCTTTTGCCATGTTCTCTCCAGCAAAAGTCTTCTGTCTCTAGAGAACGTTCTGTGTAGGTTCTGTGCCTAGGTTCCGTCTCTCTTGGTTCCGTATTCTAAGTTCTGTGTCTTGCTGTCTTATTACATCTGTATTTATACCAGTTGATTCAATCCTATCAATCTCTATTACAAAGGCTAGGGCGTTTCTTATCTCCATTCCAGGGAGTAAAGATTATGTAGCTTAAGCATGATTGTTCGTAGTTAAAGTGATTAATTGCCCGCCTGGCACTAGTTAAGAGGTTTTATTCCCTCCCTAACTTCAGGGGAAAATCCCTACCTGGGGAAACAACCTTTCTCAGAGAGGTGACCTTGGTTAAAACACATAGTGCCAAGAAGGTGAGCAAACATATTAAGAACAGTATGCCATATATGCCAGGTCCCCTGAAACAGCAAGCATGGACCGGCTCCCGGCATTGATTCTTAGATTCACTTGTTGATAGATGCATATTTGTTGTTCATAATTTGTATCTTTACCTTTTTCTTCCTCTTCCTCTTCTTAAAGGATACCTTTCAGCATTTCATATAATCCTGGTTTGGTGGTGATGAACTCCTTTAGCTTTTCCTTATCTGTGAAGCTCTTTATCTGACCTTCAATTCTGAATGATAGCTTTGCTGGATAAAGTAATCTTGGTTGTAGGTTCTTGGTATTCATCACTTTGAATATTTCTTGCAACTCCCTTCTGGCCTGCAAAGTTTCTGTTGAGAAATCAGCTGACAGTCGTATGGGTATTCCCTTGTAGGTAACTGAGTTTCTTTCTCTTGCTGCTTTTAAGATTCTCTCTTTGTCTTTTGCTCTTGGCATTTTAATTATGATGTGTCTTGGTGTGGTCCTCTTTGGATTCCTTTTGTTTGGGGTTCTCTGCGCTTCCTGGACTTGTAAGTCTATTTCTTTCACCAGGTAGGGGAAGTTTTCTGTCATGATTTCTTCAAATAGGTTGTCAATATCTTGCTCTCTCTCATCTTCTGGCACCCCTATAATTCTGATGTTGGTACGCTTGAAGCTGTCCCAGAGGCTCCTTACACTATCCTCGCATTTTTGGATTCTTTTTTCATTCCGCCCCTCCGGTTGGGTGTTTTTTGCTTCCTCGCATTTCAAATCATTGACTTGATTCTTGCGCTCCTCTGGTCTGCTGTCGGGAGTCTGTATAATATTCGTTATTTCAGCCCGTGTATGCTTAATTTCTAGTTGGTTCCCCATCATAACATCGAGGGTCTCATTAGTTTTCTTGTAGATCTCATTAAATTTATCGGCGGCTTCTAAACAGTTCTTGAGAGACCTTAAAAGTGTGGTTCTGAACTCTATATCTTCCATTGACAATTTTGTCCTGTTTCTTTGTCTCCGCATTTTGTTATGCTTTCTTGGTGCACCCCCTAGTGGTCTTTGTGCACAGTCTTGTAGTTAAGCCTTGATTGTTGTAGCTAATACCAGGGAGGGTTTGACCTCCAGGCCAAGTGGCTGTGAGAATCAGCTGTGTCTGCAGTGAGAGAACTTCTGTCCTCTAGGGAGGTGCTAATCTAGCCTTTGCCTGAGGCTATCCGGCAAATGCCTCTGTGCAGGGCTTGGGAGGGGCGGGTCGCACAGGATCAACAGGGTGGGCCGGAGAGAGCAGTTATGGCGGCTCTCAGTCCTGTCCCCAGGGGCTCTGCCTCTCTGAGTCCCAGCAACTGCTGCAAACCTCGGAGAGAAAGCTGCACTCGCTCTGACGGAAGCCAGACAGTCCCGCTTCTCCCGTTTGAGTCTGGGTTCCTAAAGACTCGCCCGTATCTGGAGCTCAGAGTCTGCGACTCCCTCCCGATTGAAAACGCCAACCGCGCCCTCCGCCGCCAGCCCGCTCCGCGCACTCCGCACCTCAGAATTTGACTTCAGCACTGCGCCTCCTCTGAGTGTCCGTATGCGTTTCTCTTTCCTCCTAGTTGTAGGACTTCCACTCATCCAGCGTTCCTGTGGTTCTGTGGTTCATAGTATTCCATCGTGTAGATGTACCACAGTTTTCCGTCTTTTAGTTTCACTTTTGAAGTAGTTGTTCAAGGCAGCAAACTCCGGCGTTAACCTATGCCACCATCTTGGTTCTCCTCTATATCTATTTTTTTTTTTTTTTTTTGGTGTCATGCTTAATCAAAGTAAAGCTTAAATATGCATTTTCTCATTTAAGCTTCCCAATGATCTTTTTTTTATTTTTTATTGCTTAAAGTATTACAAACGGTATTATATATGTGTCTCCCCCCCCCCCCCCCCCCGCCCTTGACTATCCCCTGGCCTCCCCCACCCCCCAGCGTCTAATGTCCATTTGTTATGCATATATGCATGCATACAAGTCCTTCGGTTGATCTCTTATACCCCTCCCTCCTGCCTCCCAACTTTCCCCGGCCTTCCCGCTGCATTTTGACAATCTGTTCGAGGCAGCTCTGCCTCTGTATCTATTACTGTTCAAAAGTTTGTAATGGTCTCTGTTATCCATGAATGAGTGAGATCATGTGGTATTTTCCTTCATTGACTGGCTTATTTCACTTAGCATAATGCTCTCCAGTTCCATCCATGCCGTTGCAAATGGTAGGAGTTCCTTCTTTTTTACAGCAGCATAGTATTCCATCGTGTAGATGTACCACAGTTTTCTAATCCATTCATCTACTGATGGGCACTTAGGCTGTTTCCAGATCTTAGCTATGGTGAATTGTGCTGCTATGAACATATGGGTGCATATATCCTTTCTGATTGGTGTTTCTGGTTTCCTGGGATAAAAGAAGATAAAGATACTGACTTTTTATCGAGGAGAAAGGATGAGTTTTGTAGAATGATTTTGTACTGATTAGAGGAATATTGAGGGTACAGAAGCACTGGATAATCTTAGTCTAAGCCAGAAGTTAAACTTTGGGAATAAAAAAAGGCTAGAGAGTAATGTAGGTGAATGGAAATTTCCATTTTGGAGGGATTGGAAAAACTAAATCTTGAATTTTAGGGGAGTCATGAAAGCACATAAAAAATCAATAGATATAAGCTATTATATTGAGTGTTCTCAGGCAGTCAGTTGAGGCTATGTGGAAATATTTGCTCAGAAAACATCTGAGGTTAGTGAACTAGTCCATAACAGAAAGGTAGAGATATTCTTTTCTCATTTAAGAAAAGTATTATTTTTCTATACTGTAATGAATTGATGTTGCCAATGCCCATCCCTAGTTACATTGCAGATTCATTTTCTTCTTTATTTGTAGTCTTAAGCTATCATTTTGCTTATTTCTAAAAGGTTCCTTTCTATCCTTCGTAACTTTATAGTTTCTGTTTTGTTTATAATGTTTCTAATTTCAAGCCCTTTTGCATTATCTTTCTCTGCTTATGCTCTTAAAATGATTTGGTTTCCAATTACTTTCTGATCTACAGATATATAAAGTGTCAATTCTACTCAGTCACCTGGTATAACCTAATGGAAAGTTACATGCCTTCTGTAGGCTGTATGATGGTATTCAAGTGATGCTACTGTATTCATAGATAAGCAAATTCTATAGGTAAAGCTTTATAAAATACTATCATGCTTTATTAATAACTAGAGGCCCAATGCACAAAATTCGTGCAAGAGTAGGCCTTCCTTCCCCCAGTTGCCGGCACCAGCTGCCCTCTGGCACCCAGGACCCAGGACCTGGGCTTCCCTCACAGCCCTGGCTTCGTCTGAAGGTTATCTGGAAGGACGTCCAGTCTAATTAGCATATTACGCTTTTTATTACAGATGATTTGATATATTATTGTAAATATTTCTCTCTTCTCCACGTCCAGTGTGGCTAGAGAGTGGTCCGGTTCCTGAGTAGGGGCGGTTGGGGATTGAGAAAATGAAAGAAAGAGACGGACACCGAGATGGAAGGAAAAAGCTGGGGCTGGGTGGGAACGCTGTCCTCTGATGGAGAGACAGGGACCCATAGCCAATCATCGTGTTTATTTTATACAGCAAAACCCAGGAAGTTTTACTAAAGGTCAAGACAAAGGAGATTATGTGCATTCTTGGGTAGGCCCGAGTCGTATTCATTCCTGGTGCTTGGCTGGATTTAACCCTTTGTGGTCGTTTGTCTACTCTCAGCCACCAAAGCTTTTTTACCGTTCTGGTCGTATGTCTGCTCTCAGCCACCACAGCAAGGAACCGTACGAATCTTAACTATTCATTCATGTATCAGTTCATAATTTCTCTGAAAGCTCTTAAGTGTCTAAGCGACCTTGTCAGGAACCAAAACATTGCCCCGACAAATCGGAGATATCGAAACTCAATATAAACAAACGCGGTCGTTCCACACTCGCCATGCAAAACACCGTGGTGAGTCAGTCGCCTTTTGAGAGTGAAGAAATCGACAAGCTTCGGAGATACTTCGCAGAATTTCAAATAAAGCTTTACAAATTACGTTTAACTGTAATTAGGCATTCTCGCTTGTTAAGATATTTCAAAATAATACTCCAAAATGGCAAAAACAAAGTTACCGAAAGAAGTGTACTGCGAATCTGAAAGTAACGATGAAGAGTTTTATTTTGGCACCTTGAATACTGACTCTGACGTAGAAAGTGATAACGTTTGTAGTGATTCTACTAGTAGTGACGTAGTTCCAAAAAAGAATTAATAAATCTTTAAATAACAAAACCCACTCCCTGGTACCTGGGTTGAAGGTCAAGCTGATAACACTCCTGCCTCTGGCAAAGCGTGTTTCCAGGATGCGGCTTTGCCAACGCCACTGGATTCAGCTGACAATAATGAAAGAAATGCTCATGTGTCTTCCCAGGTGTTCTCTACATATTATGTCTACTATCTTAAATTTTATTTAACTATCTTCTAATTTTATTTGGGGAAAAATAATCAAGAAAGTTACAATTCTAAATAATACCCTAGGATTTTTAGAATAATTCGCCCATATTCCACTTTAATAGCTTCTCCTAAGTTTTACAGTTAAATATTTTTAAAGTAAGGTATTTGTTGTTGTTTTTAGAAGTGTTTAACAAACATTTTGGTTAATTTAAATAGAACTGTGTTTCTGAAGAAAAATTAAGAGGGAGAAATGGCTAATTACATCTTTGCATTTAATGTTTTTACTGTTAAATTAAAATTAAGGTATTATTTAGGCATATGTAGGCTTATATTATCATTGGGTCCCCGGTATCCAACTGTTAACTGGGTTTCTAGCATAAATAGGCAGTCAGAAAATATCTACCGTAATCAATACTGAATGTGATTTTATTTTTATTGTGATGTTACCACAACAAATTATCTAAGAAAACCTTAGCACATCTTACATAAGAATACCAGTGCAATTCATAAATTAGTTTTACTTAAAATATAGAAGAGGCAAAAAACTGAGTAGCTTAAAAGTATAGGACAGTCTATTTTGGAGTATAATATTAGAGCCAAAAAAATATCAAAGTGAGTTTTAACATTATTTGGTATTTAAATTATTGAAATAAAACCTGACCTTTCAAGCCATGGTATTTAAATGAAGTCTTTAACTAACTCTTTTTGGCTCCTTGGTAACTACTTCTTCCTTTGAGACTGTGCCTGACTTAAAACTCTTTTCTCAAGGGCTGCCCATCATCCTTGCTTAATACAACTTCCCTATGTTTTGTTTGACCTACTTATAAACCCTGGATTTTCCATTTCTTGGAAATTTTTTATTCTGATTTTTATTCTGATTTAGTTACTTTGACTTTGACAACTTATCCCTGGCTATATTCCTACTTTAAAGTTTTAAGTTAGATATACTGCTTTCTATTTTAAAGACTCAACATTTATTTGTTTTTAATGATTTCAGAGAGGAAGGGAGAGAGAGAGAAAGGGAGCGAGAGAGAGAAACATCAATGATGAGAGAGAATCATTCATCGGCTGCCTCTTGCATGCCCCACACTGGGGATCGAGCCCTTAACTTGGGCATGTGCCCTTCACCAGAATCAAACCCAGGACCCTTCAGTCTACAGGCTGATCCTCTATCCACTGAGCCAAACTGGCTAGGGCGATACTGCTTTCTAAACACAACTTCCATCTTTTAAAACTAGTGAGACATCTCATCAATACGTTTCAACTTCTCTGCATCCAGTGAGTCATGAACCTCTTCAACAGTGTCTGGGTCTTAGCCTTAGGGAAAGTAGTCCTCCTTATTGGTTATGCAATCTCAGCCCAAGTGGCTTCTTCCCTTATATCTGAGATCCTAAATACTCTAGAGTTTTCCTTAGTTTCTTAGGGTGAAAGCTAATATTGATTTGTGACCTTTCTACTTTTCTCAGTGCAACGAATATTTTTTTCTTTTTTTTTTTACTATATATTTTATTGAATTTTTACAGAGAGGAAGGGGGAGGAATAGAGAGTTAGAAACATCGATGAGAGAGAAACATCGATTCAGCTGCCTTCTGCACACTCCCTACTGGAGTGTACATGCCCTTGACCAGAATCGAACCTGGGACACTTCAGTTCGTAGGTCAATGCTCCACTGAGCCAAACTGGTTAGGGTGCAATGAATATTTCTGTAAGCACACTTTAGCTCCATCTCTCAAATCTCAGCCTACTGTGTTTTCATTT
Source organism: Myotis myotis (assembly GCF_014108235.1). Taxonomy (NCBI): domain Eukaryota; kingdom Metazoa; phylum Chordata; class Mammalia; order Chiroptera; family Vespertilionidae; genus Myotis; species Myotis myotis. Next base: position 53,226,096 of record NW_023416379.1, read on the forward strand.
GGTGCTGGGGTCCAACCCCAGCGGGTCCAGGGGTCCCCAAAGGTGTGGATGGAGTCGGCAAAGAAGGAATGACACGAAGACAGCGTTCAGTTGATCAGCAGCCTATCCAGGATCTCTAGCCAGGATCTGCAGCCAAGTTCTGGTCTGGATCTCCAGCGAAGTTCTGGTTAGGATCTCCAGCCAGGTTCTGTGTCCATGTTCTCTTGCTAGGTTCTCCAGGTTCTCCAGGCAGGTTCAGTAGCCATGTTCCCTCGCTAGGTTCTCCAGCCAGGTTCTGTCCAGGTTCTCCAGCCAGGTTCAGTCACCAGGTTCTAGTCAGGTTCTCTTGCCAATTTCTGTAGTCAGGTTCAGTCCAGGATCTTTTGCCATGTTCTCTCCAGCGAAGTTCTTCTGTCTGTAGGTTCTGTGTTCTAAGCTCTGTATTCTAAGTTCTGAGTGTAGGTTCTGTTTTCTTGGTTCTGTCTTCTTAGTTCTGTGTTCTAAGTTCTGTGTCTTGCTGTCTTGTTGCATCTGTATTTATACCAGTTGATTCAATCCTATCAATCTCTATTACAAAGGTTAGGGCGTTTCTTATCTCCATTCCAGGGAGTAAAGATTATGTAGTTTAAGCATGATTGTTCATAGTTAAAGTGATTAATTACCCACCTGGCACTTAGTTGAGGGGTTTTATTCCCTCCCTAACTTCAGGGGAAAATCCCTACCTGAGGAAACAACCTTTCTCAGAGAGGAGGCCTTGGTTAAAACACATAGTGCCAAGAAGGTGAGCAAACATATTAAGAACAGTATGCCATATAAGCCAGGTCCCTTAAAACAGCAAGGATGGACCGGCTCCCGGCAAATTCCCCCTTTTTTATTTTTTAAAAGGAGGCATTAAAAAGAAAAAAAAACCCAAATGCTCTCTTGTATCCATTTTAAGAGTAGGATTGGCGCTTTCCGCTATTACCTGAGGCCTGATCTATCACCCCAGGGAGAGCTTGCCAATCCTGCACTTTCCCGGGGTGGAAAGGCTGCAGTGGGGTTAAGGATAAGGCTCCTTGGGCCTACCTTCTCCCATGCCTCTACATTTACCTTTCAGGCACCTTTCCTTCCTCAGAAAAGCATGGACGTATTTCTTGTATAAAATGTTCCATCTGACTGGGAGTAACCTTAATTCCTCTGCTAGCAAGCATATGTGTTAAAAGATCAATACCGAGTCTTCTTTCTTTAGACTCAGTGTGGCACATCTTCTTAATCTAAAGATCAATACAGAGTCTTCTTTCTTTGGACTCAGTATGGCACATCTTCTCAGTCTAAGAATCAATACAGAGTCTTCTTTCTTTGGACTCAGTATGGCATATCTTCTCAATCTAAGTTCTGTACTATCCACCTTCTTACCCTACATATCCTCTATAGGGGGGTCTGAAGTACCCTGGTGGAGTCTTATCCATCCCGAATGTGGGGTTCTCAATGTGGGGGGGCTTACCTAGGGGAATCCTGTTCCAGGGGTTCCCAAAGGTGTGGACAGAGTCGGCGAAGACTATCCACCCTCTTCCTACGGTGGAGTCCTATCCATCCCGAGAGTGGGGCTTACCTAGGGGTCCCTGTTCGGGCGCCAGATGCCGGGGTCCAGCCCCAGCAGGTCCAGGGGTTCCCAAAGGCGTAGACGGAGTCGGCGAAGAAGGAAGGACACAGAGACAGTGTTCAGTTGTCAGCAGCCTATCCAGGATCTCTAGCCAGGATCTCCAGCTAAGTTCTGGTCTGGATCTCCAGCGAAGTTCTGGTTTGGATCTCCAGCCAGGTTCTGTATCCATATTCTCTTGCTAGGTTCTCCAGGTTCTCCAGCCAGGTTCTGTAGCCATGTTCCCTCGCCAGGTTCTCCAGGCAGGTTCAGTAGCCATGTTCCCTTGCTAGGTTCTCCAGCCAGGTTCTGTCCAGGTTCTCCAGCCAGGTTCAGTCACCAGGTTCTAGTCAGGTTCTCTTGCCAATTTCTGTAGTCAGGTTCAGTCCAGGATCTTTTGCCATGTTCTCTCCAGCGAAGTTCTTCTGTCTGTAGGTTCTGTGTAGGTTCTGTCTTCTAAATTCTGTGTCCTAAGTTCTGTGTTCTTACATCTGTATTTATACCAGTTGATTCCAATCCTATCAATCTCTATTCCAAAGGTTAGGGCGTTTCTTATCTCCATTCCAGGGAGTAAAGATTATGTAGCTTAAGCATGATTGTTCATAGTTAAAGTGATTAATTACCCACCTGGCACTTAGTTAAGAGGTTTTATTCCCTCCCTAACTTCAGGGGAAAATCCCTACCTGGGGAAACAACCTTTCTCAGAGACCTTGGTTAAAACACATAGTGCCAAGAAGGTGAGCAAACATATTAAGAACAGTATGCCATATATGCCAGGTCCCTTGAAACAGCAAGGATGGACCGGCTCCCGGCAATTTGGTATGAAATACTTAAAATTTTTCTTTTGATTTTTTTCTTTTATTTGTGGGTTTTTTAGAAATTTGTTATTAAGTTTCCAAACACTGGAGAGCTTTCCAGATATCTTTCTCTTACTGATATATAATTTAATTCATTGTGGTCAGAAGACATTCTTTGTATTACTTTGACCTACCTATAAATATGTTGTATGCACTTGTGAAAAAAAAGTGTTTCTCCTGTTGTTGAGTGGAATGTCTTATAATTTTCAATTAGGTCTGATTGTTTCAGTGTTCATATTTTTACTGGTTTTCTGTAAGTTTTTTCAAGATATCTTTATGCCTGCTTTTTGATTTTCAGTGTTGTATCTTTTTCCTTTTTTTATTTCAGTTGGAAAAAGTGCTACACATTTTTTTCTTCAAGTTCATTGATTTCTTTTCCCTTTGTTATATTCAGTCTGCTGATAATCCATTGATTATCATTTTTTGTTGTTGTTTTTTTAATCCTCACCCAAAGATATTTTACCCCCCATTGATTTTTAGAGGGAGTGGAAGGGAAGGGGAGAGACACAGGGAGAGAAACATCCATGTGAACGAGACACACTGGTTGCCTCCTGCATGCACCCCTACCAGGGATGGAGCCTGCAGCTGAGGTACGTGCCCTTGACCGGAATTGAACCCAAGACCCTTCAGTCCGTAGGCTGCCGCTCCAACCACTGAGGCTCTAGGGCTCATTTTCATTGATTAGCATTTTCCCCCATACTGTGTTTTATTTCTTGCATTTCCATTTGTCTCATTTTTATAGTTTTTATTTTTATCTCTGTGAAGTTCCATATTTGTTCAGACATGTTTTCTACCCTTTTCTTTAAAATGTTAGGGCTGTTTTAAAGTCCACTTGATAATTCCAAAATATGGGCCATCTTTTTTTTTTTTCTGTCACATTATTTTATTTTTAAATTATTTATTTATTTATTTATTTTTTTGGTGATTTTTTTCTTTTCTTTTTTTAAAAATTTTGTTTTATTGCTTAAAATGTTACAAATAGTATTACATATGTCTCCTTTTTTCCCCCGCCCGTGACAATCCCCTGGCCTCCCCTACCCCCCAGTGTCTTGTGTCCATTGGTTATGCTTATATGCATGCATACAAGCCCTTCGGTTGATCTCTTACCCCCCTCCCCCACCCCCAACCCTCCCTGGCCTTCCTGCTGTAGTTTGACAGTCTGTTCGATGCTGCTCTGCCTCTGTATCTATTTTTCTTCATCAGTTTATAATGGTCTTTATTATCCATAAATGAGTGAGATCATGTGGTGTTTTTCTTTCATTGACTGGCTTATTTCACTTAGCATAATGCTCTCCAGTTCCATCCATGCTGTTGCAAATGGTAAGAATTCCTTCTTTTTTACAGTAGCATAGTATTCCATCGTGTAGATGTACCACAGTTTTCTAATCCATTCATCAGCTGATGGGCACTTAGGCTGTTTCCAAATCTTAGTTATGGTGAATTGTGCTGCTATGAACATATGGGTGCATATATCCTTTCTGATTGGTGTTTCTGGTTTCTTGGGATATATTTCTAGAAGTGGGATCACAGGGTCAAATGGGAGTTCCATTTTTAACTTTTTGAGGAAACTCTATACTGTCTTCCATAGTGGCTGCACCAGTCTGCATCCCACCAGCAGTGAAGGAGGGTTCCTTTTTCCCCGCATCCTCTCCAGCACTTGTTGTTTGTTGATTTGTTGATGATAGCCATTCTGACAGGTGTGAGATGGTACCTCATTGTTGTTTTGATTTGCATCTCTCGGATGATTAGTGTGACTTTAAGCATGTTTTCATATGTCTCTTGGCCTTCTATATGTCCTCTTTTGAAAAGTGTCTATTTAGGTCCTTTGCCATATGGGCCATCTTTATGTCTTGTTCTATTGACTGCCTTATCTATTAAATGTAGTCATTATTTTTCTTATTTTTTATGTGTGTGTGTGTGTGTGTGTGTGGTACATTTTTATTGGATACTCATTATTTTTCTGTGTGAACACTAGAAACTGAGATAAATATCTTTGTGCTTAGTGTGGACATACCTCTTCTTTCAGTTTAATGGGCCTCATTTTGGGGAGAAGAGTTAGTGGTTGAATCAGTGTGTTCTGTATTTGAGATGGGTTTATATTGCTATAGTTATCTTCAGTGCTCTACGACTTTGCATTCCTTCAGCAGATGACTGCTGTTAACAATGGGTATAAAGTGGTTTTGCCCATTTTTCCAGCTTCACTTTTAGCTTTCAGTAGACTCTGCTTGCTTATACCACATAGTGGTCTACTTTTTGCTCTTGTGCTCTCCCTCATCTATAAACAACTGTTTCTTGTCACTCAGTGCCTGACTTGTGGGAACCACAGTTTTCTTAGTTTTCCTCCTAAAGTCTTAGTATTAATAGTAGTATTTAGACCTTGAGCCCCTAGTCTCAGGGATGGGTTTTCCCTCAGTGAGCCTGCCTCTCTCTCTCCCTATAGGAGACTGAACTTCGCCCTGCATAGGCAGGATGTTTTGGCAGGAGCAGGGTTTTTTTTGCTTTTTATCAATGGAATATCCTTGGCCCAAGGCTGTTTTTGGCTGCTATATATCTAGGTGACTTTATTCTCAGATAGCATCGTGTTATTTAGTCTTGCCAACTCCGTATTTTATACTGTTACTTTATTACATACTTTATGTTTAGGGATGGCCCAGTGTATGAAGTTGAGAAGTTTGGTCTAAGAATGGAAAAGCTGTTTACTTGCTCTAAATGATGTACCTACAATAAAAAGAGAACAAGTTCTTTAACCTTTTAAAAGTGTTTTTTAAAAAGATGATTGTGATATTTGGTTTTTATTACATCATTCCTCAGCAGGACTCTGCTATGAATGTAGCAACTTACTTTTTCTTACATAATGGGGTTCATGAAGTATCCAGTTATATATATTTTTCTTATTTGAACTTTTTTTTTTAATCTTTTTTTTTTTCTTATTTGAACTTTTATTCATCATTCATGGATTTGAAAAACATTGATACAGAACATAAAGGTCATATATATATACCTGTACTAAATATGAGCATAGGTTTCAAAAATATTTTTTCTCCAGGGTGAATAGATAACAAATATGAAACAAAGCTTTTAGTTTAATATTGCCTTCCAAAGTTACAGCAAGAGTGTCAGCTGATATTTTTTTGACATTTTGATGGTTGGAGTTTATTTTTACCTCTTGAAAGAAATTTATAAGAAATCAGTGCTTTGAATCCATATTGAATTTTTAGTTAGACAGAGTTCCTCCTCAGATGGCTAGGTCATTTAAACCTTTGAGTAAATTGGAGATCAATGTATGAATCTCAGATCTGTCCTGAAATTTTTGCCTATTTGGCTAAACTCTCGACAACATGGTTCTAAGAGATCCAGTTGGCAAGCTCCCCACTTTCATAGTGTTATAATGAGAGGAAAGAACAAAACAAAACAGGAAATATTAAGAGTTCTATACATATGTTTTAAGTTGAGGCAAATATACATAGCACAAAATGGACCATTTTAACAAATCTTAAGCATACATTTCAGTGGCATTAAATACATTTACATTGTCGTGTAACCATTACTGTCATCTACCTCCAGATCGAGTTTTACCTTTCTAAACTGAAACTCTACCCATTAAACACTAACTCATTTACCCTCACCCCAGCCTTTCTAATTTCTGTCCTTAGGAATTTGACTAAGGAGCATTACAGTTTTAAGGGACTGTAGATATTCAAACTCAAATTGGTCTTTAAGCAGTTAGGAACTAGTATCGCTCTAATTTTGCTCACTGCCCCCAGTTTAGAGAAATTACAGATTTTGAAGGAAGTAATGGCAGAAAAGGTAAAGGTCACAGTTGGCGAGGAGAAACACTAATCTTGTTGCATGTGAAGTACACTTGAAATTTCGGTTGTTGCTATTGGAATGTAAATCTCCCTATAAGTGAGTGTAGTGGTTTTAAGAGGATGTGATTATGATAAAAGATTTGGATTAGATAACCCACAACAGATCCTAAAATTTGAAGACACATAAATGAATCCCAAAACTGTCCTATCTGGCTCTGTGAAAGTATATTTTGTTCTCTTCCCTGAAATGCAGAAATCAATATTAGGATTTCTGGCCATGATACACATGTTCAGTTCTTCAAAATAATAAAAGTCCACGAAAAGGAAGAATTTAAAATGACTTGCTCAGAACTAATTAGAGAGCATTGGCTCTTATAACTCTGCTCTTTAGCAGATAAGGCTTTGAGAAAATTGCTATTTGTATTTTGTACTGTGCATCCCTTGTACTGCAGTTCTTTGCTTGAAAAAAAATACAGGAAAAACCAAAAAAGAAAAGAAACAGTAAGACAAAAAAGTAAGACTAAAATTTTTTCTGCTTGAGGGTTTTGGAAAAACACAGGTGATGTATTTTCGGATTGTGTTTCCTATGTCTGAGTTAGTTGTGGTTATAGATTCTCAGGGGATTCTCCCATACACTCCATCCCCAAGCAGGTTTCTCTGCTGTCTTCTTTGTTATATGTGTTTATTTTTTATTCCCTTTATTTATTACTTCCCAGAGTTTCTCCTTTTATTTTGTCAGTGAGACCAATGCTTTAAATCCACATTGAATTTTCCATATTAAAATTCCTTTCATCCTGACTCAGCAATGCATTTAAAAATGTTTTAAATATTTTATCCATCATTTTGATTGTAGTTAGGACTGTTATTCAAGATATCTAGCCTGCCATAGAATGGAAATGTTCACATATTAAAAAAAACACCTTATAATGTATTAACCTATATTCCTCTGGACAACCCCTCTCTCTCATTTTGCATTTCAGTTCTTAAAACTTAAGAAAAGTTTTTATAAAGTTTACAGAATTTAAAATACCGTTAATTAAAGTGATTATTGTATTGATTATTGTATTTCTGAAAATACATATATTTATTTTATAGCTACTTGAAGGAAATTTTGCAAAAGAAGTTAGCCATGAAATGGATGGACTTATTTTTCAGCCTACTGGAGTAAGTTCATTTATGTGTGTGGGGTGGTGATGGTAGTGGTGGTGGTGGTGGTGGTGGTGTGGTAGATATGTATGTACATGTACATACATGCATGTATCTATAAAGTACATTTTTCTCAGACACATTTATTTAGTATTATTCCTGTAATCACTGTTTTTCCTTAAAACAAACTGTTATAAAAGATTTCATTTATACTAAATATATAAAATAGTGAAATGAATAGTTTTTTTGCTTTTTCACTCAGTGTAAGAAATAAATACAGCTGGTTGTTACTTTTCAAGAAAGTTAGTCTTTAATATAATATCATAAAATGAATGCTAATTTATGTTTCTTTACTATAAATCTACCAATAATATATAAATGTTTATTTCTTGCTGTAGGCCAGTATACCTTTAAGTATTAATATTTCTAAAACTTAATTTCGCTGTGGATGAATAAAATTCAGAGTTATCGCTGCTTGAAGAAAAATATAATTCTTTGAATATTTATTCCATATCAAATTTCTGAAACTCATTAAAGGACTTTCAACAACTTAGTAGTCAAATCATATATTTGGAGTAAGTTTTGTTTTACTCTATGGTAGGGTTTCTCAACCTCAGCACTATTGATGTTTTTGACAAGGTAATTCTTTGCTGTGGGGAGCTATCCTGTGCATGATAGGATGTTTATCAGCATCTTCCTTGGTTTGTTCTTACTAGATGCCAGTATTACCTCTCCTTTCCATCCCTCTAGGTTGTGACAACCAAAAATAATTCATTCACTGTCTAATTTCCCCTGGAGAATAAAATTGCCTTCACTTTCGAACCTGTGCGCTATAGGGCAGTGTTTCTTAAATGTGACCTGTGGTCAGGAGCATTTGCACCACACAGAAAGTTGTTAGCAATGTCACTCACCCCAGATGTGCTGATTAGAAACTCTGAGAATGCAGTCCAGCACTTTGTGCTTTAACAAGCTCTCCAAGTGACTAATGCATGTTCAAGTGTGAGAACCACTACTCTACAGGAAACGGTTGTATTTCATGTGCTGTCCCTCAGCATATGTTGCATTTAAAATTTTTTATTTTACTTATTGTTGACTGTATTACAAATGTCCCCTATTCTTCCCCCCTTTGGCTCCCTCCACCCAGCCCCCACCCCACCCCAACTCTTCACTGCACTATTATCTGTGTCCATGGGCTATGCATTTATGCACATATGTTTTTTGGTTAATTGTTAACCCTACACCCTCTCCCCCCACCCCGAAATCTGTCAGTCTGTTCCCTGCATCCATTCCTCTGGACCCAATTTGTTTGTCAGTTTATTTTGTTCATTAGATTCCACATATAAGTGAGGTCATGTGCTATTTGCTTTCACTAACAGCTGCCCTTGCCAAAACTGATAGAGGGGAACATCTTCTGTGGTCTAAAGAGGAGGAGATGGAGGAGAGTTAGACGCTTGGGACAGAAATTGTAGAAAATGCTATCTTAGGAAATATGGAAGGTAGATCTTTTAAGTTTCAGTATTCTCTAGGCCTAATCTCCATTGGAAAGATTTAAAGTCTAAATATAACAATAACTACAGTAAATTTCATTGCGTTAAACTCACGGTTCAGACCCATGCATATGTGAGATTTTGGTGGTATGTAAGAGAAGTGGCCTGACAGGTGAGTCTCTGTGATGTCTAGTATAGTCAGTTGATTTATTAGTCTATTCCCATTCTAGCAACCACACTTGTTATTACAATGATTTTGTAAGTGATATCTGGTAAGGCTAGCCTCTCTGCTCTTTGCCAGGATTTTCTTAAATATTTGTGGATATTTGGTTTAACATATAAGGTTTAGAATCAGTTTGTCATATTACCCAAAAATTCTGTTGGGCATTTATTTGGAATTGATTTGAATTTAGATTAATTTGGAGAAAATAGATGTTTTTACAGTGTTAAATTATCTTATGAATATGGTATAGCTCTTTTCAGGTCTTTTTCTGCTCTCTAATTGAGTTGAAATTTTTAATTGTTTTTAATCCAATTTCTAAATATTTAATATTTTCCATTTTTATAGTAAACAGTGACTTTAGAAGAATTTGCTACTTCTAGTGTGCTGTCGTCACACTGTTGATTATTTAATTGGCTCACCTCCTTGCTGAACATTGTTAGTTCTAATAATTGTATAATTTTACATATTGGCCAGAACCTCTAGTACTGGTTTAAACAATGACTCTCATTGGATGGAGGAAAGGGAAACATTTATCCTTTATTTCAATCTCAAAGGGAATGTGGCTAAATTTTCTCCATTAAGTATGCTTTTGGTAGATTTCTGTTAGATATCTTTTATCATGTTAAGAAATTTTTGTTTTTACAAAGGGTTTTTTTTCCCTCCCCCCAGTCAGAAGTAGATTTTGGGAGTTAACAAATGTTTTTTCTGTTACCTGTTATCTATGCTTTTCTGTTGAGAGTATCATGCCATTTTTCCCTTTTATGACATTCATGTAGTAAATTACAGTAATTTCCTCATGTTGGTCCATTCTTGCATTCTGGGATAAATGCTACTTGATCATGATATATATAATTTTTAATATACCTTTGGTTTTGGTTGTAATAGTTTTTTGAGAATTTTTGCTACCTTATTTCTTACAGTTCTTTTCTCTATTTTTTAATATATTCAAAATAAAAGAGGTAATATTATGGAAAAATTATATAGGCTCCAAGTAACATTCTTATAATACATGGCCATGATATTAAAAGTCAATTAAAATATCATGGCTTATACTGGAAAATAGAGTAGTTCCTTCTCCTACCCTTCCCCAGACCCAAAGTGCACTCCTAGGAGGTAATCATTGTTTGTTGTTTTAGCTGCTTTTTTTCTTCTGTTATTTGCAAAATCTATTTATGCTGCTCGCTTTTGGTGTTTCGTTTTGCACATGATCTGCTTACTTTCTACTAGAACAGGATTGAGCTTCCTAACTGCACCAATACTCCCTCACCCTCCTCTGTATTATACAATTATAATTATTGTACATGTTTGGTTAAATGAATATTCAGTATTTGTATTTCTATGGTAACATAAATATTGTTCATGTCTGAGTCAACTAGTATATTTTTCTTTTTTAGAAAACTTTTCTTGCCTAGAGTTCGGAATTGCTTAGTCGCTTGTTATGATTATTACTACTTTTTCCTTAAACTCTGTAAAACAACTGTTAAATTTTTATTACCTGGTAAATGATAATATATCCAGTCCAGTTTTTACTTGAAGGCATTCCTTTTGAAGCCCTCACTTTGTCTCCCCCTTCTAAATCACAGCACATTGCAATATTGCAGAGATCCCTTTGTACTTCTTAGGTTCTTCCTTGAGATTTTTAACTTATTCCATGTCCTGATTCCAGAAAGGTGAAATTCTGATGAGTTCATAATTGATTCCACTTTTTGTGCATCTGCTGCTTTCATTACTACACGCAGACAGTGTTAAAGATAGGTATTCCTAAGTTACCCCTGTTAGTCTGATGGTAATATATTAGGGTGTATGTATAAAGGAAATGGAAAAGTAGTTGTGAAGTGTCTTCCATGTTACCTTAGGCATGGACAGTTAATCTCACAGCTCTTTAAGCAACACTCACACATACACATCACATCACAAAATGATTTAATTAATTAAATTAAATTTAATTTAATTTTTTTTTTTTTACAGAGAGGAAGGGAGAGAGATAGAGAGCTAGAAACATCAATGAGAGAGAAACATCGATCAGCTGCTTCCTGCACACCCCCTACTGGGGATGTGCCCGCAACCAAGGTACATGCCCTTGACCAGAATCAAACCTGGGACCTTTCAATCCGCAGGCCGACGCTCTATCCACTGAGCCAAACTGGTTACGGCTGATTTAATTAATTTTAGACCAGCTTGGTCAAAGTGATTTCTATCTTCATACACACCTTTGTCTTTCCTGTGATAGTCTAGGTCCTGGTCACCAATCCATATCTTTTCTTTCCCTGACATGGAGTTTCTTGGGTTCTCTGATACCAGCTGATCTTATTCTGAGGCCTCCTGACCAAGAGAGATATAACATTTTGATGGAAAAGAGCAACAGTTTGGGCCCTAATGAGATCTAGGATTTCTGTGCATACTCGGTCTCCCCTGGTCTCTATTCCACAGGACTTATGAAGCAGTGGTTTGCTTTTTTTTTTTAATATATTTTATTGAGTTTTTACAGAGAGGAAGGGAGAGGGATAGAGAGTTAGAAACATCGATGAGAGAGAAACATCGATCAGCTGCCTCCTGCACACCTCCTACTGGGGATGTGCCCGCAATCAAGGTACATACCCTTTACCGGAATCGAACCTGGGACCTTTCAGTCCACAGACCGATGCTCTGTCCATTGAGCCAAACCAGTTAGGGCGGGCTCGTTTGCTTTTATGATGCCAAAATCAATGTTATTTTCTATCTTTCTCCTTGAACAGTTGTTACTTAATTGCCAAATATCTTTTGGACTAAAACAGGTCACTTAAATGATTTTTCTCTAAGCATAAAAAAAAAAAAAAAAAAATCTCCTTTGAACATATTTGCCAGTGATGTATCTGATAAGGGGTTAATACCCAGAATTTATAAAGAACTTATACAACTCAACACCAAAAAACCCAAATAATCTATACTAATAAAAGGGTAATATGCTAATTAGACCAGGAGACCTTCCAGGAGACCTTGTGGACGTCCTTCTGGACAAAGCCATGGTGGTGAGGTTGAGGCAGAGGCGGTTACGGGCGATCAGGCCAGGAGGGTAGGGCAGTTGGGGGTGAGCAGGCCGCCAGGGGGGCCAGTTGGGGGCGAGCAGGTCAGTGGGGGGGGGGCAGTTGGGGGTGATCGGGCTGGCAAGGGAGGAAGTTGGGGGTGATCAGGCTGGCGGGGGGACAGTTGGGGGCGATCAGGGTGGCAGGGGGGGGCAGTTGGGGGCGATCAGGCTGGCAGGGGGGGGGTTGTTGGGGGAAAGCAGGCCAGTAGGCAGAGTGGTTAGGGGCAATCAGGCAGGCAGGCAGGTGAGCAGTTAGGAGCCAGCGGTCCCAGATTGAGAGATGGATGTCTGACTGCCGGTTTAGGCCTAAACCGGCAGTCAGACATCCCCTGAGAGGTCCCAAATTGGAGAGGGTATAGGCCAGGCTGAGGGAACATCTCCCCTCCCCCCCAACACACACACACACACACACACACACACACACACACACACACACACACGAATTTCGTGCACCAGGCCACTAGTCCAACTATAAATGGACAATGGATCTAAATAGACTTAAATAGACTTTTCTCAAAGAGGACATATAGATGATGGCCAATAGACATCTGAAAAGATGTTCAGTGTCACTAATCATTAGAGAGATGCAAATTAAAACCACTTACTAGGTGTACCAGTTAATGCGGATTTTTTTCAGTAGATGGAGTTGCACATATATGCGATTTGATACGTGTGCTATTTTGTTGTATTGACAGCAAGCTTCAAAACTTCATATGTCAAATTTGCTGAAGGTGTTAACATCATAGATATTTTTATGTTTAAAAATGTCAAATTCCATGCCAAAAAAGAACATTTGTGGGAAGTTTTAATTCATTACTTTATTTTGAAGAAAAAGTTATTGTATACTTTGGGAAGCTTATGGTGAACATGCTCATCTCCAGATACTTGTGAACACTGGTTTAAACGCTTTAAAAGTGATGATTTCGATGAGAAAGACAAAGAACATCCAGGTCAACTGAAAAAGTTTGAAGACCAACAATTACAAGCATTATTGGATGAAGGTGCGTGTCAAACTCAAAAACAACTTGCAGAAAGATTAAACATTGCTCAGCAAACAATTTTCAATCGTTTACAAACAATGGGGAAGATTTTAAACGAAGGAAAATGGGTGCCACATCAACTGAACAAAAGACAAATGGAAAACCGAAAAGTCATCAGTAAAATGTTGCTTCAACGGCATAAAAGAAAGTCTTTTTTTGCATCGAATCGTGACAGGCAATGAAAAGTGGATTTATTTTGAGAATGCCAAATGCACAAAATCATGGGTTGATCCAGGTCAACCATCAACATCAACTGCAAGGCCAAATCGCTTAGGAAAGAAGACAATGCTCTGCGTTTGGTGAGATCAGGCAGGTGTGGTGTATTATGAGCTTCTAAAACCAGGTGAAACCGTTAATACTGATCACTACCGACAACAAATCTATTTGAACCACGCTTTGATCGTGAAACTACCAGAATGTGCCAGAAGACACGGCTGTAATTTTGCTTCATGATGATGCACCATCACACACTTTGAAACCAATTAAAGACACGTTAAAATATCTTGCCTGGGAAGTATTAACCCATCCTCTGTATTCACCAGACCTTGCTCCTTCAGATTACCACTTGTTCCAATCGATGGCACATGCACTTTCTCAGCAGCACTTCAAAACCTATGAAGAAGTGGAAAATTGGGTCTCTGAATGTTTTGCCTCAAAACAAGAAAAGTTCTATTGGGACGGTATCCACAAATTACCTTAAAGATGGGGAAATGTGTAGCTAGCGATGGACATTACTTAGAAGAAAGCACTTTTGATGTTTCTCTAGAAATTACTGTGTTTTCTTTGATTACAAAACCCGCCGTTATTAACCGGTACACCTACTACATATGTGTCCTTATCCCCTCATTGCCATACCCCACCCCCCAGTTTGTACCCTCACCCCCCTAGTGTCTGTGTCCATTGGTTATGCTTATATGCATGCATACAAGTCCTTTGGTTGATCGCTCCCTCTTCCCCCCATCTTCCCCTGCCTTTCCTCTGAGGTTTGATGGTCTGATGGATGCTTCTCTGTCTCCGGATCTGTTTTTGTTCATCAGTTTATGTTGTTCATTATAATCCACAATTGAGTGAGATCATGTGATATATAGCTTTCTCTGACTGATTTATTTTGCTTCGCATAATGCTTAATTCTCTAGGTTTCAGTTTTCAGTTTTCCTCTTCTGTTGCCTGAATCTTTTGGACTGGAGCTTCTGTCCTTTATTTTTCTCACAGAATAAAAATATCTCCTGGGTTTTGCCTGGGATGGAGGAGGGGACCTAGAGATGTAAATGCACCTTATACAAATTTTCAACCAGTTTCCTTGTTTTCAGTACCGTGCATCACCTTCTGCCCCTTGGCAACCATTGCAGTCAAAGGAACAGATTACCTAATCCTTTCTGGGGAACTGCAGCTTGCAGCATGAATTGCTTTGCACTGGTATCCTTCTCTTACTATCTAGTTTTCTTTGCTCTTGCACTATTAACTTCTCTATATACTTCTTATCTTTCAAAAATATATTGACATATTGTTTTTTGCTATTATCTTCCCATTTTCCTTTTTTGTTGCTGTCTCTTCTGTAACTCTCATTTTAGTGAGGTCTCACATCAAAATAGATATAAATGCACATGTTAAATCCACCACATTTATCAGAAAATCCTCAGAACTTCTTACAATGTGGTGGTTTATCTTTTGGCCCCTTAAGCCAATAATTCAAATACAAGAAGAAAGGTAGTGGTCTGAGCCAGTCTGTGTAACTTGAGGAGGAAGCCCTGGTCAAGGGTAGGTACAGCTTGACTTTAAACTGCAATCTATTTTCTTTTTTTTTTTTTTTAAATAAATCTTTATTGTTCAGATTATTACAGTTCCTCTTTTTCCCCCACATAGCTCCCTTCCACCCAGTTCCCACTCCACCCCCTACCTCCCCCCCCCGATTGTCATCGTCCATAGGTGTACGATTATTGTCCAATCTCTTCCTGCACCCCCCTACCCCTTTCCCCCCAAGAATTTTCAGTCCACTGCCTTTCTATGTCCCTGATTCTATTATATTCACCAGTTTATTCTGTTCGTCAGATTTTTTATTCACTTGATTTTTAGATTCACTTGTTGATAGATACGAACTTGTTGTCACTCTGTTGTTCATAATTCTTATCTTTACCTATTTTAAAAAATATATATTTTATTGATTTTTTACAGAGAGGAAGGGAGAGAGATAGAGAGTTAGAAACATCTATCAGCTGCCTCCTGCACATCTCCTACTGGGGATGTGCCCGCAACCCAGGTAAATGCCCTTGACCGGAATCGAACCTGGGACCTTTCAGTCTGCAGGCCAATGCTCTATCCACTGAGCCAAACTGGTTTTGGCTATATTTACCATTTTTTTCTTCTTCCTCTTAAAGAATACCCTTCAGCATTTCATGTAATAATGGTTTGCTGCTGATGAACTCCTTTAGCTTTTCCTTATCTGTGAAGCTCTTTATCTGACCTTCAATTGTAAATGATAGCTTTGCTGGGTAGAGTAATCTTGGTTGTAGGTTCTTGCTATTTATCACTTTGAATATTTCTTGCCCTCCCTTCTGGCCTGCATAGTTTCTGTTGAGAAATCAGCTGACAGTCGTATGGGTACTCCCTTGTAGGTAACTAACTGTTTTTCTCTTGCTGCTTTTAGGATTCTCTCTTTGTCTTTTGCTCTTGCCATTTTAATTATGATGTGTCTTGGTGTGGTCCTCTTTGGATTCCTTTTGTTTGGGGAGCTTTGCACTTCCTGGAGTTGTAAGTCTATTTCTTTCACCAGGTAGGGGAAGTTTTCTGTCATTATTTCTTTAAATAGGTTTTCAATTTCTTGCTCTCTCTCTTCTTCTAGCATCCCTGTAATTCGGATGTTGGTACTCTTGAAGTTTTCCCAGAGGCTCCTTGTACTATCTTCATATTTTTGTATTCCTTTTTTCTTTTGCTTTTCCAGTTGGGTGTTTTTTGCTTCTTCATATTTCAAATCTTTGACTTGATTCTTGGGGTCCTCTAGTCTGCTCTTGGATCTCTGTATATTATTCTTTATTTCAGTCAGTGTATGCTTAATTTCTGATTGGTCCTTTTATATATCCTTGAGGGTCTCACTATATTTCTCAGAGGTTTCTAGAAGATTCTTGAATAACCTTATAACTGTGGTTTTGAACTCTATACCCAGTAGTTTGCTTTCCTCCATTTCTTTCATTTGTGACATGTTTCTTTGTCTCCGCATTTTGGCTGCTTCCCTGTGTTGATAGAGTGGCTTTCTGTGCTAGGTGTCCTATCGGGCCCAGTGACTCAGCCTCCCCAATTACCTGAGGTGGACACTCTTGGTGCACCCCTTTGTGGGCTGTGTGCACAGTCTTGTTGTAGGTAAGCCTTGATTGTAGTTGGTATCACTGGGAGGAATTACCTCCAGGCCAATTGGCTGTGCGGACCAGTTGTGTCTACAATGGGAGACCTGCTATGCTGGAGACACCCTTATGGGGCAGGACTTGCTTCAGTGGAGCTTTGTAGCTCACTGAGCCTGCCCAGGTTTTTAGGTGGAGAAAGGCCAGGCCATTCATATGCAAAAGCCTCAGTGGACAGCTTGGGTGGGGTTGTAAATTGGGTGGGGCAGGGTCTCAGGGAATCACCAGGGTGGAGGAAACTGCAATGGCTGCCAGTCAGCTCTGCCTCAGAGAGGTCCTGGGATCTGTGTCCCGAGGCCTGTGCACGAACAATGACTGCTGCAAGCACCTCTTAGAGAAAGCTGCCCTCACGTTCCGGTCCGATGCCAGAGAGTCCAATTTCTCTCCTTATAAGTCTGGGTCCCCAAATTCTCACCCGGAACTCGAGCTCAGAGCAGTCGGGAGCTTGTATTTCCCTCCTGATTGAAAAAGACCACAGCATACCCAGCTGCCAGCCCCTTTCCCACGTGCCTCTGTACCTCCACACTTCCACACCTCTGTACCTTGTACCAGACTCAGTGGGCTTTTCTCTTTCCTTCTAGTTGTAGAATTTCCACTCGGCCAGCTTTCCCATGGTTCTAGATGATATTCATTATGTCTTTTAGTTGTAGTTTTAATGTGGTTGTACGTGGCAGCAAGTTCAGGTGTTTACCTATGCCGCCATCTTGGTTGTCCCTTGCAATCTATTATCTGATACCACAGAAATATTCAAAGGCAAATGAATGGCAGAAGATACATTTACTTGTGGAAAATTTCTTTGGCCTACATTTGTTTGGTGCTACTTACTTAAAACTTGGCAAGAAGTTAATTCTGCTCCATTACATTAATTATAAGGAGCTAACTAAAGTTGAATAAAATGTAAAAGATACGACATTGCTAAAAAATATATTTTGAATCCTGGAAAAATACTGAAAAATAGTGATAAAAATACTGTATTAAAGTGACAGTTCTGTTGAGGACAACCCCCAAATACCAGCTTAGAAGAACATGTGTTTTTTTTTTTTTTTAACCTTTTGATCTGATGTCCTGTTTTTTCAGAGACATAACCTTGTAACATATCCAGAAATGCATATAGTTCATTACTTTTATAAGAAAAAGCAAAGTTGATGGATGGTATATTCAGAAAAATAAAGCTTAGGAGATTTCTTTGTGTTTATAAAGAAATGCACCAGTATCTAATATTTACTAAAACACAGAACAATCATTAATTATCATGAAAGCCTCAACTTAGATTAAATTGCATTTATAGAATTAGAGAAAATCACAGCTGAGAAAGGTACTTCCAAGATTATCTAGCTCAGTGGTTTTAAAATATTAATTTCCAAAGTTTGAGGTTTTTGTGTATTGCCTCGAGGGACCACATGGAGGGATACATTAATAGATAAGCATTCCTTTTATACTACTGGAGCCCTGATTTATTTCTTTTGTATTGTATTTTTAAACTGATAAGAACAGATAATACACTTGATCTTAGCCAAAAGGCCGAGAAGCGATGTATTGTATTTTTAGATAAGATTGTGTTTTTAAAAGGATTTCATTTAAGTTTACACTATTTGAATCAACTGCTTTTTTGAAAAGTCACCAGTGGTCTCTCTTCATTTGCAAAAAGGTAATTTTTCACCTAGTTTCTTACTCATCCATTTAGTGGTAGTTTATACTGCTGTTCACTTTATCTTAAACTCCTTCTTTCCATGGCTTCTGTGACACCATGTGTTCCTGATTTCTTCTAGTCTTACCTCTTACCTCTTATCTAGTCATTCAAGTTCTTGGTCTTCTACTAGCCATTGAAGTTTGGAGTTTCTCAAGACCCAGGGTCCTGGACCTTCATTCTTCTCATGCTCTGTTCTCTCTCTAGAAATCTAATCCACAGTCATGGTTTTAGTTATCTCTTAACTAACAATCAGTGACTCAGATTTTTTAAAAGCTGATTAAAAAAAATAAAAATCCTCACGCACTGGTATGTTTATTGATTTTAGAGAGAGAAAGATTACATTGATAGGCTGCATAACACCCGCCCCCCACCCCCAACACCACACACACACACACACACACACACACACACACACACACACAGACCCCCATCGGGGATTGAACTGGAAACCTGGGTATGCCCCTAACTGAGAATGAACCCAAAGCCTTTTTGGTGCAAGGGACCATTCTTCAACCAGCACCCCCCCCCCCCCCCCCCCACTGGGGCTTAAGCTGGTTTTTAAAAGTTGATTTGTTTATCTAATTACCTACTCTGATAATTGCCTTTTGAATTTCTCAAAAACACCAGAAACTTAATACATTTTAAAGCTGAACTTCATTTCTACTCCCCAAACTATATAAACCAATCCTTTCCCAACATTTTCTACCTTCCTTAAATGAGAAATCCAGATGTTATATTTGACATTTTCTCCTCTTTCATCCCTCTGATCCTTCTCCAAGCCTTGCTTTGCATCTTGAACGTATCTCTTAAATTATTTCCTTTTCTTTCCATTATCACTGCCACAACTCTAATTTGACTTGTCATTCATTACCTCTTGCCTGGACCACTGCAGTGGCATCCTAACTGGTCCTCCAACATCTGGAGTGATCTTCCTTAATCTCTAGTGACTTCCCCTTGCTTTCAGGGTAAAGACCAAAATTAGATTTGAAGCTGGTTTACTGTCTTCTTGATCACAGCTTGGTTTCTCCATATGTTTTGCTGTTGATGCAAAAATAACTGATATTTTTACTTATAAACAATGGTCTTAAAAATTTGAAGCATAAGCTATACATGACAAAATATTTAAATATTTTGAGAAAAATGGATATTTTCTTTAAAGAAAAAATTAGCTGTTTATTTTAATATACTAGTAAGCCTATATTCTTTGTAAGGTTTAAGGTGCAAACTTTGATAAATTTTAAAAAGTATTTTCAAATTGAATTTTCTGTTTGGTTATTAGTCTACACAGAAGGCAGTTAGGTTATATTAGATCCTTATATATATTGTTTTCAATTTTATGATTTCATTGACATTTTGAATTGCTAATCTTTTATGGTTTGTCACCTAAAAATGAATATCTTAAAATGGCCATTTGGCATTTTAATATGCTGTAGGTAGTAGATCTTTTCATTTAATAACAGTTAGATCTTTTAATTTAATTTAAAAAGTTGATAATACTTATTTATGAGCTTTTATAAGAGGGTTTTAATGGTTTATGTAGCATAGTAAATTTTTATTTGTGGAAATGACTGATTAATTTCTAATGTTTTAAAAAGTCATATTTGATTTTACTTTTATCATCTGGAGACACGTTTCTAGAAAGAGTTTTTGTGCCATTAATCTATCGCTATGAAATAAAAACAGAATTATATATAATAATTTACAAAACAGGTAATAATAAAAATCTTGATAGTATATTCTTTATTTTTAAAAAGACTGTTGTTGTTTTATCTACCAGCTATACTGTGATTAGTAAACTATATAACTTTCTGTATTGAGTCTATTTACTCTTAAGCAATAGTGATATAATTGATTTTCTTTTATATTTTCACCACTATCTTGATTTTTTGTAAGGTGGATTAGCTTGATTTTATATCTCTTATATGAATCAGTTTGCATGTAAATTGAGTCAGCTTTGATTTTAATACTGCTTTCTTGTGAAATATTAATGTTTTTATTAAATCTTTACTACTTCCAGGTATATTGAATGTTATGTATAGATTGTAAAATGAAAATTGGAATTAGTCTAATGTCTTGTCTTGAAGTACATGATGAATTAGAGTGGTTTTCCTCTGTAGCGGGGATGATGTTACCATGGTGAGTGCTTCTGTTGCCATGACATTAGCTTGCATATTTTGATAGGTCTTCAGTTGAAGAAGGGCTCTGTTTCCTGGCAGATTGGAAAAGTGTCATTCTGTCTTTTCCCAAAATGTGTTATTTTTTTATTGAAATATACAATAATCTCCAAAGAATTGGAATAGCTAAGTGCCAAGAAAGAAATTACACCTTGCTTATTTTCTTTTTTTTTTTTTCCTGTTCAGCTTTTAGAACACAGCAAAATACTCTTAGCTTGCTTTGTGTAGGGAAGAAAAAGGAGAAAATCATTTTTCTAGTTTTCTTAATAAATAAAATGTTTGCTTTTCCATTGAATTTTGTTGACAAAATAAATAGCTAAAGATGAATAATTTGTAATCAGTCTCAGCTGGATATAAATATATACTGTTACCACACAACTAAGACATTGCTAATGATGATATATTGGTAGCAGAGAAAGGGTAAGTAAATGTGATTAAGGACTTCACAAAAATGAAAGAATCAATGAATTCTAAGAGAGTAAATATATAAAGTACAAAAGTTCTCATATCAGTGATACATTTTAAATAAAATGAATAGGGATAGTCCTTTCTAGTGATGACTTGCATTAATATAGAAGCATTAATAGTAGATATTTTTTGGAATTTTTGTTTTATAGTAGTATATTTTTTTTAAAAGAGAAACCATATGATCACCTCAATAAATGCTTTTTAAAAATCTTTAAAAAAATATTTTTATTGATTTCAGAGAGGAAGGGAGAGGGAAAGAGAGATAGAAACATCAATGATGAGAGAGAATCATTGAACTTCTGCTTCCTGTATGCCCCCTACTTGGGATTAAGACCACAACTTAGGCATGTGCCCTTGACTGGAATTGAACCCAGGACCCTTCAGTCCTCAGACCAATGCTCTATCCACTGAGCCATACCAGCTAGGGCTATAGTGGTATAATTTAATTTCTAACTAGATAATACAGAAATTTTAACAAGTAGTGAAAAAATAAAAAGAAAGTCTCCCTCTTGCACTTCTCTTTTCCCTCATTTATCTATTGCTGTTAGTTTAAAATTTATCTCTTTATAGTTTCTTTATGCACTTATAAACAAATACAAAAACTTTAATACATTCTTATTCCCATCTCACTTTTCAAGAAAAGTAGCATATTTTGCACTTTGTTTTTCAGAATTTGTCCCAGCCATATTTTTAAATGTATATTTTATTAGTGATACCATTTTTGCATCTGGGGACATACTGGAATCAGCAAAAAGATAAGGAGTTATTATTGACATTTCCCAACCCTTATGCTTATGACAATTCAGAATTTTAGAAGGAAATATTTAAAAGCATACATTTTATCAATTTATAATAAAAATGGATTCTCCTTTTGTTGTCAGAGTTTACTGATACCATTAGTAGCTCGTTCTATTGATAGACCAATTCATTTTGTAACAGCTACAAACTGGAATCCTATATAATAAAGAGCTAATAGGCTAATTAGACCAGATGGCGAAACGACCTTCCAGAATGACCAGTGGGCAGGGCCACAGGGCCACGAGGCAGCCGGGCTGCGAGGGCTGAGCCCCTTGCAGAATTTCGTGCTTCGAGCCCCTTTTATGAATTTCGTGCTTTGGGCCTCTAGCATTGTATAAATGAGAGCATATTTGCACAAACTTTTTTTCCTGTGTCAAAGTATTTTCTTTTTTATATTAGCCCCATTTATCCTTGGAATAATAAATTAGATATTGGTGTTGTTTTCTTGGGGAAGATGGTCTGACTAGGTGATTGTGATTTTCCCATAATACTCTACATGCCAGTAGTAGGAGCATAGACAATTATTTTAGTGATACTATGTAGTACAAATTCGCAAATAGGACGTTAATGTAGTTGATGTGTAAAGTAGCTAGCCTTCAGATGTTACTTGTATTGAGAGTTGATCACCTAGCAGTAGGCTGGTTTTATTTAGACATGTGTCTGTCTACCTGAGAAGAGGAGAAACTATGAGTTGGCTAGCTTGAAAAGTTAGTGAATTTTATACCAGATGACAGTAGTCTTGGATACTGAGTGAAAGCTAATCTTGGGTTATGGAATATATTAACTTACCCTTTCATCTGATAAGTGTCATCTGTATGTCATATACATTGCTGAGTTTTAGAAATCATAACAATGAATAAAGACAGAGTTCTGCCCTCAAATGGGCTTAGCATTCTGTGAAGAAACTTGGCATAGCAGCAAATTACATTACGGTGTGTAAGGTAAAAGTGTGCCCACTGATGGACTAGGGCAGTGATGGCGAACCTTCTGAGCTCGGCGTGTCAACATTTTGAAAAACCCTAACTTAACTCTGGTGCCGTGTCACATACAGAAATTTTTTGATATTTGCAACCATAGTAAAACAAAGACTTATATTTTTGACATTTATTTTATATATTTAAATGCCATTTTACAAAGAAAAATCAACCAAAAAAATGAGTTCGCCATCACTGGACTAGGGGAAGCATTAGAGTGGACACAGAGAGTAGGGTCAGGGTGCATTGGGAGATTAGGCATATGCTAAAGACAAGACAGGATACCTGGTTTAGGAAGGCTCTCCCTGCTGCCCCAGGGGTAGAGACAGGCTAGATGGTTTAGCTGCTGAAGAAGTTATTAGGTTTCCTGAGCTCTCTCTTACCAGGAAGTTAGCCAGGCCACTTACCAGTTGTTTTCTCATCCTACTTACAGCTCCACACACAGCTAGACTAAGAATAACTAGAAGACAATGGACTTAAAATTGGTTTCCTTTGGAACAGTTTTATATTCTCAACTCATGAGATCATCTAACCCAACCTTTTTAGTCTTTAATTATTTTCTTTGGCTAAATGAAACAGTTTATTTTGATATTGTTGTAGAAAGATTTCTGTGCTTCAGTGATTTGGGAACATTTTGGACAAGTCATAACCTTTCTGGTTATCAATTTGTTTTTTATCTATAAAAAGAGGGAATTTACTGCATGCTTTCAGGGCCCTCACATTTTTCTAGTATTTTTACCCAGGTCTAGTAACTAGTCTTGATACTAATGAGGTATTTTCATTTAACTTTCCATTACCCCAATTTCCTAATTGGTTAAATTATAAAATCACTTATAGTTCTATGAAACTACCCAGATATAGAAACCAAAGCTGAACGTTCAGAAGTCTTTGTGTAACTATAGTTTTAAAAAATTGTTTAATTAGCCGAAACCGGTTTGGCTCAGTGGATAGAGCGTCGGCCTGCGGACTGAAAGGTCCCAGGTTCGATTCCGGTCAGGGGCATGTACCTGGGTTGTGGGCACATCCCCAGTGGGAGATGTGCGGGAGGCAGCTGATCGATGTTTCTCTCTCATCGATGTTTCTAACTCTCTATCCCTCTCCCTTCCTCTCTGTAAAAAATCAATAAAATATATTTAAAAAAAAATTGTTTAATTAGAAATGTAAGCCATAGGTTTTTTTATATTGAAACAATAGCCAGGACAAATTAATTAGACTTGTGAATGAGATAATAAAAATAGTAATGTATTTTTGAGTAATTTTTCCAACTTGAATAAGCCAAGAAGTTTCATCAGTTCTTTAGTAATTTTACTCTCAAATCACAACCTCAGTTTCCATAATTAGCAGGAAAGTGTTTTTAAGTAAATGAGAAATGTCAGCAAGCTTTTGAAAGTGGAATTCTCCATCGTGCCCCCTCCCCCCAGCCCCCTGCTTCTTTCCCTGATACCTCTCCCTACTATTTCTACCAAGAATGTGACTTTTCAGAATGGAATTTAAATGATTGATTTGACGTATTTTTTTTTTTTAGAATGGCTTTTCCCTCTCTATGTCATTAACAGGATAGAGTAGTGAGCCAACTTAGTCTCAGAAAACTTGATCATACCTCCTTAGCTCAAATACATTCCTGGAACTTTCTTGTAAGGTATTGTTCTTCAAAATTTAACCCATGCATTTCTCTTATTCAAGAAAACTTTCTTTAGCCCTGTCCCACTGATTTTGATGTTTCTCTGTTATACTTACTTAGCAACCCGTGTGTTCATTTTTGCACTTCTGTGATATTTGTTGAGGAGTAGATTAAAAAGCCTCATGTGGTTCAGCTCATATCTTCTCCAGTTAGTATAGTACCAAGCACATAGTAGATACTTAGTATTGAATGAATGACTTTCCCTCTATATAGGAGGGTATTTCTGTCTTGTTTTACACAATAGCTATTTGCTGTTTGCTTCTAAGTGAAACATAGACAAAAGATCCACTCAAGTCACTAAATCTAGAGTTGTTTTACTCTTCTATTTAGTAGCCTTAATAATTAGAATTTCTTCTGTTCTAACAAAATGCTAGAACAGCAACAATAATAAAATTAATATTGTGGTAAGGCCAAGGATCTTTCTTAGCTTCAGGGTGTGATCCTTGTGAAGAAAGCATTATGGTTTTAGTGTAGGGCCTGGAATATGTATTATGTTAAAATATCTGGTCACTAGTGGAAGTTGTAGAGTAGGGCTGCAAAGCATTTTAGGTATTTCTGGTGTAGACGTTCTGTTTTAGGCAAGCAAAATGGTATTACATTTTTACAAGCTGGATGAAGCCCACATTTTGAACTGCTTAAAATCATGGAGTAGGTAGTTATTAGAGACAAAGAGGAACTAAATATCTTGCTGTTATTGCTATTATTACTGTTATCTTTCTTTACATCAGGGTTTTTCAACTTTGGTAGAATTGACATTTTGAGCTGGATAATTCTTTGTTGTGGCCAGCTGCCTGTATGTTGCAGGATGTTTAGAAACATTCCTGGCCTTTACCCACTAGATGGCAGTAGCATTCCCTCCCTTCCCCAATGTGACAACTAAAAAATGCCAAATATTCCCTGGAGGGCAAAATTGCCTCTTAGTTGAGAATCATTGCTTTATTCCACAGAATAATATCACTTATGCCTCCATTTTGTTTTCTCTTCATTTTTGTTTTAGAGACTTCTCTTTGGCACATGGCCATTCTCTACCTCTAAAGCCAGGCTCTACTCTTACTTGGTAAACATTTTCCTGAACATTTTTTTGTTGCCTGACATTTGCATTTATTACATTTTTTATGATAATGGGACATCACAGGTTGTAGTAGTAATTGTCTTTAGACATAACCTATCCCCAATTTTTATTTGAGAGCTCATCTGATAAAATCAGATTTATTTCTATAGAACTAAGTATTGTATGTATCAGTTAAATATAGCTTTTATAATTATTTTTATTTAGATATATGCTAGCGAATTTAATGAAATTGAAATGCACTACTCCCTAATTATGTAGCTTGAAAGAATGTTTTTGTATCCTTGTTTATATTTGAGCAAGATTCTGCATTTCATTTGATAATTCACAAGTACTTATTTTTAAAAGGCTTAAATCCCTGTATTATGTAATACATTTGCCTTTATTATTGAGATTATAAAAAAAGGAATCTTTTTAATAATTGATATATATATATAATGTTTCATGAATATTGCTAATTTAAATAATTTCATAATCTAAAATAATTCATTTAAAAATAAAGTTAACTATACCTGAGACTAATATTTTGTAGTACATTTTAAACTTTTGCATTTTATTATTTTTATTATTAAGTGTTTATGGAACATTTTACTAGGTATTTTGTAGGCATATAATTAGATGGAATTTTTGCTGAAGTAGAATTTACATTTTAGTAGGTGTTTAAATATATTTTAATCGTGGAATCTATGTTATTGTTCTCAATTTACATTCAGTAATTGAGAACTCTAGTATTTTAAAAATATACTTTTCTAGCATTTTTATACATTTTATTAATTTTCATAAATGTGTTTTGAAATTCCCAATCAAGTCCAGAATTTCAAATTAAAATAAATGATTTAATGTGCTGTGAGAAGAGGAATGACTTAAGTTTCTGAATTATTGCTTTTATGAACAGAAGAGTTGGTTGGTGCATGCTGTATTTTTTTTTTTTTTACATGCTGTATTTTCATTAGTCAAGATGGAATCTTGATTTCCAGAGAGAAGAATGTAAAAGATATTTAACATTAATTGTGCAAATAATATCACATATTAAAATTATTTTAGGGTTTGTTAGTTACCTATTAAAAAGTATTTTAAAACTATACAATCATTAATCTTTCCTTAATTTTTTTAACTTAGATTAATAGTGGTTTCTAAGTGGTCTCATATGCATTGTCAGAAGTAAATAAGGAACAGAAATAAATGATGGTTGTGTGTAAGTATGACATTCCCTTGGCAGAGGTTGTGAATGGGGTAGGGTGGGACCGTTACACTCCTTTCTCCCCTTACTCTTTTCCCCCCTCACTACCATCATGAACCACTCTTATTAAAGGTCTGTGACGTTTCTGTCAGGTACACTTTTTAAGAAAAAAAGACAATTTTTTGCCGATTATTTTCATTAATAGGTTGACAATTAGAAAATTTTCCAATTTTAGCATTTATAAAAAAATTACATAAAGCAAGTCTAAGATTTATTTGTGATTGTCCTGAAGTATGTATGTTACCTAAAAGAATCTTTTAGGGTAAAAACTTCCATTGAAATATTATATTTTTGATTTTATATTCGTTCATGTTTAAACATAAGACGTAGGGGATAATAGCATATATTATGTACTTAAATTTGCTACTGATATCTTTCCTATCAACTCCAGTGATTTGTCTTTTTTAGCAAAACTAAAGTTATACTAAATTTGTCATTATATGGACTTCTATTTGAAATAAGTGATCCTGTGACTAGGGTTTATGCATTTTTTCTCAAACTTATAAAAATCTGTTAGAATGTAGTTTGACTTGTATATTTTAAGAATGTATTAGTAATGAGAACACTTAGCAGTTTTTCCTTCCTTAATATCTTTTTCATAATATGGTCCCACTCCCCGTAATGCCCTAGCTGAATCAACGTACTTGCTTCTCCTTCAGTAGACCCTATATTTTCCTACTCCTATGTTTTGCACATATTTACTTCATGCTGCAAGTCTGCATGAGTGAATATTTTTTAAGGCTTATAGGATTTGCTCTTCTATAGTCAGTCCTTAAGCCACACAAATAAAGTATTTTCTTTTTACTATGTTTCTAGAATACATTTTAAACATTTTTTTCCTTTAGTCTCTTTAATTATATAGACAGTGTTATACAACCAGTTCCACTATTTCCAAAACTTTACATCACACCAAACAGAAATTCTCCAACCATTAAGCAATAACTCTTCTCCCCCCAGCTCCTTAATGTTTCTAATCTACTTTCTATCACTGAATTTGCCTATTCTGGATATTTCTTATAAGTGGACTCATACAATTTTTGTCCTTTTATGTCTGACTTATTTCACTTAGCATAATGTTTTTAGGATCTATTCATTTTGTAGCTTGTATCAGAACTTCATTCCTTTTTATGGCTGAATATTATTCTATTGTATGTATATACCACAATTTGTTTATCCATTTATATGATGATGGAAATGTAGGTTGTTTTCACCTTTCGACTTGTAAATAATGCTGCAGTGAATATAAGCATGTAAATATCATTTTCAGTTTTTTTGGATTTGTACTTAAGAGTGGGGTAATTGTGCTGAATCCTAGGGTAATTTTATGTTTAACTTTTTGATAAACCATCAAACTGTTACCCAGAGTGGCTGCATCATTATATATTCCTTACAGCAAAGTATGTGGCTTCTAATTTCGCCACATCCTCTCCAATACTTGTTATTTCTTGTTATTTTCCTTTTTTTTTTTTTTTTTTTTTTTTTTAAATGATAGCCTCCCTAGCAGGTTTGAAGTGGTAGCTTATTGTGGTTTTGATTTGCATGTTTTGCATTTCCCTCCTGGCTAATGATAGTGAGCATCTTTTCATGTGCTTATTGGCCATTTGTATATCTTCCGGGAGAAAAGTCTATTCAAGTTCTGTGACAGTTGTTTAATTGGGTTGTTTGTCTTTTTGCTGTTGAGTTTAATAAATTTTTTATTTTAGATATTAAGGTCTTATAAGATATCTGATTTACATGTATTTTCCCTAATTCTATAGGTTGCCTTTTCACTTTTTTGATAATATCTTGTGATGCACAAAAGTTTTTAAAATTTTGATGAAGTACAATTTATCTTTTTTAAAACATCTACTCATGCTTTTAGTGTCATATCTCAGAATCTACTGCCAAACTCAAGATTATGAGAATTTACCCCTGTGTTCTTCTAGGAGTTTTGTGGTTTTAGCTGTTGTATTTAGGTTGTTAGTCCATTTTTAGTTAATTTTTGTATAGGTGGGAGGTAGGGATGCAATTTCATTCGTTTTGCATGTGGAAACCCAGCTGTTCTAGCATCATTTGTTGAAGAGAGTAGTCTCTCTTTCCATTTAATGGACTTAGGACTCCTGTTAAAAAATCAGTTGGCTGTCAACATAGATTTATTTCTGTACTCTCGATTCTTTTCCATTGGTCTGTATGTCTATCCTATGTCAATAATTCTATTTTGATTATTGTAACCTTGTACTAAATTTGAAATTGGGAACTGTGAGTCCTCCAACTTTGTTCTTTATTCAAGATTGTTTTGACTCTTGAGGGTCTCTTGCAACTCCATATGAAATTGAGGATCAGCTTTTCTATTTCTGCAAAAAAGGGCTGTTAGAATTTTGATAGGGATTACGTTGAATCTGTAGGTGGCTTTGGGTAGTATTGACATTTTAGAAATATTAAGTATCCCTAAATTGCTGTTCTGAGATCAGTTCCAGTGTGGGACAGGGGTTTTCTCTGCACCAACAAGCAATTCTTTGACACCATCTACCCAGAGATAGCATCAATTTCCACAGGTTGAGGTCTTAGTCCTGTAAGACTGCCCACACTTCCACTTCCTACATCAGTCTCATGCTCAGGCTGTAGATTGAAGGTTCTAATGACCCCCCTCCTTAGACTTTATTTGCCAGTTATAAGTCCAGGTTGTTTCCTGTACTTCCTAGTAACTGGCCATAAATCAGAGGTTCCTAATGTTTGTTTAGTTTGTTAGAGTGGTTCACAGTTAAGAGAAACACTTAACTTACTAAATTGGGGGTTTAATGTAAAAGGAACAGCCAGAAGGAAGAGATGCATAGGGGGCATGGAGCTTCTATGTCTTCTCCAGCCATGCTACTCTCCTCTGGTCTCCATGTGTCCACCAACTTGGATTGTTTTTTGACAGAAGCTTTATTACACAGGATTGATTAAATTATTACCTGTAAGCCGTGGATCCAGCCTCCAGCCCTTCTTCCCTCCCCTGGATTCAGGAGGGTGGGACTGAAAGTTCAAACCCTCTAATCACAAGGTCGGCTCCCTTGTCCATCCGCCCCTATTCTTACGTGTTTAAAAAATCCTCATGAACATAAGAAAATAATATTACTCTCATTATTTAGGGAATTCCAAGCGTTTTAGGAGCTCTGTGTCAGAAAGAGGGAGGAGGACCCTAATTATTTCCTATTATTAATCACAATATCATACTTCCTGTGTATGAACATGGGATATCTTTCCATTTTCAAGTCTTTATCCCTTTCAGTAATGTTTTACAGTTTTCTTTATACAAATCATTCACTTCCTTGGTTAAATTAATTCCTAAGTATATTGTGCTTTTAGATGCTATTGTAAAAGGAATTGCTTTCTTAATTTCTTTTTTGGATTGTTGATTGCTATTTTATAGAAACTTGGCTGATATTTTATGTTGATAATACCACAAAAAAATGAAATTATTAGAAATTATTTAACAAAAGTTGTGTAAGAACTGTATATTGAAAACTACCAAACTTTGCTGAAAGTTAGGAAGGCCTAAATAAGTAGATTGGCAGTGTTCATGAATTGGAATAATCAATATTAAGATGTTATTTCTCCCCTAAGTGACCTATTGATTCAGTGTAATCCTAATTAAAATCCTAGTAGACTTATTTTTCATAGAAATTGACAAGCTGATTTAAAATTTATGTGTAAATATAAGTGCTACATTAGGTAAGAGAGTTTGGAAAAAGAAGAACAAAGTTTAAGGAATAAATAATCTGGTTTCAAAATGTATAAAGCTACAGTAGTCGAGCTAGTGTGTTGCTAGCAGGAGGAAGGGCCTGTTTATCAATGCAGTGCACTGGTGAGAATAGAGATAGCTCTGTATCTATAAATAATTGGTTTTGACAGTGGTGCCAAGGCACCTCAGTGAGGAAAGGATAATCTTTTCAACAACTGGTGCTGGATCAATTGGATATCCATCTGTCTGTCAAACAGTGAACCTAGTCCTTATTTCACACCATATAAATAAGTTAACCTCAAATGGATTGCATACCTTAACATAAGAACTAAAACTATAAAATTTCTCTAAGAAAACATAGAAGATTACAGTAAAGATTCCTTAAAGAGGGCTCAGAAAGCACAAATTACAAAAATTGATGATTTTGAAAAGATGCTCAACATTACTAATCATTAGGGAAATGCAAGTCAGAAGCAGTGAGCTATCACCTCATACCTGTCAGGTCACCTCATACCTGTCAGGATGGTCATTATCAAAAAGTCAAAAGATAAATGTTGGTGAGGATGTGGAAGCAAAGGAATGTGCATTGTTGGTAGGAATGTAAATTGATACAGCTATTATGAAAAACAGTATGAAGGTTTCTCAATTAAAAAATAGAATTACCATATAACCCAGCAATACCACTCCTTGGTATATATCCAAAAGAAATAAAATGAGTATCTTGGAAAAGTATCTGCATTCCCATGTTTATTGTAGCATTATTCACAGTGCCAAAATATGGAAACAATCTAAGTGTACGTCAACAGATGAATGGATAAAGGAAAATCTGGTGTATATACGCGCGTACACACACACACACACACACACACACACACACACACGCACGCAATGGAATATTATTCAGACTTAAAAAAGAAATCCTGCCACTTACAACAATATGGATTATGCTAAGTGAAATAAGCCAGACACAGAAAGACAGATGTCCCATAATCTCACATATACGTGGAATCATAAAAAAAAAGAAAAGTTGAACTAAGAGAATAGAATGGTAGTTACCAGAGGGTGGGAGATAGGGGAAAACGGGAGATACTGATTAAAGGGTAAAAACTTTTCAGTTATGAGATGAGTAAGTTCTGGAGATCTAGTGTATAGCATGGTGACTACAATTAATAGTGATAATATATACTTGGTAAGAAAGTAGGTTTTCAATGTTCTTACTACCAAAAGGAAAGAAAAAGGCACTATGTGAGAAGATGGATATGTTAGTTAACTTGATTGTGGTGATTATTTCACAGTGTATACATATGTCAAAACATGTTGTTCACCTTAAATTCTTCTCAATCATACCTCAATAAGGCTGGAAGAAAAATTATTTTTATTTCATTAAAATAAACAATAACTTTATTCTTCAAAAGAGATTGTTATAAAAATGAAAAGGCAAGGTAAAGACTGGTAGAAATATTTGCAGTACATGTATTCAACCAAGACTGCTTATCTAGAATATATAAACAACTTTTGCAAGTGAATAATGAGATTACCCAGTAAGAACAAGGATAAATTTGAATAGACTCTACACCCAAGAACATACACAGATAGCAAATAAGCAAATTAAAGATCTTCAACATCTTTGGTTATTAGAAAAATACAAGTGAAAATTATGAGACATACTTTAGAATTAAAAATTAAAAAGATTTACAATACCTAGGCCTAAGGTGGATGAGGAGCAAATCGACCTCTCATATATTACTCATAGGAATAGAAAATGTTACAGCCACTTTGGAAAACAATTTGACAATTTCTCATAAAGTTAAACATACATTTATCATGCGACCCAGCCTTTCTACTTTGAGCTGTTTTCTCAAGAGTTATGAAGACATGTTCACAAAAATGTTCAGAGCAGCATTATTCATGATAGCCTAAAACTGGGAACCACCCAGATAGCCATCAACTTATAAATAAATGCATGAACAGTTTGTGGTATATACATAAAATGGGATCTATCAGTAATAAAAAGGGACAAACTATCATTATGTGTACCAGCATAGATAAATTTAAAAAATCTTTGTTAAAAATT
The DNA here is from genome assembly GCF_014108235.1 of Myotis myotis. Taxonomy (NCBI): domain Eukaryota; kingdom Metazoa; phylum Chordata; class Mammalia; order Chiroptera; family Vespertilionidae; genus Myotis; species Myotis myotis. The sequence goes on from NW_023416379.1 coordinate 53,258,582, forward strand.
TCTTAGGAATTCTAGAAAAGGCACAACTATAGTGATAGGAAAGCCATTATTGCTAGAATTGGTGTGGGGAATTGACTGCAAATGTCAGGAGGAAACACTTTGGGTGATTGAAATGCTATGTAGCATATTTTGGTGATGGTTTACATAATTGTATCCATTTTGCTAATTTCATTGGTTAATTTTATTATAAATGAGCCTACAGTGAAGTTAAACATAAAAAACCCCCCAAATTTAAAAATGATGAAACTTATTGTAAGCCATAGAAAAATTAGAAAGAATAACAAGTTTCGTTCTTTTTCTGGACTTTCACAAATACTTTGGCAGGAAAATTGGAAAGGCCACCAATAAGAAGGTAGATATCTAGCTTTACTCGTCAGTGAACATAACAAAAATTATATTTGGGAAAGAATAGTACTTTTGCTTATTAAAAAGTAACATAGTATATTGAATAAGTCAAATGTTAATTTCTTATCCTCTTATTAACTATTATCATTTCAATTCTCTTTAGAAATACAAACCTGGTCGATGTGATGATATTTTAAAATGGAAGCCTCCCAGTCTGAATTCTGTGGATTTTCGCCTAAAGATAACAAGAATGGGAGGAGAAGGGTAAATATGCACCTTTGTTCCCCCACCATTTTTATGTGAACCATTACTAGTTGTTTAAGGCTACATTGTTTACTCGACATTTGACATATACTTTACAAAAAATTAAAATGCTGTATATTACAATATCCTTTATACACATATCTATACATCTACCTCATTTTCACACATTTCTTCTTTGACCTATTACAGTTAACATTTTGTAGCATCCTTTTATTTTTTTAAAATACATCTTTATTGTTCAGATTATTACAGTTGTTCCTCTTTTTCCCCCCATAGCTCCCTTCCACCCGGTTCCCACCCCACCCTATGTCCTTACCCTCCCCCCCGACTGTCCTCGTCCATAGGTGTACGATTTTTGTACTGTCTCTTCCCTCACCCCACACCCACTTCCCCCTGAGAATTGTCAGTCCACTCCCTTTCTATGCCCGATTCTATTCTATTCACCAGTTTATTCTGTTCGTCAGATTTTTTATTCGCTTGACTTTTAGATTCATTTGTTGATAGATATGTATTTGTTGTTCCTTTGTTGTTCATAATTTTTATCTTTACCTTTTTCTTCTTTTTCCCCCTTTTTTAAAAATACCCTTCAGCATTTCATTTAATACTGGTTTGGTGGTGATGAACTCCTTTAGCTTTTCCTTATCTGTGAAGCTTTTTATCTGACTTTCAATTCTGAATGATAGCTTTGCTGGGTAGAGTAGTAATCTTGATTGTAGATTCTTGCTATTTATCACTTTGAATATTTCTTGCCACTCCCTTCTGGCCTGCATAATTTCTGTTGAGAAATCAGCTGACAGTCATATGGGTACTCCCTTGTAGGTAACTGTTTTTCTCTTGCTGCTTTTAATATTCTCTCTTTGTCTTTTGCTCTTGCCATTTTATTATGATGTGTCTTGGTGTGGTCCTCTTTGGATTCCTCTTGTTTGGGGAGCTTTGCACTTCCTGGACTTGTAAGTCTATTTCTTTCACCAGGTAGGGGAAGTTTTCTGTCATTATTTCTTCAAATAGGTTTTCAATATCTTGCTCTCTCTCTTCTTCTGGCATCCCCATAATTCAGATGTTGGTACGCTTGACGTTGTCCCAGAGGCTCCTTACACTATCTTCATATTTTTGTATGCCTTTTTCCTTTTGCTTTTCCAGTTGGGTGTTTTTTTTTACTTCTTTGTATTTCAAATCTTTGACTTGATTCTTGGGATCCTCTAGTCTGCTGTTGGATCTCTGTATATTATTCTTTATTTTAGTCAGTGTATACTTAATTTCTAATTAGTCCTTTTTCATATCCTTGAGGTTCTCACTGTATTTCTCAGACGTTTCTAGAAGATTCTTGAGTAACCTTATAACCGTGGTTTTGAACTCTATATCCAGTAGTTTGCTTTCCTCCATTTCTTTCATTTGTGACCTGTTTCTTTGTCTCCGCATTTTGGCTGCTTCCCTGTGTTGATAGAGTGGCTTTCTGTGCTAGGTGTCCCATAGGGTCCAGTGGCTCAGCCTCCCCAATTACCTGAGGTGGACACTCTTGGTGCACCCCCTTGTGGGCTTTGTGCACAGTCTTGTTGTAGGTAAGCCTTGATTGTTGTAGGATCACTGGGAGGAATTGATCTCCAGGCCAATTGGCTGTGAGGACCAGCTATGTCTACAATGGGAGACCTGCTATGCTGGAGACACCCTTATGGAGCAGGACTTGCTTCAGTGGGACTTTGGTGCTCACTGAGTCTGCCCCCTGAGTGTGTAGCTTATGGATGTGAAGAGTTGTACTCTGGTATGGTCTCACTCTGACCACTGGGTACACTGGCTCTCTGATCTCTAAGGAGGTGCAAACTCAGCCACTGTCTGAGGCCACCCAGCAGGAGCTATAGACAGATCTGCAGATTCTTCCTCTTTGTTTGGGGTTTGGAAGTGCCCAGATGAGGCCCCCCTGTGAAGCAGTCCAGGCTGCTCTAGGCCTTCTTTTGGAGGCTTTGGAGCTCTTTGACCCAGCTGCAGTTTGTTATGTTTTAGATGGCAAAAGAACAGGCCATTCATATGCAAAAGCCTCTGCTCACTACTTGGGTGGGGTTGTAAATTGGGTGGGGCGGGGTCTCAGGGAATCATCAGGGTGGAGCAAACCACATGGCTGCCAGTCAGCTCTGCTTCAGAGAGGTCTCTGTGTCCTGCAGCCCCGTGCAGGCACAATGATCACTGCAACCACCTCTGCGAGAAAGCTGCTCTCGCGTTCCGCCCCGATTCCAGACAGTCCAGTTTCTCCCCGTTTGAATCTGGGTCCCTGAGTTTCGCCCGGAACTGGAGTTCAGAGCAATTGGGAGCTTGTATCTTCCTCCCTATTAAAAAAGATAGCAGCATACCCAGTTGCCAGCCCGTTTCCGCACGTGCACACTCGCTCCTCTGTACCTCTGCGCTTCCGCACCTCTGCACCTCCTACCGGCTTGAGTGCGCTTTTCTCTTTCCTTCTAGTTGTATAATTTCCACTCAGCCAGCCTTCCCGTTGTTCTGGATGATATCTGTTTTGTCTTTTAGTTGTAGTTTTGATGTGGTTGTGAGAGGAAGCAAGTACAAGTGTGTACTTATGCCGCCATCTTGGTTTCTCCCTCTGTTTATTTGTAGCATCCTTTTAACTTTACTAAATTTAGTCTTAAAAAATAGTTATTTCTAAAATAAAAAATTAACTTTGTAAAAGTGGAAATAGATTTTATTTTAAAGTAATCCTGCCAAGTGAATTATAAATAAGATATCATTATTATAATTAAATATTTTGAAATAGCCTTTTTTACTTTGAAGAAACTATCTTATCTTTGCATTTGCATAACAAATATTTATCCATGCTTTATTAAGGTAAAGTTTTAATTGTTGAATTTTATTAAAATTTTTCATAATGTTAATTTAGTTTTAATTTTTTCATTTATTGGTTAATCTTTTTTGAATGACTTCATTGCTTTATTTCACCTTGTTCCTAAAATTTTATTATATATTGTGTAAGTAAATACATAATAGCAACATAATAAGTGTTTAATCAAGGAAATCATAAAGAGAAAGTAAGATGACACTGGCAGATAGATTAAAAGTTTACCCATGCATGCTATGAAATCCTTTTTACTTGCCAAAGGTAAACCATATATTTGCTTTTTTTGTAGCTAATGGAATGAAGGATATGTGATCAGTTATATGAATCCAAATGCCAGAAGATTGTCTCTTAAGTGACTGTGCATTTTTGAATAAAGATTACTTTGCACTGTATTGAATCTTAAGTAAAAGAGGGAGTTTAATAAATCACATAGGTGTCAGTTTTAAAGAAATAGAGTATTTAATACTTTACATACTTAAATACGAGTTTGTGACTTAATAACAAAGTACAGTTTAGTCAGAACAATTATGTGGGACCCAAATGGTGTTTAGGTATCTTGCTCTGTGTGGTCTGATTTAATCCAAGGATAGATAGATACATTTTTGACTATTTATGGAAATATATATATATATATATATACATATATATTTCATCAAGTAATATAAAAGATTAGATAAGATAAATAATATTGGCAACTCAGAACATCTGTACACCAGATACCTTGTCAGGGAGAAGAGTCTTGGGTTTATTACTCATCAATACTTATCCAAAAATATAATTTTTCTTAATTAATCTTTGGATAAATATTGATATCAATTAATAGTTAATGAAGTATATATGATATAGCAATTATAGTAATGTACTGTTAATATGAATAATTAAATATTAACATATTTTTGGGAAACTGCCTCAAAACAATATTTGTATTTTAAATCTTTGGAAAAGTATTGGTAAGTAGTAAATTCAAGTTTATTCTTCCTGACAAAGTATCTGGTACATACTAGTAGATGTTCTGGGTTGCCAGTTTACTTTGGAACCTGTACTTCAGTGGAGTGTCTTCATATGTCTTCTGGAAGTGCCTTAGTGAAGTGCACATCACTTCTAAAACAGTGGCGGCTGAGGATTGATTCTGAGGAGGCCACCTACATCCTTTTTTAATTTTTTTTTAAAGACACAAATGAATGTGGTTCTTTGGAAATAAGACTTTAAATGAAGTAAGATTTATTAAATTGCTTCATCGCTAATTCCTCTATTTTGCCTAATGCTACATTTATAATATTTAAAGTGTATACACCTTTGTGTGTTTTTATTGATTATTTTCATTGAGTTTTGAAAAAACATTTGTTTTGCTTCTTACAGATAATTCTTAGTAGTACTTAAAAGCTACATGTGGCTAAATGTAGAATGTCCATTTTTCTACCAAGCAAAAATGATATTAACATTTTTCCTGCAATTGTCCATTGCTATTAAGTATTGTAAAATGTAATTCAGTTTACTAGTTTGGCATCTAGCTTTGCTTTTATTCTTAGTATGTTTTTAAAATATGTTTTGTTCTTTGGAAATAAGACTTTAAGTGAAGTCTTATTTCCAAAGGCCATTGGACTCCTTACTTCAGTAATGGGTCCCTTAATTTGTGTGGATTTTCTCATCTTCTGTCTTAACATGTGTCTTACTAAGGCATGTAACAGCTTTTTTTTTAAAAAATATATTTTCTATTGATTTTTTTACAGAGAGGAAGGGAGAGGGACAGAGAGTTAGAAACATTGATGAGAGAGAAACATCAATCAGCTGCCTCCTGCACACCCCCTATTGGGGATGTGCCCATAGCCAAGTACATGCCCCTGACCGGAATCGAACCTGGGACCCTACTGTCCGCAGGCCAACGCTCTATCCACTGAGCCAAACCGGTTAGGCCATGTAACAGCTTTATACGTCCTCCTCATCACTTCCAGTAAGCCTGAGTCTAAAGTCATCAGCATTGTGGATCAGTATTTTTGTTCTGTGTAATGTCAAAGTGACCACTATCTCTGAAAATATAAAAAAGACAGATAATAAGAAGTGGTAAGGATATGAAGAAATTGGAGCCTTCAGCCACTCTGGCAGTTCCTCAGATTGTTAAAGATAGGCTTACCATATGACCAAGCAATTCTACTCTCAGGTAAATATCCAAGAGAAATGAAAACATGTCCACAGAAAAATGTATACATGATTCTTTTTAGCAACATTTTTCATAATAGCCAAAGTTGGAAACAACCCAAATATCTACCAACTGACAAATGGGTAAACATGCGAACAAAATAGCTCTTCTTTCACCAGACTAGTGTAGTGGATCCTATTATGCAAAGGGGTTCTGGAATTTTATAATTTGGATTTTAGTTCTAGATCTGCCAACCTTTACTTAGGTTACTTAATCTCTGTGTTGCTTCTTTCTACAACTGTTTAATATGGATAATAGAAGTGCCTACCTCTTATGGGAATTTAATGAGAATACATAAAACATTTAGACCACTGCATGTTGCATAACAACTACTAAATACATATTAATTATTAAGAAAAATGACCACTGTCTTTGTGGATTATACTGGGGCAGAGAGTGGGATAGTTGATGTTGAAGAGTGTAAATTGGTGCAGGTATACGGCCATGAGGTATACTATTAATCATGCCAGGCAAAGGCAGATATCTTCTGACAATACCTCAGTTGGTATAGAGACAAAAGTATTTGCCACCTTGTAGTTGTGTATAAGATTTCAGGCTGTGTTGATTTGCTTCATTAAAGATGAAGCACATCTGAAACAGCAGCTATAAATTGATCTCACAACCTGATTAAATTTGTGATAATTCATAATCCATTCATCATGATCTCCCACCTTCTGTATAGGCTAAAGAGGTAAACTGAATGGATGTGTGTTCAATATGATCACTCTGGCATCTACTTAAGTCTTTGGTGGTGGCACTAATCTTTGCACCTCTCTTGGGGGTGGGGATGTATTATTACTTTTGCTTTACATCCTTGGCAGGGAGTACAAACTAGGAGCTTTCATTTGGCTTTTCCTAGCAAAATGCTGCCTACTCCGTGGGTCAGAAATTCTCCCAGTTGCCAAGTATTTCTCCTCCAGTTATACATTCAGGAACCAGAAAATAACCACAGGTTATAGCCATAAACATACCGTCCCACTTAGTTTTAACCGTGAACCAGAAACGCATTTATGACCTGGTCATCCTAAACTCTTTGACTGACAGACCATGCTGGCATTTTAGGTCCTTGGCAATTAGTGTCTGTTTAAAGTTAGTATCTGGTAATCTCTGGGAAGTTTGAGTAGTCCCTTTTTCCAGGGTACCATCACTCTAGCAAATGCTGATGGTCCTTTGAACAATTGGAGGGAAATTTTTAGCACATTTTTGGTGTAAAAGGCCAGATAGTAATTATAGGGTTTGCTGGCCATATAGTCTTTGTTTCAACTACTGGGCTCCACCAATCTAGTGCGAAATGTATATAGACAATATGTGAATGAATAAGCGTGGCTGTGTTCCAATAAAACTTTACTTACAGAAATGTGTCAGGTGAGATATGTTCTGTGGGCTGTAGTTTGCCAACAGCAAATTTATGCAATAATCCTTGTTTATACTCGTGGCAGTGTTTCGAGGTCCTTTTTCAAGGGGACTTGGCCTCTTTTCCTTCTGTCAAGGGGCTCAGATCTTAACAAAATCAGGTTGCACTTTAAGTTGAGAAATGTTAGCTTAATAGTAAGCATGACGAAATAAGTAGAATCGACTACATAATTTTACATTATGTAGAAAATATATGAAATAAAAAGTCCTCTTAACTCTGCTGACTAGAGTTTTTTTTCTTTTGCTCAGGTTTATTTAAAAGATAGAATGGTGAATTCTATTTCTCATGCTTATTTGAACTGGTGTTGTTATTTTTAAGAAAGAAATTATAGTGGTAAAATATCTAGAGTGTTGAAAAAAATGTTCTTGCATAAGAAAAGATTGAGTCAGCACGAATATAGCTAATAAAAACTTCATGAGGGAAAAGTCTTACTTCTCTGAGCAAAGCCTTTTTCTTTTTTTCTCCCTCTGCCTCTATTTTGGAATGAAATGTTTGACTTTTATTTATATTTACATTTTATTAAAAATTATTTTAAATAAGTGAAACTAGAGATAAAACACCAATGTAACCAATATTATTATGTATTGCTTGAGGCCCGGTACATGAAATTCGTGCACTGGGGTGGTGCGGTGTCCCTTAGCCCAGTCTGCACCCTCTCCAATCTGGGACATCCCTCTCACAGTCCAGGACTGCTGGCTCCTAACTGCTCCCCCGCTGGCATGATTGATGCCTAACTGCTTCCCTGCCAGTGCAATCGCTCCCAATTGCTCTCCCCTGCCGGCCCAATTGCCCCCAACTGCTCCCCTGCCGGCCCGATTGCTCTGAAGTGCTCTCCCCTGCCAGCCTGATCACCCACAACTGCCCTCCCTTGCCAGCCATCTTTGTGGTGGCCATCTTGAGACAACATGGGAGTGGCCATCTTTTTTTTTTTTTTTTAAATATATTTTATTTTATTGATTTTTTACAGAGAGGAAGGGAGAGGGACAGAGAGTCAGAAACATGGATGAGAGAGAAACATTGATAGCTGCCTCCTGCACACCTCCTGCTGGGGATATGCCTGCAACCAAGGTACATGCCCTTGACTGGAATCGAACCTGAGACCTTTCAGTCCACAGGCCGATGCTCTATCCACTGAGCCAAACTGGTCAGGGCGGGAGCGGCCATCTTTTTTTTTTTTTTCTATATATTTTTTATTAATTAAGATATTACATATGTGTCCTTGTCCCCACGTTACCCTCTACCACCCCCCCTCATGCCCTCACCCCCCCGTTGTCCGTGTCTATTGGTTAGGCCTATATGCTTGCATGTAAGTCCTTTGGTTGATCTTTCCCCCTTACCCCCACCTTCCCCTACCTTCCCTCCAAGGCCCGACAGTCCAATCTATGCCTCTCCGTCTCTGGATCAGTCCTTGTTCATCAGTTTATGTTGTTCATTATATTCCACAAATGAGTGAGATCATGTGGTATTTATCCGCTCTCCAGTTCCATCCATGCTGTGGCAAATGGTAAGAGTTCCTTTTTCTTCTTCCTCTTCTTAAAGAATACCTTTCAGCATTTCATATAATGCTGGTTTGGTGGTGATGAACTCCTTTAGCTTTTTCTTATCCGTGAAGCTCTTTATCTGACCTTCTATTCTGAATGATAGCTTTGCTGGATAAAGTAATCTTGGTTGCAGGTTCTTGCTATTCATCACTTTGAATATTTCTTGCCACTCTCTTCTGGGCTGCATGGTTTCTGTTGAGAAATCAGCTGACAGTTGTATGGGTACTCCCTTGTAGGTAACTGACTTTTTTTCTCTTGCTGCTTTTAAGATTCTCTCTTTGTCTTTTGCTCTTGGCATTTTAATTATGATGTGTCTTGGTGTGGTCCTCTTTGGATTCCTTTTGTTTGGGGTTCTCTGCGCTTCCTGGACTTATAAGTCTATTTCTTTGACCAGGTAGGGGAAGTTTTCTGTCATTATTTCTTCAAATAGGTTTTCAATATCTTGCCCTCTCTCTTCTTCTGGTACCCCTATAATTCTGATGTTGGTACGCTTGAAGTTGTCCCAGAGGCTCCTTACACTATCTTCATATTTTTGGAATCTCTTTTCTTTTTTCTTTTTCGGTTGGGTATTTTTTGTTTCTTTGTATTTCAAATCTTTGACTTGATTCTTGGGATCCTCTTGTCTGCTGTTGGATCTCTGTAAATTATTCTTTATTTCAGTCAGTGTATGCTTAATTTCTAGTTGGTCCTTTTTCATGTCCTCTAGGGTCTCACTATACTTATTGAGGGACTCACTAAATTTATCAGCGGTTTCCATAAAATTCTTGAAAAACCTTATAAACGTGGCCTTGAACTCTATCCAGTTGTTTGCTTTCCTCCATTTCTGTCATTTGTGACCTGTTTCTTTGTCTCCGCATTTTGGCTGCTTCCCTGTGTTGATAGAGTGGCTTTGTGTGCTAGGTGTCCTGTAGGGCCCAGTGGCTCAGCCTCCCCAGTTACCTGAGGTGGACACTCTTGGTGCACCCCCTTGTGGGCTTTGTGCACAGTGTTGTTGTAGTTATGCCTTGGTTGTTGTAGGATCACTGGGAGGAATTGACCTCCAGGCCAATTGGCAGTGAGAATCAGCTGTGTCTGCAGTGGGAGAACTTCTGTGCTGGAGACACCCTTCTGGGGCAAGACTTGCTTCAGTGGGGTTTTGGTGCTCACTGAGTCTGCCCCCTGAGTGTGTCCCTTATGGATCTGAGGAGTTGTGATCTGGATGGTCCCCCTCTGACCACTGGGTACAGTGGCTCTTGGATCTAAGGAGGTGCTAATTTAGCCTCTGCCTGAGGTTACACAGCAGGAGCTACGAAGAGAACTGCAGATTCCCCTTCCTTTTTTGGAGTTTGGAGGTGCCCTGAGGAGGCTCAGCTGTGAAGCAGTGCAAGCCGCTGTGGGGCCTTGGGCCTCCTCTTGGAAGTTCTGGGTCTGTCTGGCCCGGCTGCAGTTAGGTAATTATCAGATTGCAAAGGGCCGGGGCATTCATATGCAAAAGCCTCTGCCCAAGCCTGGGTGGGGCGGGGTCTCAAGGAATCAAAGGGCGGAACAAGCAGCTATGGCGGATCCTTAGCCCTGCCCTAAGGAGTCGCGCGTCTCAGTGTCCCGGTAAGGCTGCAAGCACCTCTGAGGGAAAGCCACCCTCAAGTTTGCCCGCTGCCAGACAGTCCAGTTTCTCCCCATATGAGTCCTGGGTCCCCAGAGACTTCCCGGAACCAGAGTTCAGAGCCGTCGGGAGCTTGTGACTCCCTCCGGATTCAAAAAGACAGCTGCGTCCTCAGGTGCCAGCCTCTTTCCGCGCGCGAGCCCCCGTACCTCTGCACTCCACCTCCGCAGCTCCTCTGGCTCTCAGCGTGCTTTTCTTTCCTTCTAGTTGTAGAATTTACACTCAGCCAGCCTTCCTGTAGTTCTGGATGATGTCCATTTTGTGTTCCTAGAAGATTTTTCAATTGTTGTGGGAGGCAGCAATTTCCCGGTGTTTATCTATGCTGCCATCTTAGTTTCTCCGGGAGCGGCCATCTTATGACAATGTGGGGGCAGCCATCTTGTGATGATGTGGGGGCATGACGATCACCTAGGCTTTTATTAGTATTGATGCCTAATGACTAAGCTGTTTAACTATAGCTGGGGCTTTAACAGTGGCTATTTTCATCTTTTAGCAACTGGCCCAGAGTAACTGCTTTGGTTATCTTATTTGAAAATATTCTCGCCATCCAAACATATTTTAAGATAAATGCTTTCCCAGACCATTTACCAAAAATAAACACCATAGTTAAAGCACCTGAGCGAGTAGTAGGAGAAGAGGGGCAAATGGTTTTAAAACATCTGCTTATGACCTCAATGGAGTCAAATTACTTTCTTTCACTTATTAATTTACTAAAGAGAAATTGGTATCACCTTTGTTTCACTGTTTGGTTCTTTGGAGTTTAACTTTTACATTTATTCATTTTAAATTATTGTTTACAGTGAAAACATTTTGCTTGTGTCCTTTGTTTTAATCTATGTTTTCCTTAGAAACTTGCAATTTCTCTAAGTTTATGATTGAGAAGCTTGTTACCTGGTAGATATCTCTGGGGAATATTGTATGGATTAAATACTAGTTAAATTTCTACTTTGAATCATATTGAAGGTGGTGGGGAGAGAACTAATCCAAATAACTTAACACAGTATTTGACTATAGTCTCTCTTAAGGGTTGGGTGGAGAGAACTGCAAATAAGTCTTTTTTTTTAAAATTAAAAAAACAAATTGATTTCAGAGAGGAAGGGAGAGGGAGAGAGAGAGAGAGAGATCAATAATGAGAAAGAATCATTGATCAGATGCCTCCTGCACATCCCCCTACTGGGGATCAAGCCCACAACCTGGGCATGTGCCCTGATTGGGAATCGGACCATGACCTCCTGGTTCATAGGTCAATACTCAACCTCTAGCCACACTGGCCAGGTCAAACAAGTCTTTTTTAGTGATTTTTTTTTCAGAGCTTTGGGTTTAGAATTTCTCTTATAACTATGCATGATTTATTTAAAGAATATTTTTTTTGGGGGGGGGAGGGTCTTAAACATTTCCAGTTATTCTGTCCTTATCTAATTTAAATTTAACAGCATTTATATATTACAAGATTCATTTTTTCTTTTCCCTCATTTTCACTTTCTTGTTCAGATTCATTTGTTTGTTGGATAGTAATTTCTTTTTCTTTTTTTTTTCTCCTCTCTTTTTTTTCTTTTTCTTTTTTTTTCTCAGATGTTTCTTTCTAATGAATTGACCATTACATTTCCTAAGTTCTGAAATGGCCAACAGACCATAGAAAGACATTTCTTTAGGCGCCTGCTTGAAACTGGATAGTAATTTCTTAAGTATTTTTCTCAGATGGAGCCACATAAGTTATTACTTTGAATTTTTGCATATCTGCAAATATCTTTTTCTTGACAGGTTAATATGTCTTACCTGAGTATAGAATTCTTGAGGTGCAGTTGTTTTCTCTTTTTTTATTGCCTTTTGGCTCCAGTAATAAAGATGAGAAATCTAGTGTCAGTTTGGTGTTTTTTGTAGTTTTTTAAATCTCTTCTTGGGTTACCTTGATCTTATTTTTCTTTATTGGCTTACTAGAGGCCCAGTGCACAAAATTCATGCATTGGTAGGGTCCCTAGCAGCTGCTGGCTGTGGGCTGGATACTCCCTTCCTTCCCCCGGCTGGCCCTGCCCCCTGGTCGAACTCCCAGATGAACTCCTGGTCGAGGGGACAGTTTGCATACTACAGTTTTATTATATAGGATTGGGGATCAAGTCTGGTTGTTGGAGTGCTGTAAATGGTGGCAGTCCACACAAGATGGAAAAATAGGTGTTCTTTATCTCAGTGCATGAGTTAGGTAGAAGCTTCTAGGTTCCTGCAATAAACACCTGGGGAAAACCTCCCTGCAGTGCTTGCTCTGTACATTCTCCCATCTCAGAGCTCAGACATTTCAGCCTTAGCTCCTAGCAGGCCAGGAAGGTTAGGCTCCTCACCTGGTCCAGTTCACCTTATCTTTAGGATTTTCACAGGTTTTTGCGGGGTGTGCTCTTCCCAGAATTTGCTAATTTTTAGTCTTCATCTTGGGGCTCTTTCTCTAGGGTATGGAGGAGAAAACCACAAATCACTTCTCTTGCTAGGGAGCCCTTAATTCCCAATCTAATTCCCAGTATGATGACATTCTGAGGTAAACCTTTGGGAGGTTTTACCCTCAGAAGACAGTTGACTTAAAAAGCTGCTAATTTGGAGTTCCATATAAGGAGTCAGACATATTTAAATCATCACCTTCCTAAGACCCTTAATCTTTTTAATGTTCAAGTAGTCTTTTTCTTATGTTTTGTTTTTTTTTTTACTTTCATTATTTGTTTATTTTTGTTTTTTATTTAATTTCTTGTTTTATAAATTTTGATCACAAAAATGTTCCTGAATAATCCTTCTCCCTTCCCCTTCCCCCGTAAGTCAGCTGGACTGCTATAACAATACCATAGACTGGGTGGCTTAACAAACATGTATTTCCCACAGCCTGGGGGCTGAAAGCCTGAGGGAAAGGGCCTCTTCTGGATTGCTCACTTCTCCTTGTATCCTTATAAGGGCACTAAACTTATTCATGAGGGTAAAACCTCCCAAAGGTTTACCTCAGAATGCCTTGACATTGGGAATTAGATTTCAACATAAGAACTTTGAGAACCTAAACATCCACTCCATAACAGAAGGAGTAGAGATTTTCCTTGTGGTCTAATAGTGTATGTGCTATTTTAACTTATCTTGTCTCATCCTTAAGTTTGTCAAAGGCCTTTAAACCCATATTCTCCTACAGTTCTGACCTAGAGTGAGACTGTCTTTTGAGCCTCTTGTGTATAAGACTAGAGATTCAGTTTGCTCTTCAGTCATCCGCCTGCTTCTCTTGCTCTCTGTCAGTATAATTTGTGACTTTGGATATAAGTAATGTGCATTGTGTTTTTATTTTTTCTTTACATATATTTCAAACATTTTGTTGGAATTTGTTTTAATTATAAAATCAGATTTTTAACAATTAAACTCATCCCTATTTTAACTGGCTCTGGTGCTTATTGATTCCTTGACTTTATTTTTTCCCCCAGAAATTTTCTCTCAGTTCAAGTGTATTTTCACATAATGTTTTTAACAAGTATGCTTATGTAGTCATTTTTCATGACCAGAAATCTTTTTGTTATGGATTAATTTGCAAAAAAAGTATTACCTTAATGTTGGGGGGAAATAAAAGGTGACATTACAATAGCTATCATGGATTTATGTATTTATTAACATTGTAAAAATTACTAATGCTGTTATTTCTATTTATTTTTTTCTAAGAAACTTTTTTTTTAGATAGTATAAGAAACATGTTTGCTTTTAGAATTTTTATAATGTCTTTAGATCATCAGAAACCTATATATTGTCCTTGAAAAATAGAGATTTCCTAAGTTTGTATTGTATTCATAAAGGGGAGTTATTTTCTGTGATATTACATTAGTCTACTGCAGAAACATTTATTTAAATTAAATTATTACTAAGCCTTAGTAAAATGAAACACTTATGTTGTAGTCCAGTGGCCTATATCTGACATAATTATGGATGGAATTTTTTAAATTAGCAATTTGCTACAGTTTGTTGTGTTAGGATTGGCCTGAGGTACTTATGAAGTTACCACGTATTTATTGCTAAACACTGTGCATTCAAATTTTTGTTTATATCTTAAGGGTAAAAAGAGGAAAGATTTGAGCAACTGTGCATTTCTCAGTTAAAATCAATTATGGAATAAATTAACTAGCTTTGATTATTAAAATAATTGCAAAAAAATTAGTAATAAAATTACATTCTTTTAACTTTCACAGTCTGTTTTGAACCAAGCCATTTAATTTGGTTTAAAGAGTTAATTATGGCAGCAGGATATTTAATATCCTCAAGCATATGACAGCTTCAAAATATAAATATGGTAATTTATTGTAAAAAGAAAGCTAGGGCACATCATTGTTAAGGCAGTCCTTTTATCTCTAGAAAATGGAACTCATATTAAGCTTTGAATCTCATGGGAGAAAATATGGGGGGGGTATAGGGGGAGCTTATCTTGTTCTTTGTGTTCATCAGAAAAGTATCTTAGCAAACTGGACTTCCAAGTGTTAAATAATGGGATAGTATGAACAATAATGATCCAAGGTTTTTTGCAAAGCTACATATAGTAGTGGTATTAGTGGTTGATTTCAATATTTAACTTTATTACATTGGCACCTATTATTACCTTTGTTTTAAAAATTATAAATTGTAGGAAATGCATATCACTGTGTAGCAGCAATTTAAGCTTTACGTTTTCTAAATGCGCATATACTATATCATCATTGTCCAATGTAAATGCTGCAGATTTAACAATTGTATTTATAATAAATTGCCACCTTATATTCTTTTAATTAGAAACCTCCATAAACTGGAAATTTTCTATATCTACAGCTCAAAGATACTTCATGTTTATATTGATACACAGAAGCCATTGCAAGTATCAGGCAGGTTTTTAGTAATCAAAGGCAGTCTAGATTATGTAGCTTTTTATAAATGTACATTATATTTTCATTTTAATTTATTTGAAAATTGATCATTTAAATTATATGTAAGTATCAAGAATATTTTCACTGACCATTGTACAATTTTATGAGCTTCTCAAATATCAAATTTACCCCTTTGGGTACTGTTGTAATTTTTATAAGTAGAGCTGGAATATGTATTATTTAAATTTAAAAATTGCTTGGACGTCTGAATATGGGTATATTTGAGAGAGTATCGGCCATATTACATAGTCCCAAGGGATTTTAGAATAAATTAACTGTAAATTACATGAATTCATTACTAAGAAACAAAGACCTTTATTCATCTTTTTCAGGATCTAATTTATAAAAGTAATCACTACCCTACTTGTCTTCCATTTACTTTTTAGATTTTCAGCATAGTAAGAAGCAGTGCTAGTTATAACTGATTAATCACTGTTCAGTAAGCATTTATTGAAAACCATTATGTGCAAACTAGGATGGTAGGTGCTGGGGATAAAAAGATGGATAAGTCCTACTCTGAAGATATAAGTAGCTTGAGTGCCCAGAGTGGCAAGTGCTGCATTGTCAGTGTGAATAAAATACTCCAGGAGCCCAGACAATCTTATATTACATATAAAAATATTTTAATTGTCAGTTATAGCACTAAGAAGTTTCCAAAGAAAATGGTTTATTTGAATAGAAGTTTGTAAATACATGCATTCAAGACATAAAATATAATCTGAAAGGGGTTATGAAATCACATTTAACATTTATTGAATAACTAGAGTTTACCGTGTGGCACTGGAGGTTGGAATAAATAGGCCAGAACCAGACTGCAATAGATCAAGAGTAAAGAGTATCAAGAGTAAAGCCAGAGTAAATAATTAGGACTAACTTGTGGAGTTAGTGAAGATTATAAAAAGAATTGATATTTATATTTTAGAAAATAACTGGCTAGAAGATAGAGGTTGCCAAAATATTCCAATAAGTTTCACAAGCCAGAAACCTACTAAGTTATCTTTGTCTCCCTTGTCTGGTTATCCAGTGAAATTCTGTCAGTTTTACTTCCTACTGCTTAAAATTTTGACATTCCCTTGTTCCATAGACATGATCAAACTAGCATTATATTACCCTAACTACTCCAGTAATCTCTAACTAGTCCTACTGTGTTACCCTTTTTTCTCATCTAGTACATTGTTTGACAATATTTAGTAGGCATTACTAGAATGCCTTTTTGGTTCCTGTTTGTCTAGTGTAGGTTGAATTGTGTCCTTCGAAAAGGTAAGATGAATGCTCTGGCACCTGTGGTTGTGACCCTGCTGGGAAATAGGGTCTTTGCAGATGTAATTAAAGTGTAAGTTAAGATGAGGTCATACTGGAGTCGGGTGGGCCCCTTAGTCCAGTATGACTGGGGTAATAAAAGGAGATCATAGAGGAAAAGAGATACAGAGATGCATGAGGAGAGAATGCTGTGGGTGATGGAGGCAAAGATTGAAGTGCTGCAACTATAAGCCAAGGAATGCCAAGGATTGCTGGCAAACCACCAGAAGTTAGGAACAGGCAAGAAAAGATTCTCTGAGCAGGTTTCAGAGGGAGCATGGCCCTGTCAACATCTTGGTTTCAGTCTTTTAGCCTCTAGAACTGTGAGACAATACATTTCTGTTGTTTTAAGCCACCCCATTTGTGGAACATATTTTGTTAGAGAAGCCTTAGGAACCTAATACACCGGTATATATAGTTTTATCCTTTAATTTCTTTCCTTATATTTTAGGTTTATCTCTTGTAAATAGTATTTAACTAGATTTGTTATTTTTTGGTTATGCTTTACCAGTATCTTTGATATGGAGTATTTTGTTTATTTGTACTTAATTTTATTCATATATATGAATTTTTTGCCATCTTATTTTGTGTTATTTGTCCTATGTTTTTTTTTTGGCTTTGCTGTATTGTTTATATAAATCAAATATCTCAAATACACAAGCATAAATGGATTACACTGCACATAAAAATGGAGATCCATTTGTAGTTTTTTGAGGAAACTCCATACTGTTTTCCACAGTGGCTGCACCAGTCTGCATTCCCACCAGCGGTGTATGAGGGTTCCTTTTTCTCCACATCCTCTCCAGCACTTGTCCTTTGTTGATTTGTTGATGATAGCCATTCTGCCAGGTGTGAGATGGTACCTCATTGTTGTTTTGATGTCCTATGTTTTCTATGCTTATTTTCACTTCTTCCTTTCTTTTATTTAGATTTTTTTCCTCTCTTTTTTCCCCTGCTCAATTTGAAACTTTGCTCTTTTGGTGGTTACTCTTTCAGTGGTTACAGGCCCGGCATTATTTCACCTAATGGACTTTAGCTTTTAGACTGAGGAAGTAGTATAGTTTTGGTATGGGTTTTTTTATTGAAACCTGGACCTGCTGGACATTGTAAGACCTTGGGTCTTGTCTTACTTAGGCCTCCTGTTTTAGCAGGCCTCCCCTGATACTCTCCAGCAGGGAAAGGAGCTGCTGCCTTGTTATTGCCAGGTGGGAGTGAGGCCTTTGTAAAACATGAGTGGGGGGAAATGGAGGGTGCCCCTTGTTTCTGCTGGGCAGGGGTGTAAGTTTCAGAATCCCGAGGTGGCCCCTCCACTGACACTGTGTTGGAAGCAGGGTAGCAGGATAGCCTGGTTGGTGGTGAAAGTCCTGATCCTTCTAGACCACTCCAACAAGAGATGGAAGGGTGCCTCTTTATTGCAGGGTGGGTGTGGACGTCGCATGGTCTTCACTTACATTGTGGTTGGAGGTGTTTCATACTCCTTGGCTCCCCAATCAGCTTTCTCTGTTCATATCCTGGCCGGGATTTGGGATTCTTTGTTATAGTCTGTGAGGATGGAAGTCTAGGCTTCTCACTTGGCTTCTGCTGTGAGGGCTGGGAATGGTCAGGTGTTCTTTTTTTTGTTTGGTTTTTAATCCTCACCCGAGGAAAGATAGAATGTATTGTATTGAACAATAACTTCAGTATTTTCCTATAATTTCTATTACTTATTGATTTTTAAATTTTATTTTAGAGAGAGAGAAACATTGATTGGCTGCCTTCTGTATGTGTCCCCACTGGGGATCAAACCCACAACCAAGGTATGTGCCCTGACTGGGAATCGAACCCTCAACCTTTTGGTTAATGGGTTAATGCTCCAACCAACTAAGCCGCCCAGCCAGGGCTATGGGCAGTTTTTTTATGTAGTGTTGCACTAGAGTAGAGTGGTAAATATCTGAAAGTTTTCTGTTTGGCTAGGTTGCCTCTTTCCTGGATAGAGAGAGAAGGCTTTCTGGGGGCATTTTTTTAGGCAATGTCCCATTGACATTTATGGCTTCCTGTTTTCTCTAGTACTCAGTCTGAAATACATGAAACAAAAAGAACACCCAAGCTCATTACCATCTGTTCCTTGGGCCCTGAGCTCTGTAGTTGGACTGCCTTCTTCTCTCTACCTTTTAGAGTTTTATATATTTTTTATATATAAACTAGAGGCCCAATGCACGAAAATTGATGCAAGAGTAGGCCTTCCTTCTCCTGGCTGCCGGCACTGGCTTCCCTCTGGCACCCGGACTTCCCTTCTCCGGCCACTCACAGGCACCTGGGACTCGGGCTGGCTTCCCTCCGCCCTGGCTTCATCAGGAAGGATGTCCTGTCTAATTGGCATGTTACCGTTTTATTATTATAGATGTCATTGGTTTTTAGTTATACTTAGTGGTAGAAATAGAGAAAAGTTTGTCTACTCCATCTTCCTGGAAGAAGTCCCAGAAACATATCATTTAATTTACAGAACTTTAAGCATAACCTTTTAATAACTGTTGACACTGTAGTTGCTCACTAATTACTTATTGAGTTGAATCAAAAGTGATGCATATGTCCTTAGGAAACCTGTTAGTCTTAATCTATGATACCTGTGAATTGAGAAAAAGAAGATGCAAATATAATAAATACCTGCAACATTTCTACTAAGTTAGTTTTCAAATATATCAGTGTATGTACTTCTTAGTAAACATCATTTGTGGTTTAGGTTAGGAAAGATTGAATGTATTGTATTGAACAATAACTTCAGTCTTTTTTTATGATTTCTATTGTTAACTGGAAACTGGCTCTATTATTTTAAATTCATTTTGGGCAATCATTTATATTTAAATTTTGTTGTGCTGTGGATTGTTAAATGGGCCTGTCTTTTCTTACAAAACCATAGATCACTTCTGGAGCTGGTGAGCTGGTCAAAACATCTATTCTAAATTATAAGTTGTCTCCTATAATTAGAAGTTACTCCATGCCCTTTGAAATTCAGATGTGTCAGGTGATTTTCAACAAATACTATTAGAGTATTCAGTTCAGATTTTGTTTTATTTTTTAATATTTTTATTGATTTCAGAGAGTAAGGGATAGGGAGAGAGAGATAGAAACATCAGTGAGAGAGAATCATTGATTGGCTGCCTCCTACATGCCCTCTGCTGGGGATCGAGCCAACAACCCAGGCATGTTCCCTGACCGGAAATTGAACCGTGACCTTGACCTTCTGGTTTGTAGGTCAACACTCAACCACTAATCCACCCCGGCCAGGCTTCATTTCAGATTTTAAAAAGCACCTTTTAAAAAGTTTAAATTTTAATTTGACTGATCGTTTATACCATTGTCTATTTTCACACTATTTTACCCAGTAAATAGTATCTCATGAGGAGAGACCATTATATCCATTTTACAGATAAGGAAATGGAAAAATGTCATTTAGTTTATGACTTATCCAAGAGCATTCAGTGGATTGAGATAATAACTGGAGCAATAGACCAAGATTGGAACTTTAAATATTTTTTTTTTACCACCATCAGTCCAGTGGACCATGCCAGTAACCAAATTAAATTTATATATCTTTCAAAATGAGAGCAATGGAGGAAAAAGGGTTATCCAATTAGAATGTTAACATCAGACATGGTCCGTAAATATCTAATTTTTCAGTCTGATGCATCAATGTTTCATCATCATATTCTTTCAAATGCAACATAATAAAAATTCCATAATACAAGACAGTAATTTCAAAAAATATTTTCTTAAGAAATATGAATTATTTGAATTTTTATAATTTAAAGAAAACTGAAAAAATATGTTATGTATAACAAACATATATAGTACATTAAATATATTCCATATCTACACCTTATATATTGCACATATGCAGTGTAAACTTATTGAAAATTTGTGGTAGGTTTAAAAACTATCAATGCTATCATGTTAAAGAGTACTACTATGTAAAATAAGTTGGAATTTGGAAAATGGTTTACTTAAATTTCATGCCATATTTGTCTTCTCAGTTAGTTTGGAATATTTATATAAAATGTAGATATACTTTCTTTTTAGAAATGTGTTGATGGGAAGAATTTATCACTAAAACTTAAAGGTCTAGGGTCTAGATTTAGCTATTATTTTGATAAATATATTGGTTATGGAAGCACATTTTCAGTATTGTCTTTGGGAATTAAATCCTGATGTAAATTGATTAATATTGGAGATTTCTCCTTTGCTAATTTTTCCCCTCCTTTTCTCCTATTCCTAAGATTTTCTTTGGCATTCTGTTGTTAAAATTCTAGTCAATGTCAGGTATACAGATATATCTGGGTAAAAATGTATGGCTTTTCCTTTCAGTGCTTTTATTTTGCTCATTGGGTATTTTCTTTAAAATGACTTGTTTTGTGGTGATACTCAAAAAGTTTAAAAATAAAGCCCTTATCTCAGCTGTCCAAGATTAGGAATGCCTATGATGAAACAAATTATCATAATTTTTTTCCGCAAGTCTAAAGTAATTCTTCTACCATTGTAGTCCTGTAGTTTTTTATTCATATTTACTAGAAGCCCAGTGCATGAATTCATACATGGGTGGGGTCTGGCCGGCCCAGCCCCAATCGCCCAATCAGCGAATTGGGGCTGGGCCTGTCAGGAGGAGGGAGACGGCCGGAGGTTGGCCGGCCGACCCACCCTGATGGGGGCCTGATCAGGTCTGGGCTGGCTTGGGGGAGGGGCTGTGGGCGATTGGCTGGAAGGTCCCGCCCCTGATTGGTGTGGGGGGTCAATGGGGATGGAGCAGGCTGGGGGGCAGGGCTACAGGCCAATTTGGGTGGTGAGGGCTGATCTGGGATGGGGCCAGGTGGGGGGAGGGGCTGCAGGAGGTTGGCCAGCCGGCCCTACCCCCTAATGGGGTAAGGGTAGCGATCAGGGACAGGGCCAGCTGGGGGGAGGGGCTGCAGGCAGATGGGGTGTTGAGGGCCCATTGGGGGTGGGACTGGCCAGGGGAAGGGCTGCAGGAGGTTGGCTGGCCAGTCCCGCCCCCTATTGGGGGGTGAGGCAATCAGGGGTGGGGCTGGCCAATTCGGGGAAGGGCTGTGGGGGGTTGGTCGGCCACCCCACCCTCTTTTGGGGTGGGAGAGACTGATCAGGGGTGGGGCTGGCCAGGGGGAGGGGCCGTTGGCCCCACCCCCAATTGGGCCAGTTCACTGGCTGCAGTGGGTGTCATAGCAACCAGTCGTTCCAGTTCCAGTCATTCCAGCATTCCAGTTGCTGGCTTTTTATATATCTACACTAATAAAAGACAAACATGCAAATTGACTGTACCTTCATTACGCCTTAAGCCACACCCGCCAGCCAGTCAGAGCGACTATATGCAAATTAACCCAACCAAGATGGCGGCTGGCAGCCACGGAGCTGGAGCAAGTAGAAGGCTTGGTTGCTCCAGTGATTGATGAAGCCAAGCTTCCCGCCTGCCGCAGCCAGCTCTAAGCTTCACTCAAGGCAACAAAGTTTCAATTATAGAAGATAAATAAACCCCAGATACCTGCTTTCAGCTGGCTGTGGCCACGGAGCTGGAGTGAGCAGGAGGCTTGGGTTGCCCCGGGTGATGAAGGAAGCCATGCTTCCCGCCCGCCGCCCTGGCTGGCTCTGAGCTTCACTCAAGGCTACAAAGTTTCAATTATAGAAGGTAAATAAAGCCCAGAATAAAAAAAAGAAAGAAAAAAAAAGAGACGCTGGGAGCTTCTGTTGCCAGGGGCTTGGCCAGCCTGAAAACGGCCCTCAGTCCCTCACCCAGACTGGCCAGGCACCCCAGTGGGGACCCCTCACCCTAAAGGCAATGTGGCCAGCCTGAAAACAGCCATCAGCCCCTCACCCATGCTGGCCAAACGTCCATGGGGTGAGGGTCTCCACTGGGTTGGGGGGAGGGGCTTGACCAGCCTGCAAACAGCCATCAGCCCCTCACCCAGGCTGGCCAGGCACCCCAGTGGGGACCCCCACCCTGAAGGGGGTGTGACCAGCTGCAAACAGCCATCATCCCCTCATCCAGGCTGGCCAGGCACCCCAGTGGGGACCCCCACCCTGATCCAGGACACCCTTCAGGGCAAACCAGCCGGCCCCACCCGTGCACCAGGCCTCTATCCTATATAATAAAAGGGTAATATGCAAATTGACCCTAACAGCAAAACGACTGGGAATGACTGGTCACTATGACACACACTAACCACCAGGGGGCAGATGCTCAATGTAGGAGCTGTCCCCTGGTGGGCAGTGTGCTCCCACAGTGGGAGAGCTCTGCTCAGCCACAAGCCACGCTGATGGCTGCCAGCACAGCAGTGCTGGCGGGAGCCTCTCCCGTCTCCTCAGCAGCACTAAGGATGTCCGACTGCAGCTTAGGTCTGCTCCCTGCTGGTAAGTGGACATCCCCCAAGGGCTGCCAGGCTGCCAGAGGGATGTTGATCCCCCAGGGAGTGGGCCTAAGCCAATAGGTGGACATCCTCCGAGGGGTCCCAGACTGAAAGAGGGCACAGGCCGGGCTGAGGGACCCCCCCCGCCCCAAGTGCACAAATTTTTGTGCATCAGGCCTCGTGTGTGTGTGTGTGTGTGTAATATTTTGCCCTGTATAATAGTGAGCTGTTAACTTGACCCCCACAGTACCTAATTAACACTTTGCCAGTTCTCAAGTACATGCTTTGAATTGAATTCAGTTTCCTGAAGACAAGTGAAACATTTGACCCCTTTCTGATATTTGGTTTTTAAATATGGATATGTTGATTTTGTTTCTATTTCAGCCTGCTTCTCATTGGGCTTTCAAATAATATATTTTTTTGTTTTATTTTCTGCTCATAGTTAGTTTTCTTTACCTTGTTAGGTTATTAAGATTTTGTTTTCCCAGTAATCTTTTAATTCCCATAATGAAAGTTGAGATAATTATTGCTTAGTTATTTTATTTATTTTTTAAAGCTTTATTTGAACCTTAAAAAAACCACTCAGACTGCGCCCTCCGTCTTGCTCTCCCAAAGGAAGAGAAGAATGATCATCAGTGGCTAATGGCAGTTGCATAAGCAACACCAAAAGCTGGCTTCATGCTCAGGAGAGAACGCTGCACCTCCTCCTCGTGGTTTTGGGTGCTCTACATGATCAGAGAAACTTCTCTAGTAACAAACTATAGAAATGATCCCTGAAAGTATAGTCTTATTGCTCAGTTATTTTAAAGCATAAATTCCATTCTGATAAAATACCATCTAGATGTCTAATCTAATCACAGTGCCTGATACTTAGTAGGTGCTCAAAAAATTAATAAATGGATGAATGAGAGAACTAATGAATGGTTCATATAACCTGTCTGTTTAGTAGTTGATCCATATAGATATTTACAGGTAAGATCACTATGTTGAAGTATTTGTTAAAAGTTCTCAATTTTTTCTAATGTATTTTATTTTATTTTAATTGAATTTGCTGAAGAGACATTGGTTAATAAAATTATACAGGTTTCAGGTATACAGTTCTACAATATATCATCTGTATATTGTATTGTGTGTTTGCCACCCCAGGTCAAGTCTCCTTCCATCACCATTTCTCCCCTTTACCTCCTTCTATCCCCTCAACACACAATTCTTAATTTTAATTTAAGTCTCCTAGTGTTACAGACTGATTCTCTGCATGAACATTTTACATGAAACCTGTTAACTTAATTAGGATATACCAGGTTAATAGTTATCCAAAGTAAGTTGATAGGGCCCATTGCGTAAAATTGTTATAATGAGATATAATGTGTGTGGAAGGAGTCTGTAGATTATAAACTACTACCCAAAGGTTAGTCTGTTCTTTAAGCAAGCTTTTATTATTAATATGGAACCAGTAATACATGTTAAAAAGTACTACTGTACCATAAATACATTTCTTATAATACATAATGTATGAGCATATATGCTGGATTTTATAGATTGTCAAAATATACTTTTGCTAAAGTGTTTTAGATGTTTCCAAATCAGAATTATAAGTAATGAGACATATGTATATGTGTATATCTTGTAAATTATAAAATTTTAAGTTACCCAAATGACAACGTTGTCTGTTTTCAATCAAACAGATAAGATTAGTATAGAATCTTTTTCTACAAAGAGAGTGTGATCTCTGGATTTACTTATTTCATATTATCTCCATCTTCTAATTTTCCAGAACGGTGTCCAGGCTCAAGCCTATTCTGGTTTGTTTGGCAGTTTTCACAGGGGCAGGAAGTATATAAGCAGTTACTTTCCATTTTTGGCTACAATGGGTACAACAGGTTCCCCCTTGAGATGCAGCAAAATTGTTTTCCTTTTTCAGCAGAGTTCTTTGAGAAATTGTGTTCACGTCACATCTCTAAGTGAACAGATGGTTTGCTTACTCTTTATTTGCGCTCTCCAGTATGGTAGCCACCAGGCACATGTGGCTAGTCTGAAGCGAGATGTGCTGGTAGTATACAACATACACCAGATTTCGAAGACTTAGTACAATAACAATAAAAGTTAATTATCTCAATAATAACCTTGATATTTATTTATTTATTTATTTTTTTTAAAAAAAATATATTGATTTTTTTATGGAGAGGAAAAGAGAGGGACAGAGAGTTAGAAACATTGATGAGAGAGAAATATTGATCAGCTGCCTCTTGCACACCCCCCACTGGGGATGTTCCCACAACCAAGGTACACGCCCTTGACCGGAATCGAACCTGGGACCCTTCAGTCCGCAGGCCGACGCTCTATCCACTGAGCTAAACCGGTTATGGCTAACCTTGATATTTAATACAGGTTCTAGGTAGTTTCACCAATTAATATCTTTACTGCAAGCGTTTTTGCAGCATAACTAATTAGCCAGTTTTACTGTAAAAGATGAAATAACTGGTTGACAGTTGGATTTCATTTCTCCATTGACAAATTAACCACTTGACAGCAAATTTAATATATATAAGGTAGTTGTCAGTTTTAATTTTTCCATCGACAGAGTTTTCAACTCCCACTTTTTATATTATATAATTCTTAGTCCTCATACTGGTCTATACAGTGATGAGTAGATGTGGTGGTCTTAAAGTAATAGTGGGATGGTAACAACCACTGATTAATCCAGATTGCAAATCTGCATGCAAAGCCAGATTACATACTCTGCTAGAGTATGCTGGGAAGCTCCAAAGGGCCAGAGTGCTGATAGAGTTCAGAAAGCACCAGCACTAATGGACTAACTGAAGGTTGGCACCAGTCCTAAAGTCCAGAAGCTAGAGCTGGAGTCTCCGTGGCCAAAGCTGACACCTGACATTAGGCAATAGTTACCAGGGCAGGGAAGGAGGAAAAATAAGCATGTGTGGAAGTGTCTAATAGTAGCAGATCTCAGCATGCAAGCAAAAATGCACGTTCTGAAATTTAGGGGTGACCCTAGAAAGCAGAACTGCTACCCTTGGGACAGGGGTCAGTGAGGTAACCAGTTAACTAGGAGGAACTGTGCTGAATACAGAAACCCTCCTGTATCCAGTGATGCAAAAAGAGAATTTAAAAGAAATAGTTCATCACTGTGGCATAGAACAGAGCCCTTGGATTGCACAATCTGAAATGCTGCCTTCTTTCCCCTACCCTGCCTTTCCTGGAGCATCTATCTAGTCCAGAAAAATCTCAACCATTATAAAATGTATTGCTATGGCATCAATTCAAATACATTACTGAAAAAAAGATGAGAAAGAAGTAAAATGTACTGGTGGATGAAGTCCTACTTGGTGGATCCCTTGCACCTGAGTCCATTGGTCCTTCTGTGCATTCAACTTAATACATTGAATTGTGCAGCTTGATTTTTGTGTGTGTCTTTCACTAAAATATAACTATATATATATATATATATATTTTTAACCTTTATTGTTCAGATTATTACAGATGTTCCTCTTTTTCCCCCCCCATAGCTCCCCTCTACCTGGTTCCCACCCCACCCCATGCCTTTACTCCCGGCCACTGTCCAATCCATAGGTGTAAGATTTTTTTCCAATCTCTTCCCATACCCTTCACACCCCTTTCCCCCTGAGAATTTTCAGTCCACTCCCTTTCTATGCCCCTGCTTCTATTATATTTACCAGTTTATTCTGTTCATCAGATTTTTTTATTGACTTAGATTCACTTGTTGATAGAAATGTATTTGTTGTTCCTTTGTTGTTCATAATTTTTATCTTTACCTTTTTCTTCTTCTTCCTCTTCTTAAAGAATACCCTTCAGCATTTCATATAATCCTGGTTTGGTGATGATGAACTCCTTTAGCTTTTTCTTTTCTGTGAAGCTCTTTATCTGACCTTCAATTCTGAATGATAGCTTTGCTGGGTAGAGTAAACTTGGTTGTAGGTTCTTGCTATTCATCACTTTGAATATTTCTTACCACTCTCTTCTGGCCTGCATGGTTTCTGTTGAGAAATCAGCTGACAGTCGTGTGGGTACTCCGTTGTAGGTAACTAACTGTTTTTCTCTTGCTGCTTTTAAGATTCTCTCTTTGTCTTTTGTCCTTGGCATTTTAGTTATGATGTGTCTTGGTGTGGTCCTCTTTGGATTCCTCTTATTCGGAGTTCTCTTTGCTTCCTGGACTTGTAAGTCTATTTCTTTGACCAGGTAGGGGAAGTTTTCTGTCATTATTTCTTCAAATAGGTTTTCAATATCTTGCTCTCTCTCTTCTTCTGGCACCCCCATAATTCAGACGTTGGTATGCTTGAAGTTGTCCCAGAGGCTCCTTACACTATCTTCATATTTTTGTATGCTTTTTTCCTTTTGCTTTTCCAGTTGGGTGTTTTTTTTACTTCTTTGTATTTCAAATCTTTGACTTGATTCTTGGGATCCTCTAGTCTGCTGTTGGATCTCTGTATATTATTCTTTATTTCAGTCAGTGTATGCTTAATTTCTGACTGGTCCTTTTCCAGTTTTTTGGCATTCTCATTAAGATCCTTGAAGGTTTCACTAAATTCCTCGGAGGTTTGTAGAAGATTCTTGAGTAATCTTATAACTGTGGTTTTGAACTCCAAATCCAGTAATCTGCTTTCCTCTGTTTCTTCCATTTGTGACATGTTTCTTTGTCTCTGCTTCTTGGCCGCTTCCCTGTGTTGACAGAGTGGCTTTGTGTGGTAGGTGTCCCACTGGGCCCAGTGGCTCAGCCTCCCAATCATCTGAGGTGGACACTCTTGGTGTACCCCTCCGTGGGCTGGGTGCACAGTCCTGTTGTAGTTAAGCCTTGAATGCTGTTGGTATTCCTGGGAGGAAATGACCTCCAGCCCAATTGGCTGTGAGGACCCGCTGTGTCTATAGTGGAAAAACTGCTGTGCTGGAGACACCCTTTTGGGGCAGGATTTGCTTCAGTGGGGCTTTGGTGCTCATTGAGTCTGCCTCTTGAGTGTGTCACTTATGGATGTGAGGAGTTGAAATCTGGTATCTGACCACTGGGTACACTGACTGGCTTCTGAATCTCCAAGGAGGTGCAAATTCAACCACTGTGTGAGTTCGTCCAGCAGGAGCTACCACAAGATCTGCAGATTTCTCCTTTTTGTTTGGGGTTTGGAAATTTTAGAGCTCTCTGACCCAGCTGCAGTTTGTTAGGTTACGCTGCAAAAGGGCAGGTGATTCATTTGTGCCGCTGTGCACAGGTTGGGTGGGGTGGGGTCTCAGAGAATCACCGGGGCGGAGCAAACAGTGATGGCTGTGGTCAGCCGTCTCCGCGACTCCGCGCATCTCTGCGTCTCAGTGTCTCCGTCTCAGTGTCTCTGTGTCCCTGAGTCCCGCGCCCCCATAGTAACAATGATACCTGTGAGCAGTTCTGCAAGAAAGCCACCCTCACTTTCCGACCCGATGCCAGACAGTCTAGTTCAGCTGTGGGCAAACTACGGCCTGCGGGCCGGATCCGGCCCGTTTGAAATGAATAAAACTAAAAAAAAAAAAGACCATACCCTTTTATGTAATGATGTTTACTTTGAATTTATATTAGTTCACACTAATACTCCATCCATGCTTTTGTTCCGGCCCTCCGGTCCAGTTTAAGAACCCATTGTGGCCCTCGAGTCAAAAAGTTTGCCCACCCCTGGTCTAGTTTCTCCCCGTAGGAGTCTGGGTCCCTAGAGACTTGCCGGAAATGAGGTCAGTGCAGTCGGGAGCTTTTATCTCCCTTCCCGTGTACCCAGGAGCAGCCCGGTTCGCGCGCCTCCGTACCTCTGCTCTTGGTGCCTCCGCACCTCCTACCCAGCCTCAATGTGCTTTTTTCTTTCCTTCTAGTTGTAGAACTTCCACTCAGCCAGCTTTCCCGTGGTTCTGGATGATCGCCGTTTTGTCTTTTCGTTGTAGTTTTAATGTGGTTGTGGGGAGTGGCACATACAGGTATATACCCTATGCCGCCATCTTGGTTGTTCAAAAGATAATATTTTTGAGGATAGAGTTTATTATTCCAACATAAAACATAATACATATTGCCTCAAAGGCCTTTTGTGCTTTGGAGAGGGTGTGAATGCTTTAGACAATATAGCATTTGTCATGATTTGGAAAAGGATTGCCATCAAAGCCTCTCTAAATTAGAAAAATGTGATGTCAGTTAGGAATTGACTTAGTTTGCAACCCCATATTTCATAGAACTAACTTTTGAGAAACAGTTTTTACCCATTCCCTAATTGAACAAGGACTGTTCCATTTAATTAAAATTTTATGTAAGTTTCGTGATCTTGGGATCTTTTGCTTGACAATATAAGTTTTGAATTTTGCTGGGGAGGGTGCACAGTAAGCTTAACAAGAGAAGGTAAGTTAGTATTATTTAAATAAGGCCACTGTCATTTTCTTCTTCATTAATGACTATATTCCTCTAATAAAATTAGGAAGAGAATGATGGATTCCATATAGTTATTTTTTTTAATGTGAGGGAAGCTATAAAGTGTATTTATCCTATATAATAAAGAGGTAATATGCAAATTGACCCTCACACCCTCACAAGATGGCTGCCTATGACCAGGCCGGCAGGGCGGTTAGTGAGGCATGACCAAACGTCTGAATAGCAGGCTGCGTGGGGTGACCAGGCTGGCGGGGGGGCAGTGATGGGCGACCAAACGACTGAACAGCAGGCTCTGTGGGGCAACCAGGCCGTCAGGGGGGTTAGTGAGAGACAACCAAATGACCGGACAGCAGGCTGTGTGGGGTGACCAGGCCGGCAGGGGGGGCAGTGAGGTGTGACCAGGCCGGCAGAGGGGGGCAGTGAGGGGCAACCATGCCGGCGGGGGGGGCAGTTGGAGGTGACCAGGTCGGCAGGGGGGTGCAGTTAAGGGTGACCAGACCAGCAGAGGGGGGCAGTTAAGGGAGACCAGGCCTGCAGGGGGGGCAGTTAAGGGCGACCAGGCTGGCGGAGGGGCAGTTGGAGGTGACCAGGCCGGCAGGCAGAGTGGTTAGGGGTGATCGGGCAGGCAGGCAGGTGAGCATTTAGGAGCAAGCGGTCCCAGATTGTGAGAAGGGAAGTCCCAGATTGGAGAGGGTGCAGGCGGGGCTGAGGGAACCCCCCACCCCCGTGCACGAATTTCGTGCACAGGGCCTCTAGTTATAATATAAAATGCTATATGATGATGCTTCATGGCATTTGAATGTAAATACTGTTATTAGTTGTTCCAGTGTTGAGTCATAATGTATCTAAAGGAATTCTCTAAAAAGCAGCACTTGAGATTGCACTTAACGTGTAAGCCTCAACTCTCAGGGTTTAATGTCTGTAGTAGTCACAAGATGACTGCTGTACATAGTTCATGTGGGTCTGTAATAGAATTTGCCAGCTTGTGTTAGTTTCTTGTAGTTTACTCAAATATGCTGCCTCCTTAAGGCTTTGAACTTTTGAGGGCAGGGATGGTCTCTGGTTCCTGGTCTAGAATCTGGCATAGACTATAAATCAATGGTATACAATAAATGATTCAGTTTCCATAGAGGGAGAAGGTGAGGGAGAGCCAAGATGAATGAGGTTTGACCTAATTTTCCTTCTTTGTTGTTGCTTTCCTCCCTCTTTTTAAAAAATTTATTGATTGATTTGAGAGAAGGAGAGAGAGAGACAAAGGGGTGGTGGGGGAGAGAGAGAAACATCGATTTGTTGTTCTACTTATTTATACATTCATTGATTGATTCTTGTAGGTACACTGACCAGGGATTAAACCCACAACTTTGGTGTGTCAGGATGACGCTCCAACCAACTGAGCCACATGGGCCAGGATTGTTGACTTTTAATTGTTAGTTGAGCAAGGCATATATCAAAGATAAGTATAATCAGTCTCTTTTAAATTTGAAGTAGTTAAAAAATAGTTCTGGTATTAATGAGTTATACATAAATGTGCTTGGAACAGATATCAAAATAAAGGATAAAATGAATTGTCATAGTTCAAATTCTTTCACATGAACTATTCAGCTAGGTAAAAAGTTATTTTAAGGAGTTGAAAAACTACAACCAGTCAACAGTTACTCTGAACAATGGAATATAATGATTCAATTAAGGCAGGAACAATCTGTTGGGCTAACTCAAAATAGGCTGATTCATATATATATATATATACAAAAGGGTACTGTGCAAAGTGTCCCCACAGGAGTTAGACTGGGAGTTCTATCACTTGCTATGACGTGCGCTGATGACCAGGGGGCAGTGTGGAACAAAGGAAGGCCCTGGCTGGCAGCCGGCAGCCAGAAGGAAGGCCCCGGTCGGCAGCCGGAAGGCCCTGATCAGCCCTGATCACCAGCCAGGCCTAGGGACCCTGCCTGTGCAGGAATTTCGTGCATTGGGTCTCTAGTTTAGAAATAAAGTCATGAAAAAGATAAAGAATTAATTACTTTAAAAAATAAAGATAGCTAGTACATGCCTAGCAATGAATGAATAATAATTCAATTGCTACACAAGCCATATTTTAAGAAAAGGGATGCATATATAGTATTTACTAGAGGAGTATTCAAGTTAAAATTGATAGCAAAGAGAAGACCAATTTAATGTGTATTCTATCAGTGAGACACTTGGGCAGTTCTCTGTATTTTTGCCTAGTTCATGTGTCAGTCAGCATTGTGGAGCTTTCTATGAAGCTGAAATTCAGATTTGCAGTATTTCTTTTCAACATAGAATATAATACTCTCAGTCATTCTGGGTCTGTGATTGTATAAAACAACATTTTTTCTTTTTGATTGATCATAGCTATTATTGAAATAGCTGGTAACATGTGACATGGTGCTATAATTTAGACTAAAAAAAGTTGAATTGTGAATTACATTCGCTTAGTTTAAATTTCTGTTTCTATTCTCCAAGGCATCTTTTGTACTTCTTTTTCTGCAGAAACAGCTTCTTAATGTTCCTACATTTTCCCAGGGGAAAAGAAGACTTCACAGTCAAATTCTTGTTCGAAGTATACACGGAGCTTGTACAACAAAAATAGAGGGAAAAATAAGATTCAGAATCTCCCAATACAGAGAAAGAAAATTTTACTCCATTTAACCTTTTAACAAGTGTGCTTTACACATACGTCGTGGGGTCAGTATCAGGGTGATTAAAATTTATGGATATGCTGATGATTTGGGGGATTCCAGATATTTAGATTTGAGGCTAAACCCCCATATAAATAGTTCTTCCCTTTCTTCTTTTGTAGGTAAAAGTAAGCCATATAATAATTCTTGAGATCATTAGATAACAAATAAGGCAGAGAATTATGTGTGTTTAATGATTTCCCTATTAAAATCCACCTTCCAACCTATTCAGCTCTGTTTTTACACAGTCAGTTCTTCAAATAATGAATCAAATGTCCATTGGGAATGGTCAGGCTGGATCAGTTTATAATTACTCATCGACTTAGTTCACTGTATGGCCTATGAACAGCTGTAAAATTTCTTTTTCTAATAGAATTAACAGAATTTGGAAAATGAAATTTGTACATTTTTTATAGCTTTATTGAGGAGTAATTTCTTGAATTTAATATAAATGGAAGTAGTAATTTTTAGAATTTTATATAAATGGAAGCATACAATATTTCTTCCTCTGGCCCCCAGCACTTCTTTCCATATTAAATTTATATGTGTATCAGTAGTTCATTTCTTTGTATTGATGAGTAGTATTTTATTGTATAGATAGATCACAACTTACTTATCCATTCACCTGTTGATGGACATTTGGGATGTTTCCAGTTTGGGGCTATTAGGAATAAAGCACCTGTGAAAGTGGGTACAAGTCTTATTGTGGACATATTCTTTCATTTCTTTAGGGTAGGGGTTGGCAATTTTTTTTCTTTAGAGGACCAGGTGGTTAATATTTTAAACTTTATATGCCTGGATTCTCCCTTGCATTGTGATTTAAAAAGCCAGGTAGTAAGTAAGCTGGGGCAGTGGTAGCAATCATTTCATTGCTTCCCTTCTCTCAGGTACCACTGACCTGTGCTGCCTCGTGTCCAATTTCTGAAAACGGTTATATCACCCTGCGTATTTAGTTGTTTAGCCAGTGTAGGGTCTAGTATAGTCCTTGTTACTCTGTCTTGCCTGGGAGTGGAAAATTTGTCTATACATTTTTAATGTAATGATTATTTTTTTCAATTTTAATGCCTTTGTATTTAAAACCATTATGCCTAGATATGTGAGTATTGTGTTTTTATATTATATTTATGCCATAGGATTATATTTATGCCATAGAACATATAGTTCCTATACAAAGAAGGGGATGAGTGACTTTTGGATTCCCTAGTAGCTTATCTCCTAAAATACTCATCTATTTATACAAGAATATTAAAATGTTAATGTAGCAATTAATATTATACACCTAAGTTAGGAGCAATCTTACTGATTGCTTATGTTGTTTTTTTTCTTAGTGCTTTTTATATTAAGACCTTTTATATTATGAAGTATAATAGACATATAGAAGAGTGCACAAAACACAAATGTACAGCTTAATGAAATTTCATGTAAGCAACACACATGTATTCAGGACAAGGAAGAAATAGCATCTTAGATACCTTCAGCATGCCTCTTTTGATTCACAAACTTCTTCCTCCCACCAGAGAGAACCACTATCCAGACTTCTGTGGTTTGCTTCCTTGCTTTTCTTTATACTTTTATTACTTAGATTTGCATCTCCAAACAGTAGGATTTGGTTTTGCCTGTTTTACCTTACTTCTTTTGCTCAGTCTTGTGAATTTGAAATTCATCCATGATGTGGAATTCATTTAATTGCGCGCTCTCTCTCTGTATGTGTGTGTGTGTGTGTGTGTGTGTGTGTATATATACACACACATGTATATATATATATATATACACACACACACACATATATATACATATATGTATATACATATATATGCATATATATGTAAATACACACACACACAAAACATAATTTTTTTTGGATGGATTGTAGTACTATGTTGGTCAGCTATAATAGCCAAACATTTTTTGTGTGTTTTAGACCATGCACACACACTCTGTTGGGTACATACCTTAAATTGGAATTGCCAGGTCCTTAGGTTATGTGTGTGTTCAATTTAGGAGATAATGCACATGTTATAAATTTCTTTTACTTGGTGGCTTCTTACAGTATCTGAATAATGTTTTTTGAAAATTAGTATTTCTTTTTTCCTCAGTTTTATTAAGATATAATCTATATATACAAAACCCTAAGCTACTGGTCGACCATTCGACCGGTTGACTGTTTGACCTGTTGCTATGATGCGCACTGACCACCAGGGGGCAGACGCACAATGACCCCTGGTGGTTAGTGTGCTTCCACAGCGGGAGCGCTGCTCAGCTGACCAATGGGCACAAGACGCTGGGCCCATGGCTGGCGAGCGCAGCTGCACAAGCCTCTCCCGCCTCTGCGGCAGCGCTATTGAGCGGCAGCAGTGGCAGGTGCAGTGGGGCCGGGATGAGGGGGAGCGGTGCCCGGCCCTGGCTCGGGCTCCTCCCTGGCCACCTGCTGCTTCATGCACTACTACATCCCTCAGGTAGTCCTACATCCCCCGAGGGGTCCCGGATTGCAAGAGGGTGCAGGCCTGGCTGAGGGACACCACCGGTGCACAAATCCATGCACTGGGCCTCTAGATGAAATATAATATTGTATTAGTTTAAGGTGTATAAACAAAGAATTGTGAAATGATTACCACAGTAAGTTTAGTTAACAATTCATCACCTCATGTAGTTACAAAATTTTTTCTTGTGATGAGAACTTTTAGATATACAATGCAGTATTGTTAACGCTTGTCACCATGCTGTACATTTAATTTATCTTATATCTGGAAGTTTGTAACTTTGGCTACTTTCACTCCCCACACCTCCACCAACCTTTGGAACCATCCATCTGGTCTCTGTTTCTATAAGTTCGTTTTTTATATTACACATACAGATGAGGTCATACAGTATTTACCTTAGTATGTCTTACTTTATTTAGCATAATGCTCACAAGTTCCATCCATGTTGTTGCAAAATATATGATTTCCTCCTTTTTTATGGTTATCATAAAGAATGCTACAATGAATATGGGGGTGTTGGTATCTTTTACAGGTAGTAATTTCATTTCCTTTGGATTTATGTCCAGAAGTGGAATTGCTGGGTCAAATGGTAGCTCTGTTTTTAATAATGGGTGCACTAATTTACATCCACACCAACAGTGCATAAGGGTTCCATTTTTTCCACATTCTTGCAAACACTTACCTTTGTCTTTTAACAGTTGTGAAGTGGTGATATTTCATTGTGATTTTGATTTGCATTTCCCTGATGGTTAGTGATGTGAGCACCTTTTCATGTACCAGTTGGCTAGTTGTATACTTTTTTAGTTCCTCTATTCATTTTTTAATCTGTTCATTTATTTATTTATTATTATTTTTTGCTATGTAACTTCTTTATATATTTTAGTTATTAACCCCTTATCAGATATATGATTTGCAAATATTTTTTCCCAGTCAGTAGTTCCCTTTTCATTTTGTTGATGATTTCCTTTGTTGTGCAGAAGATTTTTAGTTTGATGTAGTCCCACTTGTTTTTGTTTGTTTATTTGCTTGCTTGCTTTTGCTGCCTTTGCTTTTGGTGTCTACCCCACAGAGCAAGACTTACTTCAGCTGAGCTCTG
The DNA here is from genome assembly GCF_014108235.1 of Myotis myotis. NCBI lineage: Eukaryota > Metazoa > Chordata > Mammalia > Chiroptera > Vespertilionidae > Myotis > Myotis myotis. Next base: position 53,294,076 of record NW_023416379.1, read on the forward strand.
GTGCCTGCTGACTTCACCTCTTGAGTAGTTGCTGTGGAGGTGGTTGGGTGGTGTTTTGACGTAGTCTGAAGTTGGCTCTGGTACCCCCTGAGAGGTGCAGGTCAAGGTCAGCTGCCACTTGTGTTTTGTCTAGGGCCACCAGCTTGAGCTACAAAGTGATCTGCAGATGACTGCTATTTGTGCTGGGCTTAGAAGAGGCCAAGCTACGAACCATGTCCAGATGTTGCTGTTTGAGAGATTTTAGGAAAATCTGAAAAGCCACTAGAAACAGCTTGGGTGGGCTTGAAAGTTTGGTAGGGCAGGATTGCTCGCTGGGAATCACCAGGGTGGAGTAGACAGTGTGAATCAGGTTGATGGAGAGTCAGATATGGTGCCTGCCTTTAGGCTATATGGGAGTAAGGCTCATCAAAGGAACAAATGGCCTTTTCCAGCACTTTTGTCTGGGAGAAAGCTGCCCCTGAATTCCTGCTGTCATGCCAGACACTTCAGTTCCTCCCTGTATATCCCTTTTGAGCTGCTGTCCCAGCACTGGAGCTCAGAGGGAGTGTGTCTGAGTAAGTGTCTGCCTTTTAAGAGGAACTGCTTGGGACTCCAGCAGCCCTCTGTCTCACTCAGCCTCCATTCCTACTGGTTTTTACAGCGTAAGTTATGGGAACTTCTCCTAGCACTGGAACCCTGGGCTTGGGGGCCTGATGTGGGATTGGGTTCCCTCTCTCCTCAGGGTGGACTTCTGCAGCCAAGATTATCTGCCACATATGGGTGTGTCGGTGTGGGGCCAGCCTGTTCCTCATCTCCACCCCTCCTACCGGTCTCCATGTGGCTTCTTTTTTAATTTCCTAGTTGTACAACTTCCATTCAGCCAGATTTCAGGTGATTCAGAATGATGATTGATCTATAGTTTAGTTGTAATTATGATGTGGTTGTGGGAGGAGGCAATACCTTGCTTATCTATGCCACCATCTTGGCTGGAAGTGCTTCCTTTTAGGAGTTTTATGGTTTCAGGTCTTACATTCAAGTCTTTAATCCATTGAGTTGATTTTTGTGTGTGATGTAAGATAGGGTATTCTCTGAATATTGGTAGCTCAGCATTTCTTTTTATATACCTTTGCAAAAATGATTCAGCTTTCTATTATTTATGATTCTCCAGTCTTATTTATTTCACTCCATACATATTTCACCTAACCAAACATCATTTGCAGCTAGTTTATTTCTATTGGCACACATATTATTTAAACATGTTATTGGTGATGGTGGTAGTTTGTTGTTGTTGTTTCTTTTAACAAAAGTTTAGATCATGTGTTATGCTTTCTAGGATCTAGAAAGCAAAGCAGAATAGAGTAGGCTATGGAAGTTTCTAAGGATACTAATTCACTCATTAGCTTATCCAAGTTTTTCTGAGCCTAAGGCACATGTTGCTTTTACTTACATTGTACTGGAAGTCTCAAAGAATGTAGGTCTTCTCAATAATATGCATTTCTCAAATTCAAAGGACACTATTGATCCCATATTGAGTGCATGCATTTTGTCTTCCCCCACCCCACCCTCCTTACAGGTAGATATATTATATGTAGCCTGCTCTTTGGAGAACTTGCTTTTTGGCTAAAAAGTGAGATTTATGTAAGTCAGTATTCGAGATACCATATGTTTTTTCAAGGTATTTTGTTGCAGTTCATTTTGAGTTATTTAGCTCATTCTTATTTTTTTAAAGATACCCTTTTCTTTAACTTTCAGTTTGAAATAGTTCTAGACTCAATTTCCTTTTAAAGCATTATTTCCATATCTGATAGAGCATTAGTTTATGATGAATGAGGCTCTTTTACATAATGTTTATTTGATTACATGACAAGTTTTAGTTTTCCTTTATATCAGGAGGTTTTCTGGAAATAATTTTGTGACTTTCTTCCCAGTATAGATACTTGTTTATATTTGTACTTGGGAATTTGAAGCAAAATGAACATTAGTCCTGATAGATTCTCTCCACTCCTACCCCCCAACAGTGCCTTTTTATTACTACTTGCCCAAAATAGCTTATTTGGAAGCCACACTATAGAAACATTTAATTATAAGCAAATATTTTGGGACTTGTTAGCTTTTGTATAAAGGTTATGTTAATGTTCATGTAACTTAAGGGCAAAACAATTACCTGATACTAAAAGAGTCAGGGTTTCCAATTTAACATATTCATATACATACATGCATTTATCAGTGCTGAATTAATGCCTTACTCTGGGCATTTAAAATGTGATTGCTGTGTTATACACAAGTACCCTTTCATCATAAAATGGTGCCTATTATCCTATCTAATAAAAGAGAAACATGGTAATTGGCGTACGACCGCTACCCTTCCCATTGGCTAATCAGGGCAATATGCAAATTAACTGCCAGCCAAGATGGCGGCCGACAGCCAGGCAGCTTAAACTGAACATGAGGCTTGCTTGCTTCAGTGATGGAGGAAACCAACGTTCCCTGCCTGCCTTGTCGGCCTCTGAGCCTGCAGTTTCAAACATTGTAACAAATATAGAAGCTAAACAAAAGCCCAGAAACCTGCTTTCAGCGAGCCGGGATCTCAGAGCTGGAGTTGATACAGAGTTTCGATTATAGAACCAAAACAAACCAGATACCTGTTTTCAGCAGCGGAGGCCTCAGAGCTGGAGCCAAGCCTCAGAGCTAAAGCTGGCCCAGAATAAAAAAGAAAAAGAAAAAAAGGAGCAGTTGGGAGCTTCAGTCACCCACCAGCCTGAAAACAGCCCTCAGCCCCTCACCCAGACTGGCCAGGCACCCCAATGGGGACCCCCACCCTTAAGGGTGTGTGACCAGCTGCAAACAGCCATCATCCCCTCATCCAGGCTGGCCAGGCACCCCAGTGGGGACCCCCACCCTGAAGGGTGTGTGACCAGCTGCAAACAGCCATCATCCCCTCATCCAGGCTGGCCAGGCACCCCAGTGGGGACCCCCACCCTAATCCAGGACACCCTTCAGGGCAAACCAGCTGGCCCCCACCCATGCACCAGGCCTCTATTCTATATAGTAAAAGGGTAATATGCCTCCCAGCACCGGGATCAGCGGAGCTGAGAGGCCTCCCGGCACCGGGATCAGCGTGACAGGGGGCAGTGCCCAAACCCCCTGATCGCCCTGCACTCTGTGTGTGACAGGGTGTGGGGCCACAACCTCCCTATCGGCCCTGCTCTGTTCGTGACAGGGGAAGGCGCCCCAACCCCCTGATCAGCCCTGCTCTGTGCCTGATAGGGGGGAACTCCCCAACCCCCTGATCACCCTGTGGCTCTGTGTGTGACAGGGTGCGGTGCCCCAACCCCCCCACACCACGGGCCCTGCTCTGTATGACGGGGTAGAGCCATAACCTCCCCATTGGCCCTGCCCTGAGTGTGAGAGTGGCGGCGCCCCAACCCCCTGATCGGCCCTGCTCTGTGGGTAATAGAGGGCGGCGCCCCACCCCTCCCGCCCCCCCACGGGCCCTGCTCTGTGTGTGATGGGGTAGAGCCATAACCTCCCCATCGGCCCTGCCCTGAGTGTGACAGTGGCGGCACCCCAACCCCCTGATGGGCCCTGCTCTGTGCATGACACAGGGGAGCTCCCCAGCCCTCAACCACCCTGCTCTGTGGGTGACAGGGGGGAGCTCCCCAACCCCCTGATTGACCCTGCTCTGTGGGTGACAGGGGAGACCTCCCCAACCCCCTGATCGGCCCTGCTCTGTGCGTGACAGGGGGCAGCACCCCAACCTCCTGATTGGCCCTGCTCTGTGCGTGACGGGGTGGTGCCGCAACCTCCCCATCAACCCTGCCTTGAGTGTGATAGGGGGCGGTGCCCCAACCCCCCAATCGGCCCTACCCTGAGCGTGACTGAGGGTGGCATCACAACCTCCCAATCCGCCCTGCTCTGTGCATGACAGGGGGCAGCGCCCCAACTCCCCAATCGGCCCTGCTCTGAGCCCGACCAGGGGCTGCACCTAGGAATTGGGCCTGCCCTCTGCCACCCGGGAGCAGGCCTAAGCCAGCAGGTCGTTATCTCCCGAGGGGTCTCAGACTGCGAGAGGGCACAGGCCGGGCTGAGGTACCCCCTCCTCCCCCCCAAGTGCACAAATTTTTGTGCACTGGGCCTCTAGTTTGATAATAATTATATATACAATTTGGCAAAATAAGTTTTTGAAAGGTAAAAACATTTTAAGAAATCTCCCATCTTAAAAATGTGAATTTGTGTTCCCAAAGTATTTTATGCAAGCAGGACTTTAAATTATGATACATGTTAAAACCCACTCAAATGGTGGTGGTAATATAATCTATGGTGAGGAATAATAGATACATGAATGAGAAAGAACAGTATTTAAAAAGTGAAATATATATGTGGTATGTAATTGATATATTTAAGAAATTTATTGTTTAGGAAAGGTTAATTGATAGGCAAGTTAGAAGAAGGGGGGCATACTAGTATTTTGGCACATTTCCTGAAATGCATATGCATAATAATTAGAGGCATACTGAGTTTTAAATGTCAGCCTACTTTATTCATTTCTTTTTCTAGCATCTACTTGTATGAACAGTGACTATTCATACTTCTAAGAGGGGTTTATCAAGGTTTTTGTGAATATTTGTTATATAGGAAATAAATTGCCACTGTTACATTTAGTAATGATTTGTGAGAGATTTAAAGTTTTGTTGGTTGAATTAATTTATCAGTTGATGGCTAAGGAATTCTCCATTTCACAGTTGAGATTTGGGGACATTTTCTATGCTTCCTACTTGCATCCAGTGAACAAAAAATGTTTTTTGTCATGTTTATAACCTTCAGCAACATGCTAAAATGAATTATTATAAGTATCATTTATATTCTAAACTTAAGTGGTTTTTTGCTAAATTGGTTTAATTCAGATTGTGCTTATCAGCTTTTAACATTCTTTTAGTGGCCGTTAATGCTTTGTAGGCCTTTAAAGAATGTCTGGGAACATAGGTTGTTCCCAGGAGACTGAATATCTACCTTATTTCATAAAGTCTAAGGTGCTTTGTGAGTGTGCTTTCTTAGTCTTAGTTAGTAAACTGAGTCAGTGGGAGGTAATCACACAGCCACCTCACAGCATCACCTGGTGACAATGATTATAAGGCACCATTGAGTATCAGGGGAATTATAATTTCAGAGAAGTTTAAATATGAATAAATGCATACCTTGGAATTGTTGAAGTAGGGTTTTGAAGTCATTAGCTAACTTTAAAAGGACAGCTATGATAATCATGTGTTCAAATTTTCTATGATTAGACTAATACGGTACACTGAGAATTTTCCATTTGATTGTTTTGAGTTTGCAGTTATTTTTTTTTCACTTTAGATACTATTCAATGTTCAGTTTTCAGATTGATGTAATAGAATTTACATTCATCTGAGAGATACTTTTTTATGTAATATAAAAGGCTATTAACTTTCACTATCTAGATTCTGAGAAGATGTATGTTGGCCTAGTTACTTTGGGCAGGGGTATAGGCAAAAATTTTTTTTGTATTTATGTAGAACAGTGTTAAGTCTGATGTGTCTATTTACTCACAGTGTCCATTAGGAAAAGATTTGTGAAATAAACACAGGGATACTTAAGTATGCTCTTCTCCTACCTTGCACCATTCCACAAGTACAGTTCTAATGACGGTATTTCTTCATTCACAGTGTTTTCATGCAGTTTAGAATGATTGACCGCTTTGCAGTAGGAATAGAAAGGGAGGGATGATGGAGGGAAGGGAACCATTATTTTTTTTCCTAAGCTCTATATAGTATGATTTTTATTTTCATGTGCATTTATTATTTTTATAAGAAATAAGTACATCTTATAAAATATGACTTCATATTGCTTATATGGAGATAGGGCATTTGGCATTCTTCATGGTCCATTCCAAACTTTGTTTGGATTTTCATCTCCAACTAAACTATCCCTTACTCCAGCCATACTTGTCTACTCTTTGTATTAATTAAAATTGTCTTCTACATTCTCAGAACTTTCCTTAATTTCTCCCTCTGCTTTACCCACCCTTCAAAGCTAAGCCCAAATCCCACCTATTTAAACGTTTTCAGCTCCCTCCATAGTAAGTTCCTCTTACTTCACTACTTTGTAATGGCAAATACCTGTATAAATAGCACTTATTAGAGGCCACATTTTGTTAGGGTTAATTATTTATGTGTCTGGTTTTCCTGTTAGATTTTGGGACCTAATTATTTAGGATTGTATTATTTTCTATAGTGCAAAGTACAGACATACAATGAGTGTGTTCTGAGTTGAATCCTTATGTATTTTTAAATATATGTATTACTTTATTTAATGCTTCCACAGAGACACTATGTAGTAATTTTCCTAGAATTAGTGATATATTAGATTGCTCTACATTTATGTTTTCATTCTCAACATGTATCCACTATTTTCTGAAGTATAAGAATTATTTCTTACCCTAGCCAGTTTGGCTCAGTATAAAGTGTTGGCCCACGGACTGAAGGGTTCTGGGTTCGATTCTGGTCAAGGACACATACCTCTGTTGTAGGCTTAATCCCTGGCCTTGGTTGGGGCATGTGTGGGAGACAACCAATTGATGTGTCTCTCTCACATCAATGTTTCTCTCTGTCTCTCTTCTCCCTTTCACACTCTGTAAAAATCAATGAAAAACTATCCTCTGGTGGGGATTAAAAAAAAAAAAGAATTATTTCTTTGCTGGTTATTATCCCATAGTGCAATAATTGTCCAAAAGACAGTAATTGCATAGATATTCATTTTTTCACTATGTTTTATTTTTAATCTATTTTATAACTTTGATGATTATGCAACCTTACATTTAAGAGTATTTTTAAAATAATGCATTTTATTTCTTTGTAGGTTGCTTCCTCAGAATGTTGGACTTCTTTATGTTGGAGGTTATGAAAGACCCTTTGCACAAATCAAGGTATGATTGTTCATTTTCCAGTATACTTTTCCTAGATGTAGTTCACTTATTCAGAACTCACTAAAAATCTGCAAATAACCATCAACATATAAAATATATGGTGTTTGTGAACAGTGACTTATATTTGCTTTTGCATATCTCTGCTGAAGAAGTAAATCAGTTTTGTGAAGAATTATTTAAATATTTTTGCCCATAGTAGAGCTGATTTTGATGAAAGTACTTCAGTGATTAGTGAAGAAGAGTCAAATTTAGAGCCACTGATTAATCTTTTAGATTACTCCTTTTGCCCTTAAAATTTTGACAGCTTTATTGAGGTAATTAACATAGAAAAAAGTGTACATATATAAAGTATACAATTTGATAAATTTTGATATTCTTACATTTCTGAAATCATCACCCCCAAAGTTTCCCAGTGCCCCTTTGAAATCATTCTCCTTCCCCTGCCTTTCCTTTTTCCCTTTCAGTCCTCAGGTGACCACTGATCTGATTGTATCATTATAGATTAACTAGAGGCCCGGTGCACAAAATTTGTGCACTCCGGGGGGGGGGTGCCTCAGCCCGGCCTGTGCCCTCTCGCAGTCTGAGACCCCACGGGAGATAACGACCTCCTGGCTTAGGCCTGCTCCCGGGTGGCAGAGGGCAGGCCCAATCCCTAGGTGCAGCCCCTGGTCGGGCTCAGAGCAGGGCCGATTGGGGAGTTGGGGCGCTGCCCCCTGTCATGCACAGAGCAGGGCGGATCAGGAGGTTGCGATGCCACCCTCAGTCATGCTCAGGGTAGGGCCAATTGGGGGGCTGGGGCACCGCCCCGTCACACTCAAGGCAGGGTCGATGGGGAGGTTGCGGCGCCACCCCGTCACGCACAGAGCAGGGCCAATCAGGGGGTTGGAGCGCTGCCCCCTGTCACGCACAGAGCAGGGCCCTTTAGGGAGGTTGGGGCTCCGTACCCTGTCATGCACAGAGCAGGGCCAATCAGGGGGTTGGGGCGCTGCCCCCTGTCATGCACAGAGCAGGGCCCTTTAGGGAGGTTGGGGCTCCGTACCCTGTCATGCATAGAGCAGGGCCCATCAGGAGGTTGGGGAGCTCCCCGCTATCACACACAGAGCAGGGCGGATCAGGGGGTTGGGGCGCCGCCCTCTATCATCCACAGAGCAGGGCCCTTCAGGGGGTTGGGGCGCCGCCAGTCTCACACTAAGGGCAGGGCCGAAGGGGAGGTTATGGCTCTACCCCATCACACACAGAGCAGGGCCCATGGAGGGGTGTTGGGGCGCCGCCTTCTATCACCCACAGAGCAGGGCCAATCAGGGGGTTGGGGCACTGCCACTCTCACACTCAGGGCAGGGCCGATGGGGAGGTTATTGCTCTACCCCGTCACACACAGAGCAGGGCCCGTTTGGGGGGGGGGGGGTTGGGGCGCTGCACCCTGTCACACACAGAGCCGCAGGGCGATCAGGGAGTTGGGGAGCTCCCCCCTATCAGGCACAGAGCAGGGCAGTCAGGGGGTTGGGGCTCCTTCCCCTGTCACGAACAGAGCAGGGCCGATAGGGAGGTTGTGGCCCCACCCCGTCACACACAGAGTGCAGGGCGATCAGGGGGTTTGGGCGCTGCCCCCTGTCACGCTGATCCCGGTGCCGGGAGGCCTCTCAGCTCCGCTGATCCCGGTGCTGGGAGGCATATTACCCTTTTACTATATAGGATAGAGGCCTGGTGCACCGGTGGGGGCTGGCTGGTTTGCCCTGAAGGGTGTCCTGGATTAGGGTGGGGGTCCCCACTGGGGTGCCTGGCCAGCCTGGGTGAGGGGATGATGGCTGTTTGCAGCTCGTTACACACCCTTCAGGGTGGGGGTCCCCACTGGGGTGCCTGGCCAGTCTGGGTGAGGGGCTGAGGGCTGTTTTCAGGCTGGTGGGTGACTGAAGCTCCCAACTGCTCCTTTTTTTCTTTTTCTTTTTTATTCTGGGCCAGCTTTAGCTCTGGCTCTAGCTCTGAGGCCTCTGCTGCTGAAAGCACGTATCTGGTTTGTTTGTGTTCTATAATCGAAACACTGTATCAACTCCAGCTCTGAGATCCGGGCTCGCTGAAAGCAGGTTTCTGGGGTTTTGTTTAGCTTCTATACTTGTAACAATGTTTCAAACTGCAAGCTCAGAGGCCAGCAGTGGCAGGCGGGGAACGTTGGAGTCCCCCGTCACTGAAGCAAGCAAGTCTCATGTTAACTTCAAGCTGCCTGGCTGCTGGCCGCCATCTTGGCTGGCAGTTATTTTGCATATCTTTCTGATTAGCGAATGGGAAGGGTAGCAGACGTACGCTAATTACCATTTTTTTAGATAGGATGTACCCTGTCACACACAGAGCAGGGCCCGTTTGGTGGGGGGTTGGGGCGCTGCACCCTGTCACACACAGAGCCGCAGGGCGATCAGGGAGTTTATTAGATAGGATGTACATTCTCTAGAATCTATCTTTATATATAAAAGCGTAAGCAACCGACTGGTAGCTATGATGTGCACTGACCACCAGGGGGCAGATGCTCAATGCAGGAGTGGAAACCACAGGCATGGAAACATGGAACAGACTGATGAATTTCAGAGGGAAGGGGAGGGGGAGGGCGGGAAGAGATTAACCAAAGGTCTTATATGTGTACTAGAGGCCCAGTGCACGGGGGTACCTCGGCCTGGCCTGCGGGGATTGGGCCGAAATCGGCTCTCTGACATAACCCAAGGGGTCCCGGATTGCGAGAGAGTGCAGGCCAGGCCAAGGGACTCCACCGGTGCATGAATCTGTGCATCAGGCCTCTAGTCCAGGGGTGGGCAAACTTTTTGACTTGAGGGCCACAGTGGGTTCTTAAACTGGACCGGAGGGCCAGAACAAAAGCATGGATGGAGTGTTTGTGTGAACTAATATAAATTCAAAGTAAACATCATTACATAAAAGGGTACGGTCTTTTTTTTTTTTTTTTTTTTTTTTTAGTTTTATTCATTTCAAATGGGCCGGATCTGGCCCGCGGGCCGTAGTTTGTCCACGGCTGCTCTAGTCTATACTAATAAAAGGGTAATATGCTAATTAGACTGGACATCTTCCGGATGCCCTTCTGGAGAAAGCCACGGTGGCGGGGGCCAGCCAGAGGCAGTTAGGGGCAATCAGGTCGGCAGGGGAGCTGTTAGGGACATTAGGCTGGCAGGCAGAGGCGGTTAGGGGCAATCAGGCAGGCAGGCAGGCAAGCGGTTAGGAACCAGCGGTCCCAGATTGCAAGAGAGATGTCCCGGATTGGAGAGGGTGCAGGCTTGGCTGAGGGGACCGCCACCCGCCCGCCCGCCCCTGTGCATGAATTTCATGCACTGGGCCTCTAGTTTTATATAAGGGAAATCATACAGAATTCTGTGCCGCACCCTTCTTGGCTTATTTCTCTCAGCATAATTATTTTGTGATTCATCCATGTTGTTCCACTTATCAATAGTTCAATCCTTTTTATTGCTGAGTAGTATTTTATTATGTGGTTAGTGCACAATCTTTTCATTCTTTCACCTGTTGATGGACACTTGGGTTTTTTCTGCTTTTTGGCTGTTTAAAATAAAACTACTGTCAACATTAGTATACAAGTCTCTGTATAGGTATATAGTTTCATTTCTCATTGGTAAATACCTAAGATGGGAATGGCTGGGTTATGACAGTTGTATGTTTAAGAAATTACCAACCTATTTTCCCACCAGCAGGATGTGAGAGTGCTAGTTCCTCCACATCCTCATCAACATTTGGTCAGTCTTTTTAAGTTTAGCCATTCTTGTAGGTATGTGGTGGTATTTGTAGTATTAATTTGCATCTTCTCATGTGCTTCTTTGCCATCTGCACATCTCTGGTGAAGTATGTGTTCCAATCTTGCCATTTTAAACTTGCTTTTTTGTTTTCTTACTGTTGAGTTTTGAGCATTGTTTGTATCTTGTGGATATAAGTCCTTTATCAGGTATTCAATTTGCATATATTTACTCCCATCAATACAAACATTATCTTAATGTAGCTTTATAATAAGTCATGCAGTCAGGTAGCATAAATCCTCCAACTTTGTTCTTCCTCAGAGTTGTTTTGGCTAACCTGTAGGTTCCTTTAATTTCCATGTGAATTTCAGAATCATCTTATCAATTTTAATAAAAATGCTGGCTAGAATTTTTATTTGGATCATGTTGAATCTATAAATCAGTTAGAGGAGAAATGACATCTTAACAATATATTGAATGTTTTAACCCATGAAGACTATATATTTTTCCATTTATTTAGATCTTTACTGTCTCTCAGCAATATGTGTTGTTTCAGTGTATTGGTCTTGCCAAATTTTAAAATAAATTCACCTATAAATATTAAAAGTACTTCAATTTTAATATTTGCATTGGTAGTATGTAAATATGATTAAATTTTGTATTTCAATCATATAGTTTTATTACACTCTATTCTAGTAGCTTTTTTGTATATTTCATAGGATTTTCTTTTTTTAACATATATTTTTCTACTGATTTCAGAGAGGAAGGGAGAGGGAGAAAAAGATAGAAACATCAATGATGAGGGGGAATCATTGATTGGCTGCCTCCTGTATGCCCCCTACTGGGGATCGAGCCCGCAACCCAGGCATGTGCACTTGACCGGAATCGAACCTGGGACCCTTCAGTCCACAGGCTGACACTCTATCCACTGAGCCAAACCAGCTAGGGCCATAGGATTGTCTACATAAGTGATTATGTCATCTAATAAAGATAGTTTTCTTTTTTTCTGATCTGGATGCTTTTATTACTTTTCCTTGCATTGTTACACTGGCTAAAACCTACAGTAGAGAGTTGAGTAGAAATGATGAGAATAGACATCCTTGTCTTGTTCCTGATCTTGGAAAGCATTTAACAAATAATTTTTTTTAGTAGTATTAGTTGAGGGTTGATCATAGATTCCATCTAGGCCTTCTTGCAAGGAAAAATGATACTATGAATGTCCAAGATAGTTATTTAAAAAAAGGTTTGAGATCATCCTTTTTCTTTGTTGTTATAGCTTTCTGTTAATGTTTTCTGAGTAGCCTATAAAATTTGTATTTTGTTTAACTTTCTGATTTTTCTTCACATTTGATTTTTGGCTCCATGAACTACTTTTCTCCTATGAATTTGAGATGTGTGAGTTTAAATTTCTTTCCACTGCATTTATGACATATGTATTTATGGTTTGAAAAAGGAGAATTTTTCAGATTAGACTGAACCTGAATATTCAGGATACTTAATACTGAGGAGGTTTAGCCACATTGTTGACATTTTTAAATGAAAAATCTTAATAAAAAAATCTTCACTACCATAGCATTAGCACCTCTAAATATCTCCATTAAATCGAAATACTCTTAAAAGTCCATCATCAGGATCTTAAGTTGTGGACTTTCTTAAAATTTTGGTTCCTTAATGACATGCATTCAGATATACAGTATTTTTCTTCTATTTCTAATATATCTGGAGCATGAGTGAAGTTGTCAGGAGTCTCTTCATAAAGCTCTTTCACTATATTGCTCACCAAATTCCTTGTGTAGCCAGGATCCTATTAAGTTTCAGCAGGAATATTTTTGAAAGCCCAGTTTTTGTTTTTGTTTTTCAGTCCATTGGTTTGGAAAATCCTGTTTTTCCTTATTAGAACTGAAACAACTAAAAAGTGAGAGATATATCTGATATATTTAGGGAAGTGTAGAATTTGTTCATGTGTGTGTTTTACATGTTTTTCTAAAAACATAGTCTAAGTGTGTGTATGAGGATAATTCCTCCATCACTCATCTGATTCATTAACATAACATTTTCTTTATCCAGGCCTTTCCTAGCAAGCCTAGTGACAGAGGTCAGTCCTTTGTCAACCCTTTTATTCCTGGATAATCAACTCAATAGAAAAATGCCCATCATTTTAGGCCATCTTTTTCCTTTGATGTTGCTCTAGGAAAGGTTTCTCTCAGACACTGTGAAAGGATTTCTTATCCTTATTAATTATTTAAATTCCTTCATAATTCCTATGGTTCTATGAAAATGCTACATAGATTCTTATCTAATTAGGTACTTATAAGTTAATTGAATAATAATAAAAAATCATAGTTTAAATGCTTTAAGTTAGGCTAGAAACTTAAGGTCCGTTTCTTCCCTTGCCTTATACCTGACTTCTTTTAGTCATGAAATACCACTATTTGTTAGTGTATTCACTCCCCCTCCCCCCCTATTAAACTAAATGTAATGATACTATGTTTTGTGGCAGAGACATCAGATATAACCTTTAATAAATGGAAACTGCTTTTCTTAAGGAATATTGGTTGAAATTTTTTGAATAAATCAAGGTAGGAAATTGTTCACTGAAATATTTAGGAAAAGGAATTCTCATGCATTAACACACAGGACTTAGTATGAGTGGCTTGGTGTTAGAGGCTCTGTTTGTTAAAAAGACATGTTACAATTGTATTTTTAAAAAGGAATCCAGTTTATAAAGATCGGGAAAAGAAAAACAAAAAGGATAACAGATATTTGGACAAATCTTAAATGAGTTTATAAATTTGCTATAGCATGATAGTAGATATTTGTACTATTAGTATATAGCATGAGTCATTATAGTCACTCTGCAGACATACATATAAATATCCTTCCATTATTGTCCATCTTCTAGTTTAAGTTTTCTGTCAAAGCCCTAGATAAAGATACAAGTATGTACAAACACAGAACTTCATTATAGCTTCAGACTAGTACATCTTCATGCTCGTTTCAGGTTTCATTACTTTTAGCTAAATGATTCCAACTTACCTTTTATCTTTTAACATCTCCTATAAGTCATCTGGAAGGTTCTTTTTAAAATAAACTCAGTCTTTTTATATATAACTTTCACCCAAAGCAGTAACTTTATTCTCAGATCATTGATCTCTTTGAAAATCCCAGGAATTTACACAGACATGCACTTTTATTTAAAATTTCAGAGAGTTCATGGATCCCACTGAAGGGCATTTAAGGGCCCCGATTTAAGAACCCTAAAAAGTAAATACAATGTTTTCTCAAACTTTACTGTTAACCATAAGGGTATTGAAAACAAATTTAAGTTTTTAGGGCAAATTTGTCATCTGAAAAAACCTGATTTTGAACATGCAGAGTATTCTCTTGTTTTGTCCTAAAATATAATAAACTAAATAAAGCATAGTCATTTTATAATAAGTTGCAATGTAGAGTAAGAAAGGCATTGCCTCACATACCTACAGCTAGTGTTGTGCAATAAATGAAGCAGGTTTCACCCTTATTCAAGACTAACTTCTTTCAACTTTATTGAGATATTGATTCTAACTGTACTGGGCTATATGTGACTTAGGCTTTTCTTAAGATATATGATTTATTATACCTTTATATGCAATCTGAAATTCAAAAGGGAAGTTTTGATTAAAATAACATTTTGCTTGGGGGAGAAACCAAGATGGCGGCATAGGTTAACGCCGGAGATCGCTGCCTCAAACAACCACTTCAGAGATATAACTAAAGGACAGAACGGACATCACCCAGAACCACGGGAAGGCTGGCTGAGTGGAAATTCTACAACTAGGAGGAAAGAGAATATCATACCCAGACTCAGAGGAGGCACAGTGCTGAAGTGAAATACTCAGGTGCGGAGTGTGCGCGCGGAGCGGGCTGGCGGCGGAGGGCGCGGTTGTTGTTTTCAATCGGGAGGGAGTTTCAGACTCTGAGCTCCAGATCCGGGCGAGTCTCTGGGGACCGAGACTCAAACGGGAGAAACGGGACTGTCTGGCTTCGGTCGGAACTCGAAGGCAGCTTTCTCTCCGAGGTTTGCAGCCATTGCTGGGGCTCTGAGAGGCAGAGCCCCTGGGGAAGGAACTGAGAGTCGCCATAACTGCTTGTTCCGCCCGCCCTGTAGATCCCCGGGGACCCGCCCCACCCAAGCCCTGCGCAGCGCCATTTGCCAGATAGCCTCAGGCAAAGGCTAGATTAGCACTGCCCTAGAGATCCAGCACAGAAGCCCTCCCACTACAGACACAGCAGACTCTCATAGCCAGTTCGCCTGGAGGTCAAATCACCCCGGTATTGCCGACATCAATCAAGGCTTAAAGGCAACAAGACTGCGGACAAAGACCACTAGGGGGTGCACCAAGAAAGCATAAAAAATGCGGAGACAAAGAAACAGGACAAAACTGTCAATGGAGGATATTGAGTTCAGAACCACACTTTTAAGGTCTCTTAAGAACTGTCTAGAAGCTGCCGATAAACTTAGTAAGGCCCTCGAAAAGACTGGTGAGAGCGCCGATAAATGTAGTGAGATCCTCAAGAAATCCAATGAGACCCTCGATGTTGTGATAAAGAACCAACTAGAAATTAAGCATACACTGACTGAAATAAAGAATATTATACAGACACCCAACAGCAGACCAGAGGAGCGCAAGAATCAAGTCAAAGATTCGAAATGCGAAGAGGCAAAAAACACCCAACTGGAAAAGCAAAATGAAAAAAGAATCCGAAAATATGAAGATAGTGTAAGGAGCCTCTGGGACAGCTTCAAGCGCACCAACATCAGAATTATAGGGGTGCCAGAGGATGAGAGAGAGCAAGATATTGAAAACCTATTTAAAGAAATAATGACAGAAAACTTCCCCCACCTGGTGAAAGAAATAGACCTACAGGTCCAGGAAGCGCAGAGAACCCCAAACAAAAGGAATCCAAAGAGGACCACACCAAGACACATCATAATTAAAATGCCAAGAGCAAATGACAAAGAGAGAATCTTAAAAGCAGCAAGAGAAAGAAACCCAGTTACCTACAAGGGAATACCCATACGACTGTCAGCTGATTTCTCAACAGGAACTTTGCAGGCCAGAAGGGAATGGCAAGAAATATTCAAAGTGATGAACACCAAGAACCTACAACCAAGATTACTTTATCCAGCAAAGCTATCATTCAGAACGGAAGGTCAGATAAAGAGCTTCACAGATAAGGAAAAGCTAAAGGAGTTCATCACCACCAAACCAGTATTATATGAAATGCTGAAAGGTATCCTTTGAGAAGAGGAAGAAGAAAAAAAAAGGTAAAGATACAAATTATGAACAACAAATATGCATCTATCAACAAGTGAATCTAAGAATCAAGTGAATAAATAATCTGGTGATCATAATAGAATCAGGGACATAGAAAGGGAATGGACTGACTATTCTTGGGGGGGAAAGGGGTGTGGGAGATGCGGGAAGAGACTGGACAAAAATCGTGCACCTATGGAAGAGGACAGTGGGTGGGGAGTGAGGGCGGAGGGTGGGGCGGGAGCTGGGAGGAGGGGAGTTATGGGGGGAAAAAAAAGAGGAACAAATGTAATAATCTGAACAATAAAGATTTAATTAAAAAAAATAAAATAAAAAAAAATAACATTTTGCTTAATTCCTATTTCAAGCTGTCAGAAGTTTTTCAGAAGTCCCTAATTTTGGAGAGGGGTTGTTTCTGCCTATCTTTGAATAATACCTTTATCTTAATTGTGTGTGTGTGTATGTGTGTGTGTGTGTGTAATATTATTCATATTATTCATGGTTTATTTTTAAAGACATGTTCAAGTTTAAGCAATAGTTTACATTTTAGATCCGCTTTTCTATGTTGTTTTCTAGAACATTTCACAGTCTAGTAAAAATATTAATGTTATTCTCATAGGTTTCTAGTCCTGAAGGCTTCACTTAGCAGCCAAAATCCATAAAACCAAGAGGGATTGAAGCCTGTCAACATCACTTTTAATCAACTCAGGGGTTGTTATGAACAATCTCAAGGCCACAGGGCTGTCCTCCCCGCAGGGCTTGATATTAGTTGCCTCTTCCAGTTCTGACAGCCAAAGAAGTGTGTGAGACTGCAAGGCTGAGTCAGACAGTTTCCACTTTGACACTGCAGAACAGCTAAGAAATGTCGTCTGTATTTTAACTATAAATTCCACGCAGCTACCATATGTGAAAAGTAAGGAATATAACCATTATTCTGAGGCATTTATTTTTCAATCAACATAGTAGATTTCCCTTATCCATGGGGGATATGTTTTAAGACCCCTAGTGCAGTGGTCGGCAAACCACGGCTCGTGAGCCACATGCGGCTCTTTGGCCGCTTGAGTGTGGCTCTTCTACAAAATACCACGTGCGGGCGCGCACGTACAGTGCGATTGAAACTTCGTGGCCCATGCGCAGAAGTCGGTATTTTGTGGAAGAGCCACACTCAAGGGGCCAAAGAGCTGCATGTGGCTCGCGAGCTGCAGTTTGCTGAGCCACAGTTTGCCGACCACTGCCCTAGTGGATGTCTGAAAATAAGGATAACACCAAACCCTGTATTTACTACTAGAGGCCCGCAGTCCGGGACTCCTTGGGGGATGCTGGACAGCTGGTTTTGGCCTGATCCCACAGGCCAGGCTGAGGGACCCCACTGGTGCACGAATTCGTGCACTGGGCCTCTAGTATACTGTAATAAAAGTTATGTGAATGTGGTCTCTCTCAAAATATCTTAATATTCTATCCTCACCTTTCTTCTTCTTGGGATGATGTGAGATGAAAATGCCTGTGTTGAGGGTAACTTGAATATGAGCAGTGATTGTCTGATAACTGAGATGCCTATTAAGTGACTACTGAGCAGGTAGTGTATACAGAGTGGATATCGTGTCCTGGGCGGGACAGAGTGGGAAGTTGCAGGATTTCATCATGGTACTCAGAACAGCTTACAATTTAAAACTTAAGAGTTGTTTTTTTCTGGAATTTTCTGTTTAATATTTTTGGACTGGAGTTGACTGAGGGTAACGAACCATGGAAAAACAAAACTGTACATAAGAGAGACTATTGTGCGGTTGAGTTATTCTCTGCCCCAGAGCCTGGTTCTGTCTGCGGAGAGCCTGGGTGTAATTAGTCTCAGTATCATACAGTAAGCTTCCTGAGCTTGAATTTTTAAAAATCTCTTTATAGCCAAGGAAATATGATTGATATTTGTATTCATATACATATGTAATAGATGTAAAGAAATCATGATCTCTTCTTTATTTTTAATTTCATATTAGAAAACTCATCAAATCACCCCTCAGACTTTTTTCAATTAAAAAGGAGTTAGAATATTTTTCCTTTAAGGTATATTGAACTTAGATGGTTATTTATTACTTAAAAATATTGTTGAGATAACTAATGACTTATTCAGGTTGTTGTTTTTTTTAATCCTCTCCCGAGGTTATTTTTTTATTGATTTTTTTTTTTTAGAGAGAGAGGAAAGGGGCGGGGAGAGAGAGAGAGAGATAGAGAGATAGATTATCACTTGCCTCCCCTATGCGCCCTGACTGGGATTGAACCTGCAACCTCTGGTATACAGGATGACGCTCCAACCAACTGAGCCACCCTGCCAGGGCTTATTCAATTTTAATTTTGGGGTAAATTAAATTTAAAGATAAAGTATTTATTTGAGTTCCATCTATTATGAAATACTGGAAAAAGGGGAAAACTGATTTGATTTGTTTACCAGCTTTTAGAAAATATGTGGCTTATTAGGTCAACGCTTTTTTACTGAAATAAATTATATAACATTCATATTTTAAATCTCTAAAATATCTGAAGTGTTTCATCAGGTAAAGATGCAGTTCCCTAGAACTTAGTATTCTAGTTTAGTGGCTTACAAACTTTTGACCATGACCTGTAGGACTGTAAGAAATGTTTTTCTGTTGCAATCCACTACATATACAGTACATTTCCACACACAAAATGTAAAACCAAAGTTTTAGAATAAATGTGATGCGATAGCTGTCTTTTCTATTCTATTCTGTTTACTTGTCAGTTAGTTTGGTTTTTAAATGCTAGTCTCAACCCACTGGATTAACTTCTGTCTTGGAAAATGGGTCACGACTCAGGAGTTTGGCAGCCACTGCTGCCGGGTAAGACTTGTCCTGCCATATGCTCTGGCAGGAGAATGCCATATTCACACAGCCCAGATGATAGTGGAAGCTTTCCTGCTCCTGAGCCGATGAGAGCCCTGGAAGTGGCTTTGGAGGGGAAGAAAATGATGAAATGTCATAGTTCCTGGGAAGAGGAAGGAGGAAAGTACAGGAAAATATAAATGAGAAACAAATTAAGATACTTTATAAAGCCAAAAAAATCCGTTTTCTGTTTCAAAAAAATCCTAATTTTTAAGAACAGAAGGGAACCTACTCTGTCTTCCAAATGATTCTGTGTATTTTAAGGCTAGAGAAATAAATAAAGGTAAGATCGCCTCCCTTAAATGAAAAAAAAAAAAAAAAATAGAAAGAAATGGAGATGAGTGAGAAATTGAGAGAAAGCTGCCGAAACCGGTTTGGCTCAGTGGATAGAGCGTCGGCCTGCGGACTGAAGGGTCCCAGGTTCGATTCCGGTCAAGGGCATGTACCTGGGTTGCGGGCATATCCCCAGTGGGAGATGTGCAGGAGGCAGCTGATCGATGTTTCTCTCTCATCGATGTTTCTAACTCTCTATCTCTCTCCCTTTCTCTCTGTAAAAAATCAATAAAATATATTTTTAAAAAAAAAGAAATTGAGAGAAAGCAATAGAATCAGATCTTGATTTGTGTGACATATTCTATGGCTAAGTTTTCTGTAATACTATAAAGTAAGAGGCCAATTTTCAGTGTCTCATATTGCAGTGATAAGGGCGGATGTGGTTATCCCTTTGTTGAATACAGATTCATAAAGCAAAAGAAATTAAACAACAACAAAAAAACAAGTCCTAGTGGAAGCCTGCTTCTATGCAGTAGCTGTTAAGTTTCTGATACCCTTTTATCCTGCACACTTGCTGACAGAGTGCTTCAAGGTCTGCTGGGCTCTTAGGTGAGCCCATATTATAACTTGAATGCACTGTTTACAAGTCATATAGTAATTGCAGACTAGGGTTCCAAAAGTATTCTGGAGTAGTGGTTCTGCCATTTTTACCAAGGTGCTTTTGGCATTATTAATGTCAAAACTGAGTAACACTTGAACCCTGTAGTCACTGTGCTGTGTCTTATGCACTTCCTGTGCATTTAGCGTCTTGCCTGAGAGAGAAAAGCACTAAACATTTAACATTATTATTGAAGAATGCCTAGAAAAGCAAGTGGTATTTTTAAATTGAGCTATAATTGACATATAACATTATATTAATTGCAAGTGTACAACATGATTCGATATCTGTATACATTATGAAATGATCATCACAATAAGTCTAGTTAACATCATCACATTACAAAAAGTTTTTTTTTCTTGTGATGGGAACTTTTAAGGTGTACTCTCAGCAACATTCAAATATGTAAATACAGTATTATTAAGTATAGTCACCATACTGTACATTGCATCACCATGACTTTTTGTTTAATTGAATTTTAGACAGAGAGAGAGAGAGAGAGAGAGAGAGAGAGAGAGAGAGAGAGAGAGAGAGAGAGATTGATTTGTTGTTCTACTTATTTATGCATTCTGACTAGGGATGGAACCTGCAACCTTGGCATATCTGGACTATGCTTTAACCAGCTGAGCTACCCAGCCAGGGCATGACTTGTGTGTTTTTTTAAATAATTAGAAGTTTGTACCTTGTGACCCTCCCCCACACACTCCCATTTTACCACTTCCCATCCCATCTCTGGCAGCTACCAATCCGTTCTTTTGTATCTCTGAGTTTGTTGGGTTTTTTTAAGTCATTAAGTATTTACCATAAAGTTCATCAAAGTATTAAAAACTCTGGTTCTAGTTACATACAAATTTATAAGGTAGGAAATATACTACCTTAAAACTTTATTTTCTGATCTCTTTTACATCTTGAGTTGGGATATCTTTGAGGCAGTATAAATTAATTTTATTTTCTAATTTAAGATTGTGGTTGTAAATTAAAGATGAGTAACTTTATTTGCAATGTAGATTTTGTGAATACATTATTCTGAGAACATTTTAATTATAGTCCTCAAATTAATTTTCGATTAACGAAGTTAGCATTTTTCTTAGCTGAAAATTCCAATAGCTGTCAATTTCTCTTGATCTAAACACTTTATTTAAAAATATTATAAATTATTTTAGCATATTCTAGTTTTTTAGAAAACTAGGTTTATATCAAGCAGAGTTCTTATTAAACATGGTTTGAAAATAAAAAAGAATAAACAATTACTCTTTTTGTAATTTTGTAATGTTCTCAAAAAAAAAATAGGTGGTGTCATACTTACTTAGGTATTTATAATGCAATGACCCTCCTATGTTAGTGAAAGGAAATAATATCCCGTTGTGTTTTTCCTACCAATATTTTACTTCTAAAAGGAAGTGGTTCTCTGACTTGAATTTCAAAGGCACTGATAACCATGCAAATATAAAAGATCATATCTAAAATGATTATTGCTGAGGTCATATTTCTGACAAATAATACCACAATTTTTTATCTAGATTTATATTAGACACCTAGAAGTTATATGTATTTTATTTTATTCCCACAGAAGGAGAAAAATAATTTCTCCAGTAAATAGTCAGTTATGAAGAAATATGCACTTGTCATCTTGGCTAATAATGTTTCAATAATGGCATTTGAGATCATTTGACTATCCAGACTAAATTGCAATATTTTAGAATCAGATTTGACTTTCCAAGTCTTAGTTAATAAAAGTGGCTATCTAATGAAAAATTCATTTAATACAAAACTTTTCTTTTGGTTAAGGGAGGCTGAAAATTTGAAAAGCAAATAATATAAAAATATTTAAATTTAATGTATCCCTATTGTATAATAATTTTTTATTTTTATCATCAAATGTTACAAGCACATTGATATCGCTTTGGATATTTCATATTTTTTTTCTTCTTTTAAGTATTTGACAACTTTCTAACATAAAAAAAGAAAACAGGATAATTTGTTTAAAACCAAAAGTGTGAACAGTTATAGTTAGTAATGTTATCAAATAGAAAGATATAATAGCCAACATTTGTTGAGCACAATAAGTCAGGCACTGTTCTAATTAATTTTTAAGCAACCTATAAAGTGTACCTGCCCTTCGCATTTTCCAGCTTAACAGATCAGGAAGGCATACAAGACTGAGTGGCAAACCCAAGGTCTACTGTCAAAAGATAGTACATTGCTTCCTATGATGTAGTATTGTAGAGTCTACTATTTAGTGTATACTAGTTACTATTTATGTTGCATTTTTATCCTGTGCAGTATGTTGTTATAGTCCCTAAAGCCCTTCTGAGTTTTGTTTGCACAGTAAGGCCAAAATTACCCCTATAGTTAAGACACTGACTGGGCTAAATGACTTGACCAAAGGAAATGTGGTCCCACCACAAGGATTAAGATAGTGGCTGTGGTTTGTTTACATAAAAAGAGATGGGGGGTATAAAGAGCTCAAAGTTATAATCTCACCTCTGCTACTATTTAGTCATTGTTGTGTATTTATGTTAATCAGTTGTTAATAGCAAGAGCTGAGAGTTCTTGTATTGGGAACATTTGTGAATCTCTGAGATATTAAAAGGCTTCTAATTACAACCAAAAACAGAAAGTTTCCTTTCTGTTCCCAGAGCATCTGTTTTGAAGTTTATTGTGTCATATATTTCTCCTCAGCCTTTGGAAGGACCAATCCTACTTGTAGTTTTTCTCTTGCATTAAATGCTTATTTTACATTTATTACTTCTTTTTTTAAAAAAAATATTTTATTGATTTTTTACAGAGAGGAAGGGAGAGGGATAGAGAGTTAGAAACATCGATGAGAGAGAAACATCGATCAGCTGCCTCCTGCACACCTCCTACTGGGGATGTGCCCGCAACCAAGGTACATGCCCTTGACCGGAATCGAACTTGAGACCTCTCGGTCCACAGGCCGACGCTCTATCCACTGAGCCAAACCGGTTAGGGCTACATTTATTACTGCTTAATATCCAAGAGATTTGGGTGAAAGTATTGTATATTTATAAATTTGAAACAGTCTCTAGAAATCTACTTCATTTCTTTTTTTTTTTACTTTATTTCTTTAAGAAAGAACCAGCTGATAGAAAATCAGGTATATAAACAAATCAGCTGAACATCTTGAGTGCTCTGATTAGCTCAGAAAGAAAAAGTTAATATCTCATTTGCGATACATTTTTTTTTCAACCAGGTGTGGCAGTTTTGCTAGGTATTGCTAGGTATAGTGAAAAGCAGATTCTTATTTCTGGCTCAAAGTTAAGTAAGCTTTATAAGCATATCTGGAATAAAAACACAATGTTTTTCAAGATCAGTGTATTTGGCATTTTGTTGATACAGGGCTGATTTTAGCTGAAAAAAGAATATCAGAATTGCAAGAAGAAGGAACAGATGTGTTTTTAAGATTCAGGATGAGTAGGTTAGTTGCATAGCACAAGGATAATTGGATGATGAAAAAGGCAGTGATGGAATAAGCACGGAGGTGTTCTCAGGATGGTTATGGCTTAGCAAAAGCATGAATGAAATAAGGCAACATGCATATGATTCAGGCCATTAGATGTCACAACATGGAGATTTCTGGAGTGGAATAAAGCCACACAAGGAAAAGATAGGAATTGTGTTGATGAGGATAAGTTATTGTTTTTACTAGCCTGAATGGCTTATTAAATCAATAAAATCATAAAAAATTATAGTTTGGGAGAACAAAAGTAAAGACAAATCTATTCTTTTGAAGTCATGCATTCTTGGCAGAGTTCCAGAGGGCCTTAAAAGATCCATGTTCCTTGAAGCCAGGTTTCTGCTTCAGTTTTGTTCTGTTCTGTCGACCAGGACAGTTAACATCCACCTCTTCTGTAGACTTGAGGCAGATCCACAACAGTTTCCTCCTCAAAACCTTCCACTCCTTGATTGTCTTTATTTTAGGCATTTTGACACTCTCTAGCATAAGTCTAGTCTCCTATATATGGCCTTCAGAACCTTTCATAAGTTTTGTAAGTTTGCCATATATTAGTTGTTTGTGGGTTTTTTGTTTTTTGTTTTCATTTTTAAATGATCACCAATAGTGGCTTCCTATTGCCCACCGTAGCAAATGTAAACAAACTCCTTCCATCAGCCTTTCCATCCCAATGTACCCTTATTTTCCCTACTCCCATTCCTCTTTAGTGTATAGATCTCTCTCTCTCTCTCTCTCTCTCTCTCTCTCTCTCTCTCTCTCTCTCTCTCTCTCTCTCTCTCTCTCTCTCGCCCTCTCCCTCCCTCCCTTCCTTTATCTCTAAAAAAATAAAAAAATCAATAAACATATCCTTGGGTGAGGATTTTAAAAAAAGAAACATCAAAAATTTAGGTCAGAATCAGATTTGACATAAAGAATGGACATTTTCTTAATAATTCACATCAATAGTTCACATGGCTCCTTTAGGCCCCAGGTAAAGAAACGAATCATAGTGGTCACTGACATGGACAGTAACGAAAGGATCCTGGATTCCTAAGTTCATAGCTGTCAGGTAGTAAGTTATTTTTATATTTTCTTTATATTATTTGAAGTGTTTGTTTTGAAGAGAAACAAAAATGTAGAACTAATGGAAAAATAGTTCAAATTAATGTTTCTATTTTTTCTTACATTTTGTTGCTGCTGAAGTTGAGCTATTATTTGTGACCGGAATTGAATGCACTAGAGCAGGGGTGGGCAACCTTTTTGTGAGTGCGTGCCAAAACCAGCAAAATCTCTGACTCAAAATTCTTCTGCATGCCAACCCTAATTTTTTCAGAACATGTTATGCCTACTTGATATCTCTTAAGGTATACGTATGTGAAGAACCTTGGAGAAATAATAAAATTCATTTGAGCTACAAAAACACAGTATATGATGATGAAAAATACATTTATTTTTTAATGTATACATGTACACTGATAGTCTGAGAGAAAACTTTATGACTCGTTTGATATTATCAGTGGGACTTTTGCTGCTGCATCACTGATGACAGAGATTTTACATCAGGTTTTTATTTCGTGACCTTCAGAGATATGCACGAGCTACTACTTTCATCCGTCAGGCTACTCCTATTATGAGACTTAACAAAATTCATCACTGAGAACAAAGATTCACAAGCGTATGTGGATGAAACCAAAACACTGGTCAGATCTAGGAAGGCAGGGAGAGTTAAGGCAGAGGCATAGAAATTGCTCTTCCCCTCTCTTGTCAATCCATGTCTATGGTCTTTAAGATAACTTGTTATGTAAAATTATTTATTTATCTAAGATGCACCTACACTGAATTTATCTGAAAAATAAAAAAGTCGATATTAAGAAAAAAATTGTAAATGGAAGATTATAAGAGAGGGTTTTGCATGCTAGCAAAAGTTACTGGCATGCCATGTTTGGCACATGTGCCAGGGGTTGCCCACCCCTGCACTAGAGAATCTTTCTTAATATGGCTAGTTACATCTTTGAACCTGACAGTCCAAGTCATGGAAGAGCTTGCCTTCCTATAGTTTTTTTTTGTGTGTGTGTGTCTTTTTTTTTTTTTATACGTTCTTGGGAAGTTAAGATTAAGCCTATTTTTTTGCAGAATTGTGTTCTGGATTAAAAAACAACAACAGATTGATTAATTCAAGTTTGTTCAATAGAGATTTTTTATTGTGAGAAAGAAATCAGTTCATTATACCCTTTTCCCCACTGAAGGTGATAACTACCCTTTGTTGTTTCATTCACAGCTTCTTCGGGGAGTTATCTTCAAAATTGTGACTTTAAAAACAGTATCAGGAGTCTATTGTTGAGTTAAAAGTAAATATAATTATTAATAATTAATAAATATAAAAATCTAGCTGCTATAGTGTACCATTATCGTTAAACATTCCTTTCAGTGTTTCTGCTTGGTAATAAGGAAGCAGAAACCTGTACTTTAGTGATATACCACACAATAATAGAATTTGCAGATTTCTGGTTTGACATGTATTATATTATTTAGATGAGAAAACTGAGACACAGAGAGGCTAACAGCCAATAAATGATACATTTGGAATTGGACCCCAGGTGTTTTGACTCTTTAAGTCCACTCTCTTTGTTCTTACAACACTATTTTGTATAAATATTGCTGACTTAAATTTTTCATTCAAGAATGTTGATCACATATTTCAAGGAATCAGCCCATACGACAATGCATGGAAAGACAAATAAACAACTTTTATAGATGTACAAGACAGTTAAAAACTTCGATTGTCCCATATCATTATTATTTAATAAAATATTTCCCATGTAGCTTTTTAAAGCAAGCATTTATGTTAATGTTTTTTCTTTGACATATTAGAAGTATTCCTACCATCTTAAAGTGCTCTGTAACATATATAACTTTTATTTTGAGTATCATATTGGGCTTTTTGCCTATCTATATATATAAAAGGCTAATATGCAAAGTGTCCCCTCGGGAGTTCCATCACTCACTATGATGTGTGCTGACCACCAGGGGGTGGCGTAGAATGAAGGAAGGCCCTGGCTGGCAGCCGGAAGGCCCTGATTCGCCCTGATCACTGGCCAGGCCTAGGGACCCTACACGTGCACAAATTTTATGCACTGGGCCTCTAGTGCTTTAATAAAGTACAGCCTCAGAAATTGTTAATGTCTCTTAGGCTAGTTACTGCCTCAGAAAGTGGCCTAAGATTACTATGCTTTTGGGATGGTGATTTGCTATCTACTGTCATTTTTCAAAGTCAAAGTCTGGCAATTTCTTTCATGCTGTTGTTTTTTTTTTTTTTTTCTGTCAGTAACTTAAGTACCAACGTTTATAGAGAAAATCAGGAAGCTAAACATGTTGAAACAAGAGCCTCAATTTATACCCAATTATATGTATCCATAAGCTTTGACCAGTGGGTCCAAAGGTGTTGCTACATCCTTCAGGAAAAATGCAGTACTTTAATTCACTGACATTGCTTTCTATTTTTTCTTTTCATGTCTTTCTTTCTCTTTTTTTTTTTTTTTTAAATGAGAGGGTACTAATTCTTCTGTGTTTTCCTTAAGGCAGTACTACACCAGTAACAGTGTTTTTATTTGTTGAAAGGGCCTTCATATTAAACCTATATTTCTTTTAATTGCAAACATTGCTCTTGTGATTCTAAATATTTTAATGTGTTTCTGCTTATGGGCTAGGTATGTGTGACTACAGCCCCAAAAGCAAAAAACATCAGCAGTTATGCTCAGAAAGAATGTTTTTTCATTTGCAGTGGGTTTTTTTCTTCTGTGAGCCTGCTGCCTTTACTCAAGGCCTCATTTTCTTTGCTGTGGCAGTGGCTGATGTATGTCTCTGTCACTGCTACTCACGGCCATACCAAATGATGTAAAACAGGGTTGAAACTTAAATTTAACTTGCACTTGCATATTTTTAAGTTTCTTGAGCAAAATGACTAAACCTGCTCTGCTTTCTGCCTGTCAGTCAGTGCCTTCCAGCAGTTTTCACCTTTGTGTGCAGTCACAGTCCAGTGTGGTTTATAATCCATATTCCTCTTTTAAGTTAATCTGCAAATTTAACTAGGCTTAGCTCCATCTCTACAACACAGAGCTCATCTCTACTGTGTGAGTGTTTGTGGTGTATAATCATGCTGGCAGTGTACTGCAGCCTCACCAGGGTCATCTTCAAGAAACACACTGTAGATTTCATATGAGCTGGGAGCTCTTCTACCCAACCAGAAACTTGCTAGTGGCAGATTCCAGGCACCCTCATGAAAGCAATATATTATTAAGATGAAACACTTGAGTGGTTTCATCTATCTTACAATTAACGAGGACCCTTTCTGAATTTTTATTTTGGGGGTTTACAACCTAAATATGATGTTGAGTTCTCCTGAATACACAAATAATATGTGTCAGAAATGGGTCAGCCATAATGTCAAAGTTGTGTCGTGGTTACTTATAACTGCGGAATAGTTGTTTATAGATGATCCTCAAATCTTTATCTTGAATCCTCATTTTTCTCTTAAATCTGTTTTGCATTTTCAAATTACAAATTACTGGGCAATTACATTGACTTTTTCAAGATCACTTCAGATTCATTTATTTCTGTTATTTATTTCTTAAATTAACATTTAATGAATACCTGCCATATGTTATGTATCATTCAGTCATTAAAATTATATTCATTAATCCCCATCATGTGCCAAGTACTTTGATAGGGACTGAAATTAGAGTAGTGAATAGACTGAGGTAGTCCCTACCTTCCTGGGGCTTATCGTATAATGTACAATTTTGCTGGTTGAATAAGTTTAGGAGTGATGGCTGTAATGATAGGGAAAGTGAGTTATTTGGATGGATAGCAAGGGTAGCTAGCCTTGTTTAATGGGTCAAGGAAGACCTTCCTAATGAAGTCACTTATTTCTTAGGCCAAGTCACTTACTTCTTTGGCCAAGAATTGAAGGGCATGAAGGAGTTAGAGTCAGGGCAAGCTATTTGTTCTCTGTGTCCTCAGTTTCCTCATTTGTAAAGTGGAGATACCAAGAGAAAGTAATAGTAAATTCGCTAATGCATTTGAAGTACTTAGAACAGTGCTTGGCCCTGAGTGAGGCTGCTGTCTTCATTATCTTTATCAATACCAGCAATCATTTATTATTTTGCTATTCAAACATTTATTGAGCATGTACCAGGTGCTAGGTATTTTTTAGTACTGTGGTGGAATTCAAAACTGAAAATATAAAATCTTTCCTCTCTAGAAACTTAAGATATATATCCATCAGCAAAAAAGCAAAGAATAATACAGAAGTAACCCTAAGGGAGGTATGAACTAATTTCTGGGAAGGAGCAATCCTTTCTTTCTAGGAGTGGTGTATGATTTGTGTCACCTCTTAGCAAATACTTGTATACTGCCTGTGAAATCTTATATTTGCCTATATTCGTATTTAGCTTCTAAGATTTTACTTCTGTATACCTTTACTTGCCACTGAAACTTTGCACATTTAAAGTGAGAAAGTGTAAACTTCACAGACTGAAGTATATGAATGGTAGGTCCTTTGTGTGTTAATGTAGTCTTGGAAACCTATTAAACTTTATAGGGTTGCTTATACAAAAGCCTTATAACTGCTGGAGACCTTTTTAATAATAATATCACATACTTTAGGGAGACTCTGTATTGATTAAGAAATAGATGTTGCCTTCTCTAAAATAAAAATGTTCCCCATATTCCTCAGGGATGCACCATATGTTGAGTCCATCAAATGTCTCTTAATACTTTGCTGTCATAAAGTGGCATCTTTGACATCATTTTTAAACTGTATTACCATATGCAACTGGAAAAATTAAGAGTGAAAATAAAAATTGAAATCATTTTAAATGTATTTTTTGTTTGACAGTAGCAAAAGCATAATTCACTTATGCTGATACAAAATGAGAAGCTCACAGATAGTTACAAATTTCAACAAACTGAAGTTTCAAAATGTTGCTTACATTTCTCTCTTGAGAGAAAACTTACTGTGTAGTAAATAGCATATTGTAGCTGTAAGAAAAGTGTGTATTAAAAACATCTGTAAAGATGGGACTGTGACTCTACATAACTGGTAGAAACTAGTGTAAACATCTGAGCCAATATTACCTATATATCTGATTTACTACGAGAAAAGAAAATTAGCATTTTTTTCTGGACTCTTTTGTTTTTATGTTTTAACACAGTACATTCTTGATTAATATGTAAGTTTTTTTGGGTATAAACTTGAAAACAAAAAATATTCAGTTTAGTACACAGATAGGTTCTTCACAGTTGGGTGGAATATTGAATTTATCATTGCAAATAAACTGTCTTGTAGATTATATCATCCCCCCCCCAAAAGTAGATTAATAGATTTTTTTAGTTAAAGGTAGTGTTCAGAAATTCGCTGGTCATAGGTCTTTGCAGTAGCATTTAATCTCTTAAAACATAAGGCTTGTATCAGATGATGTATGAATTAATTTGCCAGCTTTTGACAAAATTGAACCCTGAAACCATCCACATATGTATGACAATCACTTCTAGAGAGTAATGAGCTTGCTATAAGTGTGAGATTTCCTGTGAGAAAATTGCTCATGCTATGTAACTAATCTAGGAATTTGGCAGATGAAAGAAAAAGTATATCTTATCCAAAAGACTAGAACCCTTCAGTTTTTTAGTTTGTTTTGGTTCTTGTGCTTTTTTTGCTTAGATTTAATTGTAGAAATGTGGCAGGCTGGTGTGTGAGACATGTTTATGCCCTTTATGGGGTGTGGGATTAACTTTCATAATTAGTTTGTACAAATCTTTATGGAAATTTTTTCATGAATCTATTAAAATGCATGAGGATGATTTGCCATTCAATTGCAAAGCAAACTAATCCCTGAACCTTAGGATAGACTTTAGAACTAGACAAACCTGGAGGGATTCTCAGCCAATTATGCACCTTAGTGGATGTCCCTTGTTTTTCATCTATAAAATGGGAATGACAATATCTGCTTCTTAGAAAAATTGTATGAATTGTGTGAACAGCATGGATATAAAGCACCTAGTACAATAGCAGGCTTAAAAGGTCATTTTTAAAAATGGTGTTTCCTTCTATCCTGTCACCCTCCCTCAAAGCATCTAATAAGCCATTACAAATAGAGACCTTATTCTTTTATCATCTCGGGTTCCAGATCATTAGGATCATCAGATGTACTTTCTTTTTACATTGTTCTTTTATATGAGAAATTGTGACATGAGAAACTAAGTGAGCAAATAACTAAAATCACATTAAAAATATTTGTTATAAGGTATTTGGGATTTCTAGAACCTGAAACACCTGGATATATGGGTGTGCTGTGATTAGGATCATGTATGTGACAAAGAATTTCAACTTAAGGAGACATTTTGAGCCCAAGGTATTCTGTTTCAAAGCCAGGTTTTACTTTGCTTTTAATGCATAAATAACCTCATGGAATAGCCAACCTTTTCCAGTTTAGGTTGACAAAGAATAAAATTAAAATAAACCAAGCAGTCTATTACTTGCCTTTCATTTACTACTATTAATAGCCTTATGGTAAAGCATATATTGAATAAGAATGAACCACATAGGGTTTAGTTTCTTCACTTTATTTAGTTTTCTTCTTTAAAATGGAAGTTGTAGGAAATGAAATGGAAGAAAAATTCTTCTGTTTGCGTAATACATTATCATAATTTTCTATATAAATTGAGTGCAGAATAACCCCCGGAAAAAAAATAGCAAAGCAGACTAACAGAGTTGCCCTCCCCCGATGAGTGCCAAATGGTTTACATAGGTTAACACATCCGGTCCCAACAGCAGCCATCTGGCAGATCCCAGCCTTGTGCTCCAGGCTACATAGCTTACAAACTGCATAGCATAGGGCCCCATGACTGTGGAGCATGGAGCACAATGCACATGTTTAAAAGCACTTGTGTCAGGATTTTAATCCAGTTCTGCCTACTCCGGAGTTCTTTGTATTCTCTTGTAGTGCTCTTTCCTAAGTTGTCTCAATTATCTAGCAAAATGAGAAAGATGCTATATCAAATTGTCTTTGAATTGTATGCCGTGTAATTATATGTGAAGAAGTAAAAAGGAAGCAGTGGGTATGTGGGAAGGAGATATGTTGGGTGTGAGATTTGGGGTTCTCATCTTTGTCTTAAAACAGATTTTTTTTTTAAACAGATTTTTAAAAAATTAAAAATGTAATTTTTTATTAACTCATATTCAAGATCATTTCTAGTTTTGTTTTTTTAACCAAAATTTAAAATATAATTATTTATGATTATTTGACTTTTAAGGATTTCTAAAACAAAGGTGAAAATATTCAGAGTCAAAATAGTAAATGCTTTGAGAATTTTATTTAGATAATATGGGTAAGATCTTTTGAGTCAGAGGAAAGGAAATTTGAAACCTTCAATGACTAGCTGTCTGAATTTTAAACACTGTGACCTCATAGTAACCTATATCTGCTCCTCATAAATTTGTATGTAGTTTACCAAAGCATGATGATAAATTAATTAGCAATAATGAATTGAAACTACTCTAAAACATGCCTTTCTCATAAAGCAGAATTCAGAATAAGTTAGGCCTATTAGAGGCTGCAACCATACTGCTTTCCTAAAGGACTGGATTCACTCCAAAATAGTCATCAAAGGTGTCTATCAGAGAGGTCAAATGAGGCCTTCCTCCTCATTGGGCAGGGCAGAGATGTCCCTGACCATAAAAGCACTGCGATTGGTTTCTTTCTGATACAAATATACTTCTAACTCCCCCCAGGTGGTGGTAGAGAGACCTTTTCCGGAAAATTCATCAGAATACGACCACACAATAATATGAGCTGAAGAATATTTTATTGTATATATGACCTATATCTTAAAAAGTAGAATATGACCCCATACCAGGAGCAGGAGAAGGTTGAATCTATGATACATTTTTAGGTACCAGAGTGGGTACTAGAAACCACAAGTCCTATATTAACAGATATGGAGGCTTTAAATAAAAATAATCACTTAACATCCAAATGCTGAATTAAAGTATATGTTGGGCAGTGTAATATAGAGAAAAGATTGGAGAACTGATCATCAAGCTGTAGGGTTCTGTTCCTGAATCTGTCATTTTCTAATCACACAGGCAGTTGTGTATGTGTGCATTGAGGGTTCATCTTCCTAGGCCTTGGAAGGTTCGAAAATGAAAGACAAGCTTTCTCTTCCGATCCTAACCTCAGTTGGAGGGGTTGATTTATTCCTCGCTCTACTTTCTACGTGCTTCTACAAGCTCTGGATTTGATATTTAAAACCTGAAAAAAATGTATACATTATATACAATTGTATCATATAAATAAAGATACTTGTAAGCCCATTCATCACCCAAACACAGAAAACAAATACAAATGAATTTATTGCTTCTGTGTTTATTTCATCCCTATTATTTTATTTAGGCATTTTATAGTTTTCTGGGTGAATGTAGAGAGAAAGGATGGGGGGAAAAAAAGTGAGCCTAGCAAACTACTACTCAAACTTAACCCCAGCTCTACATCCACCAGTAATATATTTTTCTTCTGTCAAGTGTCTTACTCAAATTCTACCCTTGCTACAGTAATATATGCACCCCCCTCCCTCTTAAAAGGGGTGAGGACTATTAATAATAACAATAATATATAAATGTAGTAGAATGTCTCATTTTAATTCTTGTCCTGATAATCTATCTACTGTCATTTTCCTCTTCATGGTGATTATAGCTTTTCATTTCCCTTACATATTAAATATTGATCAGGAGTTAATCTTTTATGTATTTCCAAGTTATATTTTATTTTCTGAAATTTTTTTTGCAAAAATACCTCCTCTGTAATTGTTGCATTATATTACTTTCCCTAATGGATTTTCAAAAGAACCTCCAAATTTGAATTTACATCTTATTAGTAGGCTGTTGGATCATTAATAAAATGGTAAATTATTAGAGACTTGTAGCCTACCTTTTGTACGCTCAGGGCAGACTCTCAATGGCATGTCATATGTCTTTGCTTGGTCTGTAGCCTTTCAGCTTTGTGCAGTCCTATAGAATATTTTTATTGAGGCCACTTTGAACTGATTTAGCAAATCATATTTCCTGAGACAGTTTGCCAATTCTATTTGCAAATTTGGTGGGAAATTTTGATGGAGATATTTCTTAAGATTTGTTTTGTGGAAAATATATGGACAGTTGTTTAAGAAGGAAATATAGGCTCATTTTAGAGTGGCAGACAGGAAGGTTGGAACCTATCATATTTTCACTTTTATTTGTAGGGTCCTAAGTCACTGTTTAAAATAGGAATTTTGCGCAGATATCTCACAAGAATGTGAAGGGTTAATGCTTATAAAGACCTTTGAGTTCCTATCTGTGGAACTATGTAAATGAATGACATTTAAAATTTGCATATTTATAGTGCTTCTTCTTGGACACTTGATGCAAAAGGGAATAACACATTTATCTCTTTTTCTTACTGTGAACAGTATTGATAAATGCTGGGTGAATGAGTCATTATCTTTTATGTTTTAGGAAGCATAAAATTCTTGGTTTATAATGAATACTAGAGGTCCGGTGCACGAAATTCATGCAGGGGGCGGGGGTCCCCTCAGCCCAGCCTGCACGCTTTCCAATCCAGGACCCCTTGGGGGGATGTCCGACTGCCAGTTTAGGCCCGATCCTGGGCATTGGGCCTAAACAGGCAGTCAGACATCCATCTCACAGTCTGGGACTGCTAGCTCCTAACTGCTCACCTGCTAGCCTGATCACCCCTAACCACCTCTGACTGCTGGCCTGATCACCCCTAAGTGCCTCCCTTCCCCCCGCCCCCCGCCAGCCTGGTCACCCCTTACTGCCCCCCCTGCTGGCCTGGTCGCCCCTAATGGCCCCCCTGCTGGCCTGGTCACCCCATTGCAACCTGCTATTCAGTCGTTTAGTTGTCCCTCACTAACCCCACCCCCCCAACCCCCACCCCCCGCCAGCCTTGTTGGCCCACGCAGCCTGCTGTTCGGTCATTACTGTTACAGTGACAGTGTCCTGGACAATTTGCATATTCCTCTATTATTAGTATAGATGATGCAGTAGCATGCATTAACTATTTCATCTGTCCATTTGTATGTCCTATCTGACATAAAAGTGCTTGGTAGACAGTTTAGTTGCTTTCTCTCTGCTCCCTATTTCCCCTTTCATTTCCACCAATTGCTAACATCCTGGTCCTTTTTTTACTGGAAATCATAACCACATCCAAAAAGGTAGGAGGAGCCTAATTTTATGTGGCAGCATGGTCTAGAGCAGTGGTTCTCAACCTTCCTAACGCTGTGACCCCTTAATACAGTTCCTCATGTTGTGGTGACCCCCAATTTCATTGTTACAAATTGAACATAATGAAAGCATAGTGATGAATCACAAAAACAATATGTAATTATATATGTGTTTTCCGATAGTCTTAGGCGACCCCTGTGAAAGGGTCGTTTGACCCCCAAAGGGGTCGCGACCCACAGGTTGAGAACCACTGGTTTAGAGGGACTTCTACTCAGAGAGCTGTGGTTGATTCAACTACTAATTACCCATATGACTATGTAATTAGTTTGGGCTTATTCTCTTTTGGTTTGGCTTGGTTTTCAGGCTCAAAGTACATAATTTTACATGTATTTGCATATGAAAATTTCAATTTTAATACTATGTGCTACACTACTAAAGTTCATTTTGATTGAGCTTTATTGTCAAGCAGGAGACATTTTAATAGGTCATCCCTCTAAGATAATGAAACAATAAGGTAGTATGAAAGTGTCTCAAAGAAGCACAAGAATCGGTGGCATTAGAGAGGGCCTCCCAGAGAGAGTGACCCTGGTAAAAAGAAGTGGCTAGCCAGAAGGGAAGAGAAGATGACATACCTGCCATTAGAGGTGTGTAGCAAGAGAGCCTGGTCAGTCCAGGAGATGAAAATAATTTAATAGTGGCTGGAATGTTTTGAAATCTTGATGTCATTCTAATAATTTATCTGTGTACTGTTCACCAAAGCTTTTTCTTTCAACACTTATTTATTAAGCACCTATTATGTGTTCAGTGGGATGTGGCAGTGAACAAAACAAGGGCCCCTGTTTTGTTTGTTCAAGGAGCTTATCATGTAAGGTAAGAGGAAGGAATTATACTCTAAAACAATGTATCTTGATATTTCAGGAGCTGGTAAAATAGGCTCAGTTCTCTAGAGAAATATGTCACCTGAAATTACTAAATCAAGCCTAAGCTTTTCTCTGCCAGCCTGTGGTGCCTAAGGGGGACTATGGAAGAGATAGATGAGTGGGTTTGCCTGCCAGGGCAGCCTCCTCATGAGAGCTACAGAGAAACCAATACTTAAGAGCCAGGGCACCTCTAGATGCATTATCCATTTCCCATTATTGGATCTGCATCTGTGCTTGCTTACTCTTGTGAGGGGCCAGGGGGACAGAAAGTATTTTCCAGTATTTACACGTACAGTAGTAACATCAAGTACAG
Source organism: Myotis myotis (assembly GCF_014108235.1). Classification (NCBI taxonomy): domain Eukaryota; kingdom Metazoa; phylum Chordata; class Mammalia; order Chiroptera; family Vespertilionidae; genus Myotis; species Myotis myotis. Next base: position 53,329,819 of record NW_023416379.1, read on the forward strand.
AGGAGTTCTCCAATGTCATTCCCTCTGGTTCTGGAAGGCTGCCTTAAAAAGATAAATTCAACCATAAAGTAAAGTCATGAACTCGTTTATCCCATTCACGTTTGGGTATTTAGGATCTGTTTTCTTGTAGAAGTTCACCTGTATTCTGAGATAGCAACAATTAAACTGAGTAAGTATAGCCAAATAGTACATGTTATAAACTAAGTTAAAATTCTCAGAGTGCTGCTTACAGCAGTGTCTTAATGCTATGGAGCATAGAACTGTGCGGCCTTTGGAAATACAGAGCCGAGAACAACCCCATTTGGGCATTGTTAGGCCGTCTGTTGACACATGAATACATTTCATATGATTATCATAAAATTGTGGCCTGGAAATTGAGCAGTCATGGTGCTGCATTTCAGACTCACATTTATAATAAGCTGTAATAAAGTAAACATTTTAAATGGACATAAGAATAGGCCTTACTTGTGATCACAAATGTATGTTCAATTGAAGTGCTTTTGAAGCTCAATTTAACAAAGCAAACAAATTTCTTGGCATTATCAACATAATTGTTCTCAACTGTTGGGTTTTGGTTTCTAAAGAGTTAGTTAAGCAAGCACAAAAAACCAAGTCGGTACAAAACAAAACCAGCAAAAAGAAATGCAACTAATAATAAGCTACTTTTCCTTTTTTCATGGCAGATTAAAAAAGAAAAAAAAAGTCCCAATGTTCATTCTGCCATGTTCTCTAACTTGCCAAACCATTATCAACCAGTGTAACTTGAGTTCATATTTCATGATTTAATTTGGGATTACATCCAGCTCTTTCTCTGGTATCAGCAGGCTATGGAGTGGGGCTACACAGCTATCAAGTGCTAGTGATAGTTAAAACAGGGACTTACCCCAACCCCTTTCCTAAGGACAGAAAAGGACTAGAATACCCATTTAACACCAAAGTTGGGGAAGCATGACCACATGTAAATTTAGCACCAATTAGATGGTAGGATTCGAAAGACTGTTGTTCCTAGAATATTCCAAAAGCAAAAATGGAAATGATAGTGGTAACATCTGAAGTGCGGTGGCAAGACAGTTAAAGCCGTGATAATTTGGAGCCTCTGGGCCCAGCGCAGTACCGAGAGGTGATCACCAGGTCTTCTGGTGGCAGCTGGCAAGCAGAGGAGATGCTGTAGTGTTCCCAGCTTGTTACTGTCCAATGCTCTCTCCGATTTTAAATAAACTCGAAAACAAACATCCTTCCTGTACTGTCATTTGGTGAGAGCAGACCCTTGTGTAGCTAGTGCGCTGCTGGCACGACAGCCACCACAGTGGAAGCTACAGGAGCTCAGGGTCACAGGTGTGCTGGCCTAAAAGTCGGCAAAGGCACAGACAGCAAAGGCATTGGTGGGAGGAGCACTTTTCAAAGACCCACGCAGTGATTTCTGATGGTCATGGAACTGAGCTGACTTTTAAACATTAGAGGGAGGCATGCTAGTGTGAAAATGTCTCATAAAATACTGATGATTTAAAAGCATCCCTGCCAAGCATACTGCTTACTTGATATATTATTTTTATTAAGCACCAAGATTGTATTAGATTATTTTTAGAGAAAAGATGTAAAGCTACCTACCTTATTTATCCTCAGACTTAATTCCAAGTCCTTTAGCACTATAGTCTAGAAAATAATTTCCTTCCTGATAGGTAACCACAGCTACCTTATTAAAATAGACTTTCAAAAGGCTTGATAAGAACAGTTGAGTGGTGAACGTGCAAAGATAGGAGGACTTTTTGCCCATGTTATTTTGATTTTTGTTCTTTATTCCCACTAGGAGACATTCTCATTATCCTCACCAAAGATAGGACAATAATCTAAGGGAGTGTGGGGGGTGGGTGAGGGAGGAAACCAAATGAGAAATTTAAGCTGGTTTCCAGTGAAATCTCCAGGAGTTGGGAATTAGGACAATTCTGATCTCTCAAAGATTGGGCAATCAGGTATTTGAATGTAGAAATCTTTAGATAATAGCCAGTTTTGTTTTGTTTTCATGTTAGATACATACATAATTCTTTGCAAAGATGCCTTTTCCCCCCCAAATTTGGAAATAAAAGCAGATAAACCAGGACAGAAAAGACTTATAAATTGCTAGAGCATACTAAAAAATTACACAGCTCTAATCATCACTGGGTATCTTTCTTTGTTGACTATTACTCAACTGAAAAGCTCTCTATCTCCATTTCACAGGCTCGGTGTAGGACACTTAGAACTAACTTCCTTTGTCTTCTCCTACCCAATTTTGAGATTTCTCTCACTTTGTTCCTCCTAACTTCTTTCCAGACCTCTTTCTTCAGACTAGTATTAGCAAACCTGTGGTACTTTAGACTGGTGTTTGTTTGTTTGTTTGTTTTTTGTCTGCTTGTTTTTCTCACATGCAGCCTATATTTCTGCTCATTTCTGTTTTAGAAGATTATATTGCATTAAACTTAATGTGACCTCTAGAGTCCACATATCTGTTTTACATTATGGTGACTGCTAACTCCATTATCTCTTTGGTGTAACTATTTAGTAATTTCTTGATTAGGAGTGAACAGTAATAAAATTTTCCTTTTCCCCTAGTATGTTGATTTCCTAGATATTACCAAGAGGTAGTATGATTTAGAGTTCTAGATCCAAACACAGCCTTGAAACAATTAAATACTTTGATTCTTAATTTCCTCATTATTAGAAAAAGCATAATGTATATAAAAGTGCCCTGCACAGTGCTGGCTACATGGCAGGTAGTTAATAAATGTCACTTCTCTCCCCTTCCCTTTCCCATGAAGGAAAAAAAACCCTCAGTCAATAATTTTAAAAGTAAGTATTTTCTTTTAAAAGGATGAAAATAAATAGCTTGGGTAAAAACATTAAGTTTGTTTTGAGTACAAGTCACCAAAATAATGAATTTGCTCCTTCCCCCTGGTTTTATATCTTCTCAGTGCATGAATGATCACCAATAAAGATACACTAATTAATAAAGATAATGGGAGATACATTTAGTACTTGAATATTTCTGAGTAGAAGTGTTTGATTTGATGAGTTCAAAGTTTTTTATCAGCTCTGAAATACTGAATTTTTAGAAGGGCAACTGTGATGTGCTTTGGAAAAAAAATTTTTTTGAAGAAGGCATTCAGGGAGTGTGAAACTTGAGGCAGATAATTTATTATAATCATTTTCAAACTTTCAACATCTTCTGAATGGTTTTTGACATCCTCAATACCTGGAGCTGATGAGGCAGATTTAAATAAATCCCATTGTGAATGTCTTTCAAAGAGTACATGGAGACAGGAAATAGGATCTCCTAGGGTTCTGAGCAGTGTTATTATCACTCTGTATTTATGTAATGACTTTGTCAATAACTCCAGGACTTCTTTCTCAAAGAAGGAGAAATATAGTTGTTGAGAAAGCATATCTGAAAGTGCAATGCATTGTGCATGGCAAAGAGTAAAAGAATGACTAAATTGCCAATTGGATATAATATAGTCAGGTCACCGTGTTTAGAAGATCACAGTGGGAGCCTGTATTGACCTGAGAGAAAGGAATCCTGGGAGCTCCTAGTCACCACCAGAGCTTTATCACTAAACCAAGCAGTTCTGTGTATCCACACTAAGATTCAAAGGTGAATGGGTCTGTGGGCTTTGGTGCCTGTTAGTGCTGCTAGAGCAAACTGAGTCATCTTGTAGAGTCGTTGATCAGAAGGGAAGAACTTCAGCATTTTTGTTGGTGTTCTAAGTGGTAGGCAGAATAGGAAAGAAATCTTCACTTACTATTGTAGCATTTGGTTTATTGCCACATGCCATGTAGATCTATCTAGAGGACAGTTCTCTTGAGGTCTCTAACAGGGGTCTAATTGAATAGTTGGGTTTAAAATGGGTGAGAGGAAGGAGATAAAGTTATATATAACTGGGCACATTGCTAAAGAAATTTAAAAATTAACATTATTGGATTCAAATTGTTAGCAAGTCCTGAGAAAGTAAATGAAGGACTCAGTGAGGTAAATTTGAACTATGCATTGATATCTTAATGAATTGCCTAGCTCAAAAATTAGATTCAGTATATTGTGAACTTTAAGCTGGCTATTTCATGATCATTGAAATGACTTTAAGATGGGTGTTTGTTACTCCCAAAGGTAGATAGAACATTTATCAAATTCAATCTGACAGATACACTTTATGACTTATTTATTTGCTTTGGTTGTGGCAAAAAACCTTTAAAAAAATCTTAAAAAAACAAGCAACATCAGGAAGTTTGGCATCACACTTAAAACCATCTGGAAAGAAAAAAAAAGTGTTAGACATACATATTGCACATTAATCTCTCCGTGTTAATTGTAGATTGTAAAGCTTTCCTTGGTTCTGTATTGTTTTTGTTATCCCAGGCACGCACTGAATCCATGATCTACTTGTAATTCTCATCATGCTCAGTACTAAACAGACAGGGAGCGGTGCATTGTGCCATTGTTTGATAGTCTATTTAGTAAGCCATTACCATTACCTCACCTTACCTGGCAGAGTTACCTGTTTTGTCCACATGGCCTTTTCCTTTTGTAAGTCATGTCCATGGAAAGATTGTTCAATCCAATAATGACTTCTCATTTGGTCTAGAAATCAGACAAAAGCTTTGCAGCTGTGAAGTGCAGCCCATTTTAGAATTAACCTATTGTAAATCCTTAATGATTGAGAAATTCTGCAATTTGCTATGATTTGTGGTTTGTGCTGCAACAAGAATAGTAAACAGCAGTGATGATGCAGGTCAGAATGGAGTGCCTTTGGAAAGTGAAGGAAAAGAAACTTGATAGACATTGTGCTTGTCCTAATATGTTATGCCCTTCTGTCCTTCACCTATCACATATCACTTCATCTTCCACTCACCGACTCCCAAGTGGAATGCAATCCATGGAAGTAATTCCTTAATTACAGTTTATTACACAAGAAGTAAAAGCATCCACAAGTGTAGTCTGCTTTTGCCTCCTTTTATATTTTTTCAACTTAGAGCCTGGATTCTTAGGAAAAAGGAGAACACAGGTTTTTGATTCACAAAAGCCTAGAATTTGAATAGACGGGATGGGAAAATGTAGAAGAGACTCATGTGGAAGCTTTTGCAGGAGTTTGAGAGACAGTGATGGCTTGGACAATGATAATGGCAGTATGAGAGGGGACATAAAGACACATGCAGAATAAATTTTGGAGGTTGAATTGGTAGGCTCGTGTAATGGATTGAATATGAGGAAAAATAAAAGGGAAGGGATCAGCCAAACACCAAAGTTTTTGTCATGAGAAGCTGAGTGAGTGGAGCTACCGTTTATTAAGGTAGAGAAGGCAAGAGAAGAAATAGATTTGGGGAAAGATGGGGAGTTGAGTTTTGAACATGTCGGGCTTGAGAAGTCTATGAGACATTCAAATAAAGATGACATATAGGCAGCTAGACTCTATACATCTATTTATATAAAAGGCTAATATGCAAAGTGTCCCCTTGGGAGTTTGATCGGGAGACCAATAGTTCAATTGCTCGCTGTGACATGCGCTGACCACCAGGGAGTGGCGCAGAATGAAGGAAGGCCCTGGCCGGCAGCCGGCAGCCAGCAGCCAGGGAAGCGAGGCCCCGGCCTGCATCCAAAAGGTCCTCATCGGCCCTGATCGCCAGCTAGGCCTGGGGACCTTGCCCATGCACAAATTTTGTGCACCAGGCCCCTAGTGTGATATAAAAGGGTATAAGATAGTTTGGGAATGAGTGAGGCTTATGAGGGACACCTTTCAAAGGCTTTTACAGAATATTATTTTTTATTTCTTTAATATCTTAAGAACGGTTTCACCTCAGGCTTTCAAACATCCTGTTAATCACTTCTTGAAGTGTGTGTATCCCTCCACTCACTCCTACTTATTTCCCTCCCCCTCTTCCTCCCTTCTTTCTCCCTACCTTCATTCTTCCTATAAACTGGCTTCTTATCATCCTGTAAATCTCAACCTTAATATCATCTCCTCAAGACTACTCCACTTAAAATCAAGTACCTTTCCCCCTGCAGCAGTCTCTATTATATAGCCTATTTTTCATAGCCTTTATCATAATTCGTAATTATTTACTAATTCCTAGACTATGCATTTAAAGAGTAGGGACTATGTCTGTATCACCAGTCTGCAAACCTGTGCCTGGCACATGGCTACTCAGTATTTATCACATGGCAGGAAGGATAGTTTTACAACTTAGTATGGTGGCTGAGTTAGGTCCAGTGTCTTGTGTTTTCACATGACTGTTTTTAAGCTTATATGTGCAGAAGGTTCTGTACCCAATATCAGACAAAATCTGGATAGGAAAATAACCCTGTTTGTTTCATTCTGTATTTATTGTCCACAGAGTGCCAGGTTCTGTAATAGCTAGTGGGATATAAAATGGTATTTTGACATTGGACAGGAAGACCTATATTTGAGACTTGTCTGTTTTCATTTTTTAGGTCTATGACTCTCAGTGAGATATTTAACTACTTTAAGCTTTTAGTCTCCATGCCTTTCGAAGGGCAGCAATATAATTCCTACCTCATAAGGTTGTGGTACAAATTAAATGAGATTATATGTGTGTTGATCACGGATTTATAATGCTTTGCACATACTAAGTGCTCAATAAGTAAGCTACTAATATTCACATATATAAAGATGAATCATACAGTTCTAGACATAGTTGATATTGCCTGACCAATAAAGGGATGAGGACACGAAATCCTCCTTTATCTTTCCCTTTCTTCTACTTGTTCTTCACTGCCAAAGGGGATATGCTGCCTTTAATACCATGATAGCAAAGAGTGGTCATGGCATCACCTCAACCTTAGGCACCAGAAAGAGAGTACAAATGCATTGTGTTTATTCAAATGACAAATTGAGGATATTTAAGATATTTAAACCTTTTTTTTTTTGTTTGGGGGGTGGTGGGGGTAGGGGAGGAGTAGAAAGAAGGAAGGAGGTAAAGTAAGGCTAGAGCTAGTGCTAGCTTACTTTACTTAACCAGCCATTGACAGGAAAACTGGTTGATAAACCAGAGGCTCATGATTCTCTTGAATTCAGTAAACACTCTCCCTGAGGATCTACCCTGGACTGGGTACTGTGCTGATAATGGGGAGATCAATGAGGTGTACATATTTTAGTGATCTAAAACTAATGAAATTAACTTGAAGTTCTCATTCTGTACTAGTTCTATTTTCTGTACCTTAAGCGAGGGTTTTTACTAGTCTGTTTGGTTTCTACTAAGTGCTAGAAGGCTATGTGTGAGTTTAGAGACTAGGATCTGGAAAAGGATGAATGAAGAGAATTTAGGTCAGAGGTTGTCAAACTTTCTTGATTTTGCCTCATACACAGTACCTCAAACCACAAGAAATACCTAACAGGTGCCATTTATGAAGTGGATAGATCCAATCAGCTTGTGTTTATGTCCTAACTATTTAGCACATGTTAAGGACTGCGTAACTTCTCAAACCTTGGGATCAGATCCTACACCACCAGTCTCATTTACTGTTCCACACTGACTTTTGTGATACTTGATTTTTATCACAATAAATGTCAAACACTCAGCTTTGTAAAGATATAGTGCCATCTAAAGGAATCTCACATGAAAACTGTGAACTCTCTTCAGCTAGTAGTTTGCATGGTGTCCAACACATCTTTCTCTAAAAATTAAAATACCCCACAGTGCCTCTGTGAGTTTGTTGCAGCGCCTTGCATTCTCATTGCACAGTTTGTGAACTGTGGACTTAGACCCTTTTCCCAAGACTTTTTTGTTTCTATTTAAATGTTTATCTCTTCTTATTGTTTTATACCTCTACTAGAGGCCTGATGCACGAAATTCGTGCAAGAGTAGGCCTTCACAGCCCCAGCTGCCTTGCGGCCCCGCGACCCTGACCTCTGCCCACTGGTTCTTCCGCCATCTGGTCTAATTAGCATATTAGCTCTTTATTATATAGGATATTAAAAGACAAATGCAGTGTAATGGTTGCTAGAGGGAAGGGGGTAGGGGCTAAAGGCAGGTCCTAATACATGGTGATTAGAGAAGATTGGCTTTGAATGGTGGGCACCTGGTGCAATATACAGATCTTGTAACATAGAAACCCACACCTGAAACCTATATGATCATATTAACCAATATTCCCCCAATAAATTTAATAAAAAAGGAGGAAAAAGGCCAACCTTATGTTTATCATTTTTATTGAAATGATTTATCTTAGGAATAGTTTATTATTAAAAAATTTAACGTTAAATATGTATACTTTTGGAATTTTAGAAAATACAACAAAATACAAAGAAGAAAATAAGTCATTCCTCATTCCATCATCCGCTAATAACCACTACTAACGTGTTGTTTTATCTGTCTACTAGAGGTCCAATGCACGAAATTCATGCAGGGGGCTTGACCCTTGCAGCTCCAGCCAGCCCTCGCAGCCCTGGCTGCCTTGGCCGGCCCTCGCAGCCCTGGCTTCATCCAGACGGTTGTTCTCCGGTTCGGTCTAATTGGCATATTAGCTCTTTATTATATAGGATTTAAAAAATATTTTGTCATTGATTTTTAGAGAGAGAGGAAGGAAGAGGGGGGGAGAGAAAGAAACATTGATGTGAAAGTGAAACATCAATCGGCTGTCTCCTGCACACCCTCCACCAGGGATCGAGCCCCAAACCCAGGCATGTGCCCTGACGGGAATCGAACTAGCAACTTTTCAGTGCACAGGACAATGCCCAACCAACTGAGCCACTTCGGCCAGGGCTGTCCAGTTATTTTATATGAAGATTTATTATATTTTGAATAACTATGACTAACTGATTTTATTAGAAGGTAATAACCTGTATCTTACTCGAAGTTTCATATCCAGAAGTTATGACTTATTTTTAGGATTTAAAAAAGACAGAGTTTTAGCTGCTTTCTTTTTATTGGCTATTTTCATTAGTTGAACACTTGCTTGAAGACTCCCTTCATACATGAGGTAGAGACTCCCTGCTGCTGTGTTTCTAACTTAGCAAACGCAAGGTGTGTTGTTTACACAGTACTTTTTCATTTTAGAGGCACAAACGTAACTACATTTTAGCGGAGGGACTTGTGTTTTAAGTGATGGATCGAGTCTGGCATATTTTTAAAGGGCAACTAGTCAAATGCTCTACATTTTCCAGTAAATGGATACACTTTCTAAACATAATATATCATGGCCCTAATTTTGTAAAAGATTATTTGTCTAATAATTCACATTTAATCTGTTTGTATTAGTCTTATACCATAAGGAAAACATATAATTCCATTTTATTTCTGACTCACTTGTTTTATTTTCTCTGCCTTCGTTAGTACTAGAAATTGAAGTTATTTACATAAAAATAAGAGTTTTGTTTGAGTTCATCTAATCAAGATACATTTAAAAAATATACTTCCTGTCACACTATAGAGGTAGAACTTGAATTATCAAAATGTAAAATTATAACTTCAGAAAAGAAAGAAATGGCCAATGTAACTTAGCTCCAGAGAGCAGTTCACAGAAGATGAGTTGGAAACCTCTAAGTACAAACATATCATATCTATCATATGTTTCATTGTCATTCCCCCCATCTCTCTCTCTTCTCATTCTCACTTTCATTCCTTCTTTTTTCCCTCCCTCTCTTTCTCTCAAAAATAATTTTAAATTCTGATTAAAACAAGTAGTGGCAATACTTTTGTAGTGGACTGTTTTGTAGTGGACTATAAAATTCTGGCAGAGGACCCCAGGCCTGACTCTAGACCTGGGAGCAGAGAAAACACCAGATGAGCCTGGAGTAATATCTTGTGTTGACAGAAAGTAAATGCCAAAAACATATTTATTTTGTAAGTGAAAGTGGAAGCAAGTTAAAGGGACACAGGAGTCAACCTGAGAGAGTAGCCAGGGCCAAAACTGGAACAATTTGAGCAACAAAATAAATGACAATAGTATTTAATTATAAACTAAAGAATAAAATAAATATCTATGAGTTAGTAATGATATAGATAAGCAGATAAATGAGGGAGAAGAGAGAGATCTTCCTTACAGAAAGTCTAGGTAATAAATGTATAAGGAATGGATAAAGGAGAATATTCCATTAGGATACCACAGTAAAGACTGCTGTAGGCAGGATTCACGGATGAATGCTCAAATTAATGAGTGAAACTTTAAGGAGAAACAGGATATTTGTATAGCCTTAAAATAGCTCTAGAGAAACTTATTAATTTCTGTGGTAGTTTTAGCAAATGTCCACATAGTCTTTGATACCCTTCCTTCCAGGAGGTGGAGCTTACTTCCCTTTTTGTTGAGTGGGGCTGGGCATGGTGACTAGTAATTAACCAATAGAGTGTGGAAGGGAGAAAAATAGTCACTTTACAGTAGAGAAACCTGGCAGATACCCTCTTAACAAAGTGATCAGGATAAACATCACCAGTAATAAACAATGTTGATACCTATACCCCCAGATATTATGCAATGAGAAGGGCACTTCACCTCTCTCGCATTTTCTCCCAAAATCCATAACCTCAGTCTAATCATCAGAAAACCCCAAATTGAGGAACATCCTACAAATATCTAAGTAGTGCTCTCCTAGAGTGTCAAGGACAGTCTGAAAAGCTATCACAGATTAGAAGAGAACATGGAGACATATCACTTAAATGCAATGAGGTTTCTTGGGCTGAATTCTTGAACAAGTAAAGGCATTAATGGACAAACTGATGAAGTCTGAATAAAATCTGTAGTTTAGTTAATAGTGTTGTAAAATATGAACATTAGGTGTGACTGAAATACTGGAACTCTGTACTACCTTGACAACGTTTCTGTGACTCTAAAATTATTTCAAAATTGAAAGTAAAAAAACAACAACCACAACTCACTGGTGCCTTTCCAATTCTAAGGATTTTTATTATTTTAAAGTGTCTCCAGAGCAAATTAGTTCAGAGAAATCTCCCTCCCATCAAGCCTCTGTGCAGTTTCTCTAAAAGAAGGATGAGCTCTTGATAAGAAAACAGCTGGCGCAGAGCAAGGGCAGTAAGTTCCAGAGGCTTCTGTCCCACTAGAAATAGCAACGTGTCTTTGCCTGCTCTGTGCAGGTGCCAACCCATGGTTGTTGGCACCAATTCAGCACCAACAAGAATCCCCAATTTGGGGTGCAGTGAAGAAGGAAACTTTATTCAGTGCAAGCAGATCAATTGTGATACATGTGAGATAACCCTGGGGCTAGGCCCCTCTCTAGCTAAACTAGCAATTTTCAACTTGTGTGCCCCAGGAATTTTTAAAACATGTAAAACCTGACTATTTAGTCAGGGGCACTGACCTCTTTTCCCTTAGATTATCAAATTTAAAAAAGGCAACAACCAACACAATCAAAATTATACCTATTGTTTTTGTCAGATACATTTTTTTTTTGGTGTGCCACAGAATTTTAGTAGTTTATATATGTCATGAGATGAAAATGACTAAAAATCACTGAGCTAGACAGCTCTACTCTGCTCGATGTTCGTCTGCTCTGCCCTGCTTCAGTGAGACATCTTTGGTGTTTCAGCTCCAGCCAGGGAAATGCAGTCTTTAGTGGAAAGGGAAAGTATGCTCCCAGAGCCAAAGGGGAGCTGACATATATACACAGAAGTCCCCAACCCTGGTCCCTGATTGGTCTGTCCTCATGCAAATGAGTTCTCCAAATTCTCACAGTTTGATTGGTCAGAAAGGAGGCACTCTGATTGGTCAGTGAAGAAGCTGGTGGGAGTTGTGCAGCTTTGATGGATGGCAAAAGCCTCAGTCTTATTGGTTGAAAAAGGATTCCAGGAACTCCTTTATAAGGGCTGAATCAGATGGCAGAAACACAGTGCAGGTGGGCAGTTCAGTGCAGGCTTCTCCGTAAAGTGCAGTTTGCATGAAAGGCCCCTGTGTAGAAATGGCTAGTACGCTGGAGGTTTTTTATTTATTTATTTATTTATTTTTATTTCAGCCCAGTTATCTAGCTACCGGGAGCCCTTGTTAGTAGGTGTTTTCTTTCTCAGGATCCACACAGGTCAGTTTAGCCCACACTGATGGTTTGCCTTTTGTGACTTGGTAGTGTGCCCAGCCACCTAGACTACAAAAAGTATTCTGTAAAACAGTGCAGAGTGGAGCAACTGTGATTCTACCTGCCTTAGACCCTGCATTCTAGGTATTATCATTGGGCTGCTAATTTAAAATCTTGAGAGGTATTAGATTCACTTTCATCTGACTTGTCTATTAACCCCAGGTTATTGGTAGATTCAAATAGTATTAAAAGTGTGGTACTCAATAAAATGGGCACATGAAAAAACATTTTTCAATATAAAATACACTGTCTATTGCTCTTCTTTTTTAAAACAACAATAAAATATAATTAGTTAGATGTGATTTTAGGTACAGATGTGAAATCCTGATTTATAAATATTTTATTCTTATTATTTCCAATTTCTTATTAACTCAGACCAGGATAACCAGAGTTTATTATAGAAGTCCTAATGGAGTCCTGTTTTAGTAAATAATAATATGTAATAGGCTGAGGATGATTATTGTCATAGTAACAAATTAGAATTTGGATAGTAAAGTTAAGCTCCTCCTCTGTATGCCAATTATTGTCTTGATCTGACCATTAGTGAAAACTGGCTTAATTTGTGCACCTACGGGAGGTATTATTTTTACCAGGTAAATATATTTTACCACCTGACCAATCGAGTACCTTGCAGTGTGTTTGTCTTGGCAGTATAACTGGTGTGATCATGAAGGACAATGTGCTGTTCTTGAACATGGAAATAAGGTTAGGTTACTGTAGTGGAGGTGTATGCATTTTCTGAAAAGCTCTGTTTTCCGAATTGTTACTGCATGCCCAAGTACATACACAGACACTTAATAATAGTGCTTAATTGCTGTAGTCAGATTGAGCAACACATAATTTGTAGCAGTTCTGAAACCAGGAACACAAGAATGATTAGCCAATGATAAAGACTGACTGAAATTGCTAGTCAGTAAAAGTACAGACTGCATATTGTGGGTAGTAAACCATTCTTATAGAATGCATATGGTACAGTGTTCTTGACAACTGTTTCCAAAGTGTACTTTTCCATGTTATCCTGGTTTCTTTCATGAATTCCCTTGTAAGGTAGTTTTTTAAAGTAAGCAATGTTTCACTTCCCGATTTCATATTCAATGATGAAGTTGACCGGTTGGCTACTCTGTGCCAGGCACTTTCACTTACTATTTTTCCAGAATCTCAGTAAATTAGGAATCCTTTGCCCATTTTAGAAATTAGAAAATGGAAACTATGAAATGTTTAGAAACTTATTTCTGTTTGATCCTGCGTATGGTTTAACATAACTGGGTTTCCTCACTGAGTTAGTTGCCTAATACTTGAAATAGATAATGTATCAAAAGAGATGGATCCCTACGAAGGACCAGGGGAGAATTGAGACTAGAACAATGAATATTTGAGAATTAATTTAGCAAGTTTGTTAAGTGGAATATCACTGTTTTGGGCAGGTCTGGTTCCAGAGCCACTGAATGTACCTGACCTGTTGGATCTGTTGAAAATGCAGATAGTCCAATCAAGTGTAATACTCATTAAGGGAAGAAGAATACAATTTGAAAGCTTTTATGAAGACATGCACTGCCTAATCTGTGAATTGAAAGCATCTTTTAAATTTGCTTCCCTTCATATTCCTAGGTGGTAGTGAATATGTGGGTAGAAAAATGAGAGCATCTCAAATAATGCTAATGAAGTTAAATGATTGCAATCTACCATATTGTGAGGAAAAGTTGTTAGCTGGGAAAGATGAGGACAGAATTAAAATATTACCATGACTGGCATTTGATTTGAAAACTGCAAAGATAAGCTTAGGTTCCTATTTATGAAAACCATCCTCACAGCCTGATGAAATATCTTTTAAAAGGTTTTATAGTTACCATGGATACTTGTTAGCTTTGATGGAGTAAGTTGTAATCCATATTTAATCATCTGAGGTGAAGTGGCCAAAAAATCTACCAAGTAAAATCAAAAGTAGCTTCATCTCTAACCTCATACTAGTTTGGAAAGGGTAATAAATAGCCTAAAGATTAGATTTTTGGTTAATTGTCGCTGCTTGAAAAGCAAGATATTTAGGATGCACATTGCCTGAATGTGATTCCAATGCTACTTTTTATGTGTAACTTTTCCTTTTAAATGACATTTTTTAGGTTTTGACATAGGAATTTAGATGTTAAGACCTTTTTGAAAGTTGATGAAATGTAAGCAACAGATTCAATTTCTGAAAGCCATAGGGACACAGACAATATTGAAGACATTGATTCCTATGGTAACACATTTGCCTTTGGCCCCAAAGTGGCTGGTTTTTGCTTAGCTTCCTTTAATTACTATATATTGACAGCTGTTTTTCACAGTTATTTATAAAATGTCGGATTAATGAGCATATGTACAAGGGAGTATGTACCATAGCCTTAGGTTTGGTTAGACATCTCAGATGACGAAGAGGTCTGCATGGAGAGTTCCTGAGATGTTTTTGGCATTTCCTAATGTGCCTGTCACATAGTGGAAGCTAAAATCCTTTCAAACGTTTTAAATATTATCCTCAATTCTCTTTTAAAACAGGTGACAAAAGACCTAAAACAGTATGACAACAAAATTATAGAATGCAAATTTGAGAACAACAGCTGGGTCTTCATGAGACAGAGAACAGACAAAAGTTTTCCTAATGCCTACAACACTGCCATGGGTGAGTGTGGCAACCTACCAATGCTTGTTACATTACCAACAAAATGCGCTGTCTCTTGTTCTTGATGGGCAGAGTCATTGGATCCCGTCCTTGCTCGCTGGGATCAGGTTGTGCCAGGCCTGCCCCCTGGTCGGCTCTGGTTGATTTGTAGGTTCTCCTCTTTAGATAGACTTGTGGGCTTGTGCCGTGTGTCCAAGAGGGAAGTTTAAAGGGCAGGATAATGGGCTGTATACAAGTTGAATTTATTGAACAACAACAACAAGAAGAGTCATGATAATTTCAGTTCTATTCAAAACTATAACCATTGTTTACCAGATGGTAAAAGACTAAATCAGCAAGGGGAAATGTAGTTTCCAGCTCCTAAAATAGCTCTACAAACAGTGGAGAACAAAGTAAATGAAAGCTGCTAAAAAAAACAACACCCTAAACCAGCAGTCACCAACCAGTTGGCAACTGCTGCACCTGCTCTGCTATCATTTAGAATGTTCTTTGGGTACAATATGAATGCTTTGAGAATTAAGAATAGTGAGTTTCTGTCATGGGCAACAACACAACTTCATTAGGTAAACTAGTAGTAGCTGTTGTTGCCCTGTATTGCATTTTTAGTGGAGTTGGAAAAAAATATAAAAACCAAGATTAAAGGTCAGTAGAATCGAGTACTTCTAGAGTGCTCAGTCAGTGGTGGTGATGATTAACGATAAGCTTATGAGAAAACAGATTTTTTGTAGAAATTTTAGTTGAGTATGGTCTATAATGTGATGCACTATGCTAGGTTAAAATCCTGTAAGAACTATTTGGGGGGACAGAAAACTATAGTGAATACATGCTTATAACCCAAGTACTTAAAGTTTTGGTTTAAAATTAATAGTATAGTAATGAATAGCTACTGGAAAAACTCTTTTGGAGGGTGGGAGAGGGAGGAGAATAGTTTAATCCGAAGCATGCCACTCAAGTCAGTAAAGTGGAGGTGTTTAGCATAATGGGAGGGAAACCTGTCCCCTTTCTCATCTCCCTGTGGTGAGTCCACTGCCTTAATTAACCCTCACATGAGATGTGTCTCCCTTTGTCCACAGCTGTGTGCAACAGCATCTCAAACCCTGTCACCAAGGAGATTCTGTTTGAGTTCATTGACAGATGTGCAGCTTCTCAGGGACAGAAACGAAAGCATCATCTGGATCCTGACACGGAGCTCATGCCTCCACCACCTCCCAAAAGACCGCGCCCTTTGACCTAAGTCCTGCCTCTGACTTCAGGATTGAGAGGAGAGATGAATGAGGGAAAATGCTGTCGCCCCATTTGCAGCCAGAGAAATTCAACAAACAATGTGGCTTGATGTTGATACACATTTGAATTTTTTTTTTTTTTTTAAAGAAAAGTATTGTAGCCAGGCTGTAAATATTTGACTCATTTGTTTTCTTAGTGCTACAATAAATACATCATGGATTTAAACA
Source organism: Myotis myotis (assembly GCF_014108235.1). Taxonomy (NCBI): domain Eukaryota; kingdom Metazoa; phylum Chordata; class Mammalia; order Chiroptera; family Vespertilionidae; genus Myotis; species Myotis myotis. Next base: position 53,345,988 of record NW_023416379.1, read on the forward strand.
TTTTATTTATATTTGATAAACCCAGCCTTACCTTGTGGAATCTGAAGATTGAAATATCCAAAGGTTTGAACAAGTTTGAAATCAGTGAAAAAGAGGCCTTGTTTATATATGGATAACTTCTACCTTTAACTTATAAAGTTATCAATCTGGAACTGTGAGCGCCTAGAACACTGTATTTTTTAGAAGATGTATTTCAGCTATGGTAAATTTTCCTTTTAAAAAATTTAGACAGTGGCGTTAAACATTCTTCCTATCCTTTATCATGGATTTTCTCCATATCTGACATTCTTGTGTTCAAATACAAATGACAAGGTTGTTAAGTAATGCATACATTAAACAACGTGGTCTGGCTTTATCATTTTAAGAATTGTTTGTGGACATGTAGAAGGAAAAAGGAAAGCTCCGTTCTGTGAACTGCATCCTCTCTAAGGAAGAGCACTGAGTATCTCTCTGCATTTGCCTCTGTCTGAGCTGCAGTGTCAGATCGCCAGTGTGTCCGTTCTGGCGGTGGCTTTGAGTCTCTTCATAGAACCTAGGTCTACACCACCAGACCCTTTACCTGTTGTTCCCTGGGAGACATTTTTTTAAACGCCAGGGCTACTGCTTTACCTCAGTGGTTTCAGCACATTGTAAATTACATGAACACACGAAACTCACTGTGATTATAGGAGTGATATCAAACACAAGCAATGCTGTGTGAGTTCCCTCGATCAGAACAGCAAAAGAAATGCCAGCTGACTCCCATGATTAGGAAGTGGTGTGAGTGGAGAAGGGAGCATGCTGTCACCACAATTCCTCTCCCACAGCCATGTAACGCAGAGGCACAGAGCAGGCACCTGTAGGAACTAAACATCAAGGAAGCAAAGACATTTCTTTTCAAAGCCAGGATTCTATGTACATTTTCTTCTGGGAATGTTATTTCTGTTGTATGTCTGAATTTTAAAACGTTTACTGGTAGATAATGGATTTAAGGAGCAGCTAATTGGTCATCTGCCATTGTTGAGAAACCATGTTCTGATTGGTTTGTGAAGGAACTGAGAATTAGCCGATTAGAGGCTAATGTATTTATTTTTAGAGATACAGGTTTTAAGTATGTGTATTTTAAATTTTTTTCATGACCTGAATTTTATACATGTCTCTGCATGTATATATATATGTGAGTATATGCAGCAGTGTATATTCTTCTACTAATGCAGTCAGAAATGAAAATCCAAATGACTGACCTAGTAGACTGAATATCTGACAGGATTTGTATATGTGATAGCACAGGTTAACCAAAAATGTATTCGCATTCACCTGGGTTTAAATGTTTTTAAACGAAGTTTTCTCTGCAGTGCTGTTCTGTGTGAAGGAGCAGCATCATGCTCGGGTGTTCTCCTTTGTTGTCCCCGAGTTATGTAATGTATAGTGAATTTATCCAAAATGTCATCTTAGGTATGCTCTTGTGTGTTTGGGCGCTAAAGGGATTAAAACACCCAACTGTCACATGACTAGAAAGATGGAAATTTGTCAAGGTTCCATAGTGTCTTCTACAAAACGGATCTAAAAAACGCCTATGCAACTCCAAATAACCTGATGGCTCCTTCACCAGGATTAGTGACTTTTCACATCATATGTTGCTTTCTCCCGAGCCTGGGTAAATGCAGAGCCCTTCTGCTGATGTAAGAGCAAACTTTTGCCAGTGATCTTTAATGGAGTTAAATGTTTATGGTAATTGTAACCTTTTAGATGAGTTATGTGAAAAGAGCATCTCATTTTTAATACACCCAGATATTTTCTCCTTGCCTTTGTGCATTTTCCCGCAGTTAACTCCCTTAGTCTTTCCTTTCTTTTCAGTGATAGTGAAATGTAGTAGTTGGCCGTATACGTAAACCCGTGTGGCCCCTGAACACACTACCACCTGCAGTATCATAGAGTCATCTAGAAAGTCAGCGTGGAGGGGAGTGGTAGGACCTGGAGCCAGGATTTGGAACATCAGGAGGGAAACACTTCCCTTCTCAGCTCACTTCACAGTACCCATTTTTGACACTGAAGTTTTGTAGATAAGAATAAGAGAATTTTGCTTTTCTGAGTTATCACATATAAAAGCTTTTGCATTGTGTTTGGAAAGATGTGGATGACTCGACTACCTGGATGGTTACATTTGCTTTCTGTGAAATGCTCAGAAAATGTCAGGACATTCCTTCTCTGATGTGTGTCAGTGTGAATTGTAATAAAACTACTGACTTAAAATAACAGAAAGTGTATCTACTTTGTGTTACTTGTGATGATGTCTTTGTATCTTTTTATTTAACTGATGCTTTTATGCCCCTTCTATTACTGGCATCAGATTCTGCTGCTGTCAGCCAGACCCAACATAATCTATGTGGTTGTGTCACATTCTAAAAATTAGCATAAGACTTGGAAAATCCTCTATTTTTCTTTCTGAGAGACCAAGAAATTTGAAGGGCATTGGGGGATATAGTTTGCATCTTTTGTTTTTGGAGTGTGGGGGAGTGTGGGAAAACTCATCTTTATGTGGTTTTAAGTGTAATCTGTTCATCCACCTTATTTTAGCACTCTGTTATATGGGAGATATTCTGTTACATTATTTTTTAATGCATTTAATTCTTTCAGAACACTCAGCAATGAGTATTCTAAAATGATGAAGTAATGACCTACCAATTTGTATTGTTGACTATGCATTTTTGTAGTATCATATTTGTCATTTTTTAAATGTTTAAATGATGCCACTATTTTGAACCACATATGTAGTTCTTTCTGGCCAAAAAACCTGGAAAGTCAAAGACCAAATACTTTCAGGTGGAGAAAATGAATGTGGTGGAGAAAACCCTGGGCTAGACCCAGAGACCAGGTCTAGGCTGTGACTCGCATTGACTCTGTGTTTTCTCCAGACCTTGTTTCTCCCTCCCCCAGCTACAGGATGCCAAGATTGGGCCAGATGATCCAAAAGAGCCTTTTCAGGTCTAACATGATTGTGTAAAAGACAGTGCTTTTTAAGTGCCTATATTCACGATTAAAGCAATATTGCCGTTATTGAATATTTACCAAGCACCAAGACTACCCTAAATACAACCACTCTTTGCAGGTAGGTACTGTTATTAACCTCATTTTGTAGTTGAGGAACCTGAGATTCAGAGGGTTACATAAGGCAACAGCTAGTAAGTTGTGCACGAGACACAAGCACAGGTCTTCCTGCCTCCAGCGCCTGATGAATTACACAGGACTCTCCTAAGGCTCCTTCCGGCCCCTGCGTGAGGATCTTTCAGGCCAGGGTCCCTGCCTATTGGAGTTGTTTCTTGGGTAATAGGCATCTAACGCCTCTCTCCCAAATAAGGAGATGAAGTTGGGAAACGGGAAGTAACTACATTTTTAGGACCTTACCTAACTACCTTCTTAACAATATTTAAATCTGAATGATGTGGAGGCCATGAAAGATGTAAAATTTTCATGCTAAATTCCAAAGATGTAATGAGGATGAAACAAGTGATAAAATTACACACTGGGCCAGCATTGTCCTGGTCGTTGCATAGTTAGCGGTCTGTCCGCTCTGGCAGGCAGTGTCAGTCTAGGTGAACCGGATGTGCCCTCCGCTGGCTGGACTCTGGTGTCAGGTGACTGCTGTGCACTGGGAGGGAGGTGGGGGTGGGCACTCGTGGGAGGGTGTTCAGAGAGTTCACATTTCCAAAAATCGGTGCACAGATCTGGGATTGCAGCTGTTTTGCTATTCTGTTAAAGGATATTACCAAAAATTCCGTTGCCATCATTTCATAAAATAAAGGTAATCTTAACACCAAAGAGGAAGGAGGGCGTAATTTAGAAGGACACACCTTTACACAGAACAAATTTTGATTTAAGAAAGACTTGCTACACTGTCCTTTGCAGCTGCATTTCCCCCAAAACAGGTGGAAACTTTGTCATGGGCCAGCGTTTGGGATCACTGCGTAGCTGAAATTCCGGGCAGTGGCTTGCAAGAGGAGCGGGGCAGGAAGACCCTCAGGGAAGAAGCCGCCCTGGTCCCATAGCTGCAGGTCACATTTATAGCCAGAGGTGACCACAGTAAGATTACCTCATAAAACATGATCACATTGTGCTCTTGTGAGAGAAGGTGTGTAGGTGAAAAATGAAATGGTCCGAATGTTTAAAGCCCAAATAGAATGAAACCCTCAGCTGTGCGAGGTACCGAAATACGCATAGCCAAATACAACACAGAAAAACAGAATTTGACAACACATCACACCAAGAGAGTCACTAGTCTTCATAACTTTGAGGTTGGCAGACAGACTGTTTTTCCCTTAGACCAGTGGTTCTCAACCTTCCTAATGCCACGACCCTTTAATATAGTTCCTCGTGTTGTGGTGACCCTCAATTTCATTGTTACAAATTGAACATAATTAAAGCATAGTAATATATAATTACAAAATATGTAATTATATATTACATATATAAATGATAGCATGAACTATCATTATGTAATATATAATTACAAAAACAATATGTAATTATATATGTGTTTTCCGATGGTCTTAGGTGACCCCTGTGAAAGGGTCGTTCAACCCCCAAAGGGATCGCAACTGACAGGTTGAGAACCGTTGCCTTAGCCAGCCGTGGGCAAACTACAGCCCGCGGGCCAGATCCGGCCCGTTTGAAATGAAACTATTGAAAAAAAAGACCGTACCCTTTTATGTAATGATGTTTACTTTGAATTTATATTAGTTCACACAAACACTCCATCCATGCTTTTGTTCTGGCCCTCCGGTCCAGTTTAAGAACCCATTGTGGCCCTCGAGTCAAAAAGTTTGCCCACCCCTGCCTTAGACCCTGCCACCCAATGATCCTTTAACACTGCAAACCTGCTCCTGCCTTCCTCCCTAGGGAGAGGTCCCGGCCCATGACAGCAGAGGCCCTTCGAGCCCTGGCCAGGTGGCTCAGTTGGTTGAGTGGTGTCCCCTGCACTGAACGGTCGCCACTTCGATCCCTGGTTGGGGCACATGGCCAGGTTGCGGGTTCAGTCCCTGGCAGGGGTGCATGCAGGCGACCAATCAAGGTTTCCTACTCTCCCTCCTTCCCTCTCTTCTTCCTTCCTCTCTCTCTAAAATCAATGGAAACATTTTTTTTTAAAAGGCCTCAGCCTGTATGTGCAGATGTCGATCTCATGTCTGCTTTGTGATACAGCTGTGTGACTCCTTGGTTTTCCAAAATGCCTACTCTCTATACCCAGAAACCCTCAACCTCCTTTAACCTCAGGATCAAGGGGGCCTTCCTATCATAGATCCCCTCCTAAATCCCCTACTGACTTGTGATGGTCTCCCCCAGTTTCCCCTCCAGACAAGGGACTGTATCATCTCTGTTACCCAGAGCACGGGGTTTGACAATGTTGGGCACTCGGTCGTCACTAGGGCACTAAGTTCAAATGCCCTTTTGTACGTGCTGTTGAGACTCAGTCCAGATGTGTTTGCTGTTGTCTCCCTCAGTTGTAGCCTCATCACACTTGAAGTACCAATCACAGTTCTTACTTCTTCAGAGGCCATCGCTGATGCATTTGTATTTAATCCTGATTAGAAGCATCCAGTCTTCCCTTGCCTTTTGCACTGAAAATGAGTACATCAGAGGGAAACGTCTCACAGAAGAATTGGAAGCAGGTGGTGCCTGTGATACACTGAGGGAGGTGTGGGCAAGGGGTGTTTCTAATCATGTCTCATTTTTTAACGCCGCTTCACTGAGCTTGCCGCATCTTAAACTAGAAGGCTGCTTCTCCCTTACCCACCTGCTCCTGCTCAGTTTCTGATGTTGCTCTAGAGAAGTCCTTTGATAACTGCTGAGGCCTTTGTTACTTTTAAAAATAAATACTTGGTGTGAGTTGGTGCTTCTAGCCACGTCTTTACTAGTGGAGTGGAGAAGGCAAGTGAGAGATGATGTTCTTGTTGCTACTAAAGAATGCTGCTTTCCAGGATCTAAAGGAATAAGAAACTGTACAGTTTCTGTAGAAGTTCTGCTTCCCTCCTGAAAGCTGCCAGGAAAACATTGCATAGTTTTGCTCTACAGTTTAAACACACAGTGTGCTCTGATACACAATGAAGATGAGGGCTACAGAGACCCCAATTAAGCCGCACCACAATCAAAATTCTGCTACAAAAATGTCTTGAAAAAACTGCATGTAGGTAGAAATTGCACACCTGGAGACATATACAGCTGGGCTGATGCAGGGGGTGGGGAGTGCCCTAGGCCTTGGTGGATGGTGGGTTGGATGGGGAAGGGGTGGTGCGGACAGAAACCCTGGGGAAGGGTGCCTTGGAGGGTTGGTCTAGAGCAGTGATGGCGAACCTTTTGAGCTCGGCGTGTCAGCATTTTGAAAAACCCTAACTTAACTCTGGTGCAGTGTCACATATAGAAATTTTTTGATATTTGCAACCATAGTAAAACAAAGACATATTTTTGATATTTATTTTATATATTTAAATGCCATTTAACAAAGAAAAATCAACCAAAAAAATGAGTTCGCATGTCACCTCTGACACGCGTGTCATAGGTTCGCCATCACTGGTTTAGAGTTTGTGTGAAGGACAGTGGTAGGAAATATGGCTGTAATTACTCCCTCTTCAACCAAGCAACCATCCTTGGGCATTTGGTCTTACTGCCCCATTCCTCTTTCCCCTTTCCTGCAAAATTCCTAGAAGAGGATGATTTCACGTGTTCAAGCCATACCCTTTCCTCTCATTCTCTCTCGAACCCACTGCCAGCTGGCACTCCTCTCTGCTGAGATTGCTCTTGTCACTGCCACCAGTGCCCTCTACAGGGTCAGATCCACTCTCCTAATTGATCTGTCAGCACCATCAGATTTGACAAGTTTCTCATTCCCTGTGTTTTGTTGTTGATTCTTTGCTTTTGTTTTTGCTCTTTTTAATGAGAAATTTCAAACACACAAAAGTAAGGAAAATGATAGCATGAACTCCTGTCTACCCAGATTTAGCAGTGATCAATCTGTGGTAGTTCTTGTTTATTTATACACCAACTAATCCCCGACTCTCCTACACACACACACACACACACACACACACACACACACACTGATTTAAAACAGATCACAAGCTACTCTCTCCTTGTTGAACCCTTTTTGCAGTTGGCTTCCAGACCACTACAGTCTCTTCGTTTTCTATTGGTCTCTCTTGCTGAGCCCTCTTCACCTTCTCAACCTCTCCGTGTTGTAGTGGCCCGGGCCAGTCCACTGGCCTTGTCTGCACTGTCTCTCAGCAGTCTCTCCTGATCTCTGAGCACTAATATCATCTACACACAATTTCCAAATTTATTTCTAGCCTGGGTTTTTCTTGTGAATTCTAGACTCAAACATCCAGCTGACAACCTGACATCTTCACTTGGATGTCTGTCATCTCAAACTTGATACGTTGAAAACTGCACTTTCCTCGTCCTGTAGACTCCCCTCCCTTCCCACACTCTTCTTATGGAGCTTAGTTAATGGCAATTGCATTGTTTCCAGTTGCTTTAGAATCATCCTTGATTCTAAAAAGTGATTCCCACTTTAAGGACTTTGAACTTTCTCTTCTCTCTCTCTGGAAATGCTCTTCCCCTGGATATCCATCCACAAGGCTCACTCATTTCATTGAAGTCTCCAGACAAATGCAACCTTATCGAAAAGTTCCTGAACATCTCATCTAAAATGCCACTCCCGTCACCACCTATGCGCTTACCCTGCATAATTTCTCTATGAGTGCTTATGCGCTAACATACGTTTATTTGTTTACCTGTTGTCTGGCTCTCTTTTCTAGAATGTAAGTTCTGTGAGAACTGAGAATTTGATTTCATTCATTGCTGTATTTTCAGCATCTAGGCCAGTCTGGCACAAAGTGTAGGAATTCAACAAATATGTCTAGAATCTATAAGTGAACTAAGGTTACATAATTAAGCTGGGGACAGATCGTGAATGTCTGCCTAAGAAGTTAGGCTAAATTTAATTAACAACAAAGAGCTATTGAAAGCTTTTAAACAAGGGAGTTCTTTTCGAGAATAAACTGTAATTTGTCTAAGGTGGCAGAAGAGGAAAATTAATAGGCTAGTTGGGAGGTTCTTGTGATAATCCAGGTCAGAGTAAAGAAGCTAGGACAAGGTGGTATCTAAAAAATACAGGAGATGGATGTGACAGGCATTTAGGAGGCAGAATTATCAAGATTCAATAATCAGTTAAAAAGCTAAGTACCTTCAAGGGTTGGAGCCTCGGTGAGGGAATGAATGGCGGTGCCCTTCACAGAAATGAGCAGCTGGTTTGAGGCTGGGTTGGAGAAGGAGCTTCCCAGCACGATGAGCTGGAGGTGCTGTCAGGAGATTCAGGTGGAGCCATCCGAAGAGAAGGCAGGGATTTAGGACTGATGCTCAGACAGTCAGACCACACACCAGTGATCGTAAAAACTGGTGTGTAATATATTTTAGAACATGTCACTCAAGTACTCCAAACCTTCCAGTGCCTTCTGCATCCAAAAACGGGTGAGTAGAAGGTATAGAATAAACAAGAGGGTCAGGGGTTTCCATGCATGGAAAGAAAAAATAACCAGTAAAGAAAGGAAGGCCAAGAAGTAGCAATAGGCCTATGAGGGTAGAGCCCACAGGAGCTAAGAGAGAGATGCTTCTTGAAGGAAGAAGCAGAGAATAGTTTTGGCTGCTCCTGGGAGGCACAGAGCCAAGGACTGAGAAAAGGGCCTTGAATTTGGTTTGTCAGTAACGTTCAAAAGCACTATGGGGATGGCTGGAGTCAAGGGAAAAACGAGAAAATATGAGGGAATGGAGGGGGTGCAGTTTGGGGTTTAATCGGTGTCAACAGATGAATTGACATTCCCAAGTGTAATGATGACACAGGCGTGTTCATTCTGTGACGGCACACCTTTGAGCTGTCCAGGGATCTTCCCAGCCGCTGTTTCAAGCCACCCTGCTGTGTGGCCAGGGATCGTCTCAGCGGGTGGGGCCTGGACTGTGGCCTCCAGCGGAGAGATGATGCTCCTGAACTCATGAGAAGCAGCAGCTCTGGGTTCCCGCAGGCGAAAGCACAAGGACCAGCATCAGCTGCTCCACCACGGAGACGCACACTGCCCGGCCCAGACACGCTGCCCCTGGAGCTGCTGAGCTTCTGGGAGGCTGCTGAGGGCTAAGGCTCCGCCTTCATGCATGTCAGATATTCATGTCCGTGATGGCTGACGAACTGTGTGGTGGTAATCATTTTCGGTACAAGGAGACTGCGTTAGTAATGCACAACATGCATTGTGCACGTTAGAGCTTCATCATTATTTGGGAATAATTGATGGAAAAATAATCCTATTGGACTTAGAAGTCCATTTGCTTCAGCACAAGAGATGTCAGCAAGATATCACAAGAAATTTGTACATAGAAATGAAAAAGAAAACTTTTAATTCTGTATAATTTCTACTATTGACATTTTTGAAAGGTTGCAAAAAAAATGGTCCCAATTTTTTATTCCTAACATGTACAAGGTTTCTTATTGATAGTGACTCCCAAGCATTAAAAGAGATTATCATTAAAATGTTCTATCAGGATTTAAGGACACATTTGAAGCATGAAAATCTGATATAAAAAAGGGCAAGTTCATGGAAGCAGGCTCAAGTTTCTCATTTCACATTTTGAAAAGATGTTATTTTGAAGTTTCTTACAAAGCTATATCTTTTCTGGGAATTTGTATTTTACTTTTTCTTATAATTTTATAATATAAAGAAAATGTAATTGACTTTTTATCCCCAAGACCCATAGAGCCACTCTTATACTTTAGTTTCCCCCAAGGTATCCTTCAAAGACTGACATTTTCTGTGTTTGCCATGATGTGAAAAGGGCTGGGAGCATTGTTCCGATGGCCCAGGATAATTCAGAAGGGATGATGGCCTGGGTGAATGGGAAAGAGGAAGGGGACCGGATCCTAGGATCAGAGTGTAGAGCTAGCTCCAACCAGCGGAGAGAGGGGCAACTGGGAATGGTAGGTGGCATTTTCCATCCCTCCCTTATACTTGTATTTCCTTTGCTACCTCATCCCAGTATCAGGACTTTTTTGCTATAAAATGACAGAAACACAAACTCACCTACTTTAGATAACTGAATAGCCCAGAAAGCAGAAATGACTTGAGGAATGACTTGATCCGGGGACTTCCCATCTCTCAAATCCTAGTGTTCCCAACTAGTATCCAATCACTATGGTCTTCCAGTATTCACAAGTGGTATTGCTATGTCATGCATATCGACACTGCTTGTAATCCAGCTGTTTTTGCATGTTTAATCCTTTCCACCACCATAGATGGACCATTGTCCTAAGCCTGTTTGTTTCTGAATCTCCTGTATCACCTAACAAGGCATTTGTGCATTCACTTATTCATTTAACAAGAATTTTTTGAGCCCAGAAATAGAAGTTCCTGAATAATTCTACATGAATGAATAAAATGGTTTACTTTAAAAAGATTGCAAAGGAAGCATAAAGTTGGAGAAAGATGAAATTTCATTTAAGGACGAGAGGTAAGCAGCGAGTTTGAGGAAACTGATAAGACTCTAGGGCAGTGGTTCTCAACCTTCCTAATGCCGCGACCCTTTAATACAGTTCCTCATGTTGTGGTGACCCCCAACCATAAAATTATTTTCGTTGCTACTTCATAACTATAATTTTGCTACTGTTATGAATAGTAATATAAATATCTGATATGCAGGATGTATTTTCATTGTTACAAATTGAACCTAATTAAAGCATAGTGATTAATCACAAAAACAATATGTAATTATATATGTGTTTTCCGATGGTCTTAGGCGACCCCTGTGAAAGGGTCGTTCGACCCCCAAAGGCGTCGCGACCCACAGGTTGAGAACCGCTGCTCTAGGGAGTTTATGATAATAGACACAATCAAATTGGCCATGAACACTGACCAAGGTTTAGCTAAAGTTTGTCCTGGTTACAAGTGTGTTACCTCAGGTGTACTGTTGATGGGACCCAGTGGAGGGTGTTTGTTGGGTGGCCAGGGCTAGCGGCTTGGGCAGAAGGGACGCCAGTGCCCTGGGGACACAAGCAGAGCTGCTGTTCATGGTGCAGAACAGGAGTTACAACCAGCAGGGGACTAGATGGATGGGGGAGGTGTGAAGAGGAGGAAGCTACTTTCTGGACACTATGCCTCCTGGGATCTTCCCAGAGAAGAAAAGCAGGAGACTGAGTTCAAGCTGGAAGTCGCCTTTGAGAGCTTCTCGTCCCATTTTAGAGGTGAGCAAAGTGAGACCCAGAAGTACTAGGTGACGTTAATAAGGAAACACGGCTAGTCCCCTGACTCTGGTTCCCAGCTCATTTGGCATTATTCCCTGTGGAGATAAAAGTGGGAGTGAAAAAAAAATGCCTCCAATTAGGGAGACAATTTGAACTTTGACAAAGCCCATGGTGTCCCAGAGGTGACTGCCCTTTACCTTCTGCCGTCCTGGAGCCTGAGCCTCCTGGGGAGCTCGGATGCCCTGGGAGCATCGCAGCACTCCAGGGCTGAGGAGGTTATCCAGGGGGAGGCAAAGACCAGAGGCACCGCTCCTGGGTGCTCGCAATTGCATAACCCACACTCGTCTACTTAGGCAAGTTTGATTTTGATTGCCATAGAAGGCAAAACATCTTAAAATGAAGTGGAGCTATCTTTGGGTAGGATGCAAAACCGCCCATGGGTATATCACATCAGAAACGATGTGTGATTTCTTCCAGTCCCTCAACTCAAAAAAAGATGAACAGATTTAACCGATGTGTTCTAAAAATAAATAAATAAAATCTGCTTTGAGCTTGAAACCAAGCATAGACGTTTCAGGGTCTTCCTTCCTTGGGTGGTGGAACAGTCAGGGAAAGGGGAAATAAAGGACAGTGAGAAAAAAACTTTTTTTTTTTTCAATGTAAAGACAAAATCGTACCGGGCTGATTTAGCTCTGAGCATTTTCTACTGGGAATAGCAAGATTCCTGAAGGTCACAGAAACAAGGTTGCCTGGGAAAAAATTATGAATGGTGCTTATACATTTAAGTCATCACAGACATGCCCGAGGAGTTGAAGAATCAACATTCTTTTGAAATCTTTAGTTTTAATAACAAAACAAGCCAAACCCCGGGATGACCCGACTCCTAGGACTCAGATTTGGAGAGGCAACATCCACCTACCCCGATAGCCATTGGGGGGATTAGTCTCTCACTCTTCCCACCGGCCTTCAGGTCCCAGGGCCTCGGGGAGGCGCCCTGTGGCCCCTGCGACACAGCCATCCACTCTGGGAGCCAGAGACACATCACTCCTCTCTTTGGGGCACAGCTGAGCTTTCACTTACAGAACAGGGTTTTCTGGAGGGAAATGCCCTTCACAGGTCGTCCGCTATAAAAATAGGCAACTTAATTAATTTTGCTGTATAATCAGCCCCTTACCCCCACTGTTTGGAGTGAAACTTTATCCTTTTAGTTCTCTTTTGTCTCTTCCCAAAAAGAGATTTAATGTATTACTGTTGTGCAGAAAATCAATGCTTTGAAATCAATGGTAATTTTTCAGGCTGTTTAAAATTACTCACATGACTGGCTAAGCCTGCTGCTGATAGAAAAACAGCCTCTTTGCGGAGGAAATCTTCAAGTCTGAACCTCGCCGCTGTGTGTGTCTCTGGGACTCTTCTTAGAACTGGGATATTTGTCCCACAACAGTGAGGGTTTCAATCCAAGCGGATTTGTTTAAACCTAATGTGAGCGGGAGGTTTGGGCCCTCAGGCTACAAAAATGTGAATGAGTGTTAGGGCCAAGGGTGGGGGGTGGGGTAGACAGCAAGTAGATGTTGCCAGGTGAGTGCTAACTGACACCAGGCAGAAGAAGAGTGAGCTGTGAGGGGACACCTTGCTCTGGGGGCGCAGAAGGCGAGAAGACGGCGGTGTGGCCTCAGGAAGCTGCTTTCTGGAGGAAGGACCATGATCCTGGCAAACTGCTGAGAACGTGATAGTGAACCCGGCACGTCTAGCCCGCGACTGAACCGCACAGCAGCTCTGGGACGAGCTGGTGAGCATTCTGTTGGAGGAGGACGCGGAGCTCAGAGGGCCTGTGGCCGGGAAGAGGTGGAGCTGGGGCTTCCTTCAGGTGGCCCCGTGGTAGCATTCCATGTGGGTCTGCAGGGTGGGGAGTGTTCTGATCATTTCACATTTGACTGGTGGTCAGACACACATTTCCTGAGCCCAGAGACACTGAATTCTACAAGCTCAGGGCCAGGTTTGGTGTCCTGCGTGGACAATGAAAAAATAAAAGACCCAGTTCCTCTCCCGGAACTTGCCGCAAGGTTGAGAGGATGATGTGCCCAGTGTGAAAACCCTGGAAAATGATTTGTGGCAACTGGTGAGCAGGAAGAATATTGAGTCCCATCTGCCACCGACTCTAGTGTTCCTGGCAGGGAGCAGAGCTTCCCCTGAGAGTTCTTTGATGCGACAGCGAACCCCTGTCCCAAATACTAATGCACACAGATGGCGGCCCTGTCCTGTTTGTCCTCACTGGAGAGCCTCCGGGCTGGACAGCTGTTGGACAGGGACGCACTCCTAGGGCCCTCGTTTTCTCCCTCTGACCTGGCCCTTCATCACCCCGCCAGGAGGGGTCATTCCCGGGCCCTGCGCACCCAGACAGTGTCTGCCGGAATGAGGAAAACCGCCTCCTTGCGTAGCTTCCTCAGCCGAGAGAGAGAGAGAGAGAGAGAGAGAGAGAGAGAGAGAGAGAGAGAGAGAGAGAGAGAGAGAGATGGCTCTCAGCCCCCCTCCCATCCCCCCCCCCTCCCGGAGCAGGGCACTGACTGCGTCAGGAGGGGTGAGCCGGGTCATCCTCAGGGCTCCTCCCGGGCCAGCCAATACCCAGCCAAGCAGCTCACACCCTTTCAGCTGCGCCTGGAGAAGTGTTTTCCCAACACCCAGCACTTCCATGACCGCAGCTAAGAATTCGGTTTGCACAGTGATTCCTCTGGTTCTGATGACCACCCCGGAGCGTGCACGTAGGGTGTTGGGGAGGAAAGGGCAGCGCAGGGATGGAAATGCGGAGCCTGTCTGCAGTGGGGGAATGCACGCTGCAGCCGCACCCGTCACAGCTCAGCCGGTGGGCAATAAATCACTCCGGGGCCAGCGAGCCTGCGCAGAATTCATTGCCAACCTGCCCCAAAGCGCACCCTAGACAGTCGCCGCTCAGATAAATTATCAGAAGCAGGCGAGACGCCCAAGAAAACCTCAGTGATGCACTGCAACTCAGACGACCTCGACCTCGAGGCGATGGGGACGAGGCCGATGTGTGTTCCAGGGAAGCCTGCTCCTCCCAGGCACCTTTCCCCGCCCCCCCCCCCCCCAACCACCTTCTCCCCCAGGCCACAGGGGCATTTGCTTTATCTGCAGAGGCATTCCTGAAAAGCTGTAAATAATTCAAATTTTGGTAAAACCAATAATTCATACTGTGTTCAGTAAATGACCTTCCTGTGAATGGGCTCCGAAGGTGTCTGCTTTTAGGGGAAGTTACAGGCAAAATTGCTGTATATGTACATCGTTTCTAGAATCCTCATTCCTGAAACTTCAGGTTCAGAGCTTCTGCCTAATTAATTCTCAAAGGTTTTTACAATCCAAAAAGTTTAAGAACCAAACACAGTTTTTTGGACACATTTGGGCTGCGGTTTGTGTGCACACCTGTCCAGCAGCACGGGACTGCCCCTCACATGAGCCACGGCCGTAAGATGAGTCCGGGCTGGCGACTTCCTTACTCATGACACCTGACAAGTTATCCGGCCTTTCTGTGTGCATTTGTAAAGTCTACAGAGAAGGAATCCCAGACACCCAGCTGACCTCATCTCCTGTTGCCAAATGAAAGGACCAACCCGCACTCATCGTGAAGGGTTACACCACTCAGAGCCCCGGTTGGGTGTGGAGGTCATGCTTCTCTCAGTAGGAAGTTACAGCGTTGCTGGTTCAACATCGCTGCCTCCGAACCAGCCGTGTGTCCTGAGCTTCCTAGAAGGTCACGGCCCAGGGTATGCTGTGCCGAAGAGTCTGTTTCAGGCCCCAGCTGCACCGCCCACCTGGCCCCAGCCCCTTCGCCCTCCCTGTCGCCTCTTTCATGAGGAGTAGCATCTTCCACAGTGTGGGAGGTGCCCCTGAGGTCAGCACCTTTGCTGGCAGCTGCCTCTAAGTCAGTGGCTCTCAACCTTCTGGCCCTTTAAATACAGTTCCTCATGTTGTGACCCAACCATAAAATTATTTTCGTTGCTACTGTTATGAATCGAAATGTAAATATCTGATATGCAGGATGGTCTTAGGCGACCCCTGTGAAAGGGTCGCTCGACCGCCAAAGGGGTCACGACCCACAGGTTGAGAACTGCTGCTCTAAGTGCTGCTGGGTTGCTGGCTGTTTGCATCATACGGGTCCTGAAGGACAACTAACGGGAACAATGGTCGAGGCCGATACCACGATGGAAGGGCAGGTGGAGAACAGGGCAAGTGGGCCATTCTTTACAGACGGCGAAGGCTCTAGGCCAGTGATGGCGAACCTTCTGAACTCGGCGTGCCAGCATTTTGAAAAACCCTAACTTAACTCTGGTGCCGTGTCACATATAGAAATTTTTTGATATTTGCAACCATAGTAAAACAAAGATTTATATTTTTCATATTTATTTTATATATTTAAATGCCATTTAACAAAGAAAAATCAACCAAAAAAGTGAGTTCGCGTGTCACCTCTGACTCGCGTGTCATGGTTCGCCGTCACTGCTCTGGGCCCTAGGAGGCTCCAGGCCCGCCCCTCGCCGGGACTGCAGGGTCAGTACTTCTTTGCCTCCAGGGCTTTGCCCAATAACTCACCCCCAAGCGTGTGTGTGGGGGGAGCCGAATGCTCTGGGACCCCCCAGGGATGCTGGGCTCTGTTCCTCGTCCTCGGAAGGAAGAGCCGAGGGTCCTCCATGTCCCTCGACCCTTAGGGCCTGGAGCAACCCCGCGGCCTGGAGCATTTCCCTCGCCAACGCGCACGGCATCGCGCTTTATTTTTGATGATTTCGGAGATTTAAAAATGCCAGAGAGATTCCGGCTGTAAATGTCCCCACAGTGATTTTGTCACTTGGTGGAGAAAAGAAAGCCAGCTTCACCACCACCCCTTTCAGAATAGACCCAGC
The DNA here is from genome assembly GCF_014108235.1 of Myotis myotis. NCBI lineage: Eukaryota > Metazoa > Chordata > Mammalia > Chiroptera > Vespertilionidae > Myotis > Myotis myotis. The sequence goes on from NW_023416379.1 coordinate 53,362,143, forward strand.
CTCCTCCTTTCACAGCCCCTTCCTACCACACCCCCATCCTATTCATATCCTGATCTTCCACACACTTGAAAAGATGTTACTTCAAATGTTCCTACCAAAGAGAAATCTCCCTGGTGATTTAGAGCCTGCCATCAAAGGACGTCATCTGCATTTGGGGGTCTGTGGCTGCAGACAGATGTGAGCGCTGGAGCCTGGAGAATCACACACACACACACACACACACACACACACACACACACACACACGAGATGGCAGAGCAGGTGGGTTTTCCCCTTCCTCACCCATCTCCTCATCTCCTACCCACACCGCTGACCCCACCCACACCGCTGACCCTACCCACATCACTGACACCACCACACCGCTGACCCTACCCACATCACTGACGCCACCCAGGCCAGACAGTGGAGGCCCTCTGTCCAAGGGGTCACAGCCCAGCAGTGGGACGATCCCAACCTCCCCACTCCCAGGGCAGGGCCCCAGTCCCTCTGCTACCCAGCCCTCCCAGAGTGGACTGTGCATTTACCTGGGGCAGCAACGAGACTGCCTAATTAATACTCAAAGGTTTTTAAATCCCCACCCGAGGATATATTTATTGATTTTTAGTGATAGAGGAAGGGGGAGAGAGAAGCATCGATCCATACGCGTCCGGAACCTGCAACCTAGATGTGTGCCTAGACCGGAATTGAACCGCAGCCTGTGGTACATGCGATGATGCTCCAACCAGTGGAGCCACCTGGCCAGGACGTGACTCAGGCATTCTTTTGACACGTATGTGTTGATGGTCTACAGTTGGCAGTTATGAGGATTGCAGCACTGATCTCTGTTATTAAGGAGTGAAGCAGACAGCCCGGCAGATACTATGCTGGGAGCCGAAATGCTCCCCGAGATCATAAGGGTGGCTGTGAAGGGTGCTTATGGAGGACTGAGGGGACCGGGGACCTCTACCTCTTCCCAGTGGATGCTGTGTGGGAACTGAGCCCCCAAAGCTGTGAAGTGAAGCGTTGTTTTGGAGAAATCGTGCTGGCTGCCACGTGGGGAGGGAAGGGGCTGCTGAGAAAGGGAAGGCCACTGCGGCTCTCCAGGGAATGGGGGGAGGGAGGCGGAGGCGAGCAGGAGTGTGTTCCTGTTTCTGGGTTAAAGGATTCAAGCTGGAGAAGGAGGGGGAGGAGGGGAGGGAGGGAAGGCAATGGCCATGTCTGAGGAGTGGGTTTCTTAGAAAGCACTGCAAGTACAGGGAGGGAACAGACCTGATGGGTTCGGGTGTAGACTAGTTCAAGGTGCTTCTGGAACAGAGAAGAGGGGTCTAGCAGGCCGGGAACACCTGAGAAAACCATAGAGTGGGGAGTCTGGGCTGGAGGTGAGGTCTGGGAGGCCCTGGGGTAGGAGGAGACCTGAGTGAGGGTTACAGCCTTTCCTATGTATTTTAGCAATATCCTTCGCAATCAAATGTTTGGTGCTAATTACAGATAACAACAGGCCTCATTTGCATATTAACAACTAAATGGACTAATTACAAATTAGCTTTATCTATTCATTAAAACAAGCCTGGGAGGCTTTTTTTTTACTTAGAAAGGCTTTGATAGTTTAAATTGCTGTGTGTGCACCTGGAAGCGAGAACAGCTGCGCTCCTTGTGAGCCATTGTATCATCGGCTGGCAGTGTAGAGGCTTCGGTGGGCTTAAAACCAAAGAGGGGATTTGGCTGCACCCCCAGAAAGCCAAGGCTCGCATATGGCCCAACAATTAAAAGGAAAATCCAAAATTATTCTAGCTTTTTAAATAAAGTTTTGTATAGCGTCTTCTACATGAAAACTCAGGGTCCCCAAATAAGGCCTCTGAAAGTAAAGTGATTTTCCATGTTGAGAGCGAGAAGAAGCCTCCCTTGCCCGCCTGCAGCTGCCTGGAGAGGAGGCGGCGCAGGGGGAATGAATGTCTCGGGACAGAAAGGAATCGCGGAGGGTTTGCTGTGCTCCACGGTGTGAGAGGAGCTTGTGGGCTCAGCTGGACAGGCTACAGGAACCAGTCAGTGACAGCCATGGAGAAACCAAGCAAACCGACAATTACTAACTCGAGGAAAACAAAAAGCAAACCAAGAGAAAATGCTGTTCTAATGTGTAGAAGAGGTAGCTCGGCTCTGCTGAAAATACTGTTAGCCACTGATCTAGGTAAAAGCGGACCTAACCGTGTTGAGAAAATGGAGAGGAGACGAGGGTGCGTGTATAGTAGAGACGGCTTGGCCTTCCACGGCAGATCTGAAGCGAGAAGCATTCCATGCGTGCTGCCTGCACGTGCGGAGGGGACGCCAGAAGGAAGACACTGTCTGGGGAGTGAGAACTGCAGGGAGACAGACGGGCCAGGGCAGTGTGTTCTATTTTACACTTTGTAGTCATGTTTGACTTTTTTAACCCATATGCCACTTTGATAAAAAAAATAAAAATGCATTTTACTTTATCTTTTTTATTAGTATATTTTATTAATTTCAAAGGGGAAGGGAGAGGGAGAGAGAGAGAAACATCAATCATGAGAGAGACTCATTGATTGGCTGCTTCCTGCACATCCTGCTGAGGATAGAGCCCGCAACCTGAGCACGTGCCCTGACCCGGAATCAAACCACGACCTCCTGGTTCATGGGTCAATGCTCAACCACTGAGCCACACAGGCTGGGCTAAAGATCATTTAAAGGGCCTCTGCTGACTAGTTTTCTTCCATTGCTAAGCAAAGGCATGAGCAAATAATGTTGCCTCCAGTCTCTTTAGCTCAGCAAAGCAGAAATGTAGCAGCTGAGTGTGTGACCATCCGAGACCCAAGCATGTGTTGCTGGCAAAGTCTTGGCTGATGTAAAACATGGTCTACAGTGGCACTCACCTCTCTCAGCATCTTCAGGGGCTACACATCGCTCACCTGAGAAAATCCCAATTCTGTAACATCGATTTTCAGGGCGTCTGTGTTATGGCCCCCAAACCTCTCCCCTTCCTAACATTCCCACTCCCCCCTCCACTTGCAGCTCCAGCCACCCTAACGGCTGGTGCACTGAATATAGTACACACCTTCATACCACGCTACACTGTCCTTCCATCACCCTATAACCTAGCTAACCCCTAACTCCTGTGCAGGTAGTCTTGACGTCCTAGTCTAGACCTATCCTTCTCCTGAAAGCCTTTACTGACCTATCCGGTGGGCGGCCAGCACACCCTGTGCTCATCGCACATTACCTATGAGCAGTCCCTCTCTCCCCATCTCATGAGCCCCTTGGAGCAGGAGCTGTGCCCAGTGCGAGTTGCACAAATGAGTATGGCTGCTCCAGAAGCTATCTAACGGCTAAGAGCAAGTCCTTCACCGCGTCCTATTCTCCCTCCTCCGTCCAGTTCCACTTGCCAACAAGGCACTGTCCTCAGAGCCCACTTGGCCTTTGCCTCTCCCTCCCCGGCAGGAAAGAGAAATCAGGTCCCTGAGGGAGGGAGACTCAGGATGGCGGGAAAGGCCTGCAATGCGAGGTTTTGTCATGACTTTGGAGCCCAGACACTAACCTAGAGCCCGGAGGGAAGGCCTGGTCACGTTCAGGTGCTCGCCCAGAGCGGTGGACTCTCATTAAGCAGATCCTCGTGTTCCCTGAGCAACAAGTCTTACATCTCACCCATGACATCTCCTGACCAACAAGCTTGGTTTTCTGCCCTCGGCCCCTCCCTGACCTCAGCTGGACACAGCCCTGTTGCCTCTCGGAAAAGCTTCCTGAGAGGGAGGGAGCCTTCCAAAGGGAAGAGCGGCGAGAGAGAAGGGTAACTTGTCAGCAGCAGCAGGCGCCTGGAGAAAGGGGCCTACCTGCAGGGGAGGCCAGTGATGTTGGGAGTAAAATGTTGGCAAGCAGTTTTGAACTCCGACTTTGTGCCAGCACAGCGCCAAATGCCTTGCACACATCACCTCACTTGTCTCGTCAACACTCGGTGAAGTAGATGCCGCACTGCCCAGTACTTAGCAGACTGGCCCCTGAGGCTGAGAGAGAATTCATTGTCCAGGATGCATGGAGGTATAAGATGAAAAGGGCTCCCATTCCAGGACTGTCTGGACTCAGAGTCTGAACTTTGAACTTGGCTGTTCCACTGCTATGGATCAGGTTGGCAAAGGAAGGGAGAAATAGAGAAGAGAAAAGGTGATAGATAATTGTTAATAAAGGTAAGGGGAATTAGATTGTGAGGGAAACCTAGCTCTTGAGAGGAGTGTGTCCCACCAACATCTCCCACCCTCATTTCTCCCAAACCAAGCCAGCACTTCAAGGGTTGTGGGGTCCCTCTTTCTTCCTCAGGCCTAAAGTTGAATCATCTGGAAACAAGCTAATGCTTTGAATAATGCTCCCTGAGGTGCGACCTTAATCTGCATCTCGTCTAGACTTTCTAATGCCCCTGCAGGAGCAGGGATCTTATCAGTGTCTACATTTTTGACAAGCAATAAACTCACACTTATCTAGGCTGATGGCTTCGGGTGCCTCCTTCCACAGCGAGTGAGTAATTTCAGACGTTGTGGGAGGGAGTTCTTGGTGGAAGCATCACACTTTCAATCCAAAATTAAAGCTCAATTTGGTCTAATTGTCCTTGATTTTGTCAGTTGCATAAAATGGCTGGTTTCATATGCAACAATAAATAAATAGTTGCAGAGGTTCACAATTCCTTCTTCTTGGGGATTGACCCCATCAAGTTTTCTGCTCTCTCTCGCTATTTTCACGCACCAAACAGTGCTGATCTTTCTCTATCCTTTTCTTTTTTCTTCTTCAATTAAATCTTTATTGTTCAGATTATTACATTAGTTACTCTTTTTTCCCACCATAACTCCCCTCCACCAAGTTCCCACCCCACCCTCTGCCCTCACTCCCCACCCACTGTCCTCATCCATAGGTGCACAATTATTGTCCAATCTCTTCCCTCACCCCCACACCCCTCCCCCCCACAAGAATAGTCAGTCCATTCCCTTTCTATGTCCCTGATTCTATTACAATCACCAGTTCATACTGTTCATCAGAGTATTTATTCACTTGATTTTTAGATTCACTTGTTGATAGATGTGTATTTGTTGTTCATAATTTGTATCTTTACCTTTTTTTTCTTCTTCCTCTTCTTAAAGGATACCTTTCAGCATTTCATATAATACTGGTTTGGTGGTGATTAACTCCTTTAGCTTTTTCTTATCTGTGAAGCTCTTTATCTGGCCTTCACTTCTGAATGATAGCTTTGCTGGATAAAGTAGTCTTGGTTGTAGGTTCTTGGTATTCATCACTTTGAATATTTCTTGCCACTCCCTCCTGGCCTGCAAAGTTTCTGTTGAGAAATCAGTTGACAGTCGTATGGGTACTCCCTTGTAGGTAACTGATTTTCTTTCTCTTGCTGCTTTTAAGATTCTCTCTTTGTCTTTTGCTCTTGGCATTTTAATTATGATGCGTCTTGGTGTGGTCCTCTTTGGATTCCTTTTGTTTGGGGTTCTCTGCGCTTCCTGGACTTGGAAGTCTATTTCTTTCACCAGGTAGGGGAAGTTTTCTGTCATGATTTCTTCAAATAGGTTTTCAATATCTTGCTCTCTCTCATCTTCTGGCACCCCTATAATTCTGATGTTAGTACGCTTGAAGCTGTCCCAGAGGCTCCTTACACTATCTTCGTATTTTTGGATTCTTTTTTCATTTTGCTTTTCCGGTTGGGTGTTTTTTGCTTCTTCATATTTCAAATCTTTGACTTGTTTCTTGAGACCCTCTGGTCTGCTGTTGGGAGTCTGTATAATATTCTTTATTTCAGTCAGTGTATGCTTAATTTCTAGTTGGTTCTTTATCACAACATCGAGGGTCTCATTAGATTTCTTGAGGATCTCACTACATTTATCGGCAGTCTCACCAGTCTTCTTGAAGATCTCACTACATTTATTGGTGGTCTCACCAGTCTTTTCAAGGGCCTTATTAAATTTATTGGCGGCTTCTAGACAGTTCTTTAAAGACCTTAAAAGTGTGGTTTTGAACTCTATATCCAACAGTTTGCTTTCCTCCAATTCTGTTGTTTGTGTCCTGTTTCTTTGTCTCTGCATTTTTTATGCTTCGCTGTGTCGATAGAGTGCCTTTCTGTGCTAAGTGCCTCAATTACCTGAGGTGGACACTCTTGGTGCACCCCCTTGTGGGCTTTGTGCACTGTCTTGTTGTAGTTAAGCCTTGATTGTTGTAGTTATCACTGTGAGGAATTGACCTCCAGGCCAATTGGCTGTGAGAATCAGCTGTGTCTGCAGTGATAGAACTTCTGTGCTAGAGACACCCCACTGGGGCTAGACTTGCTTCGATGGGGCTTTGGTGCTCACTGAGTCTGCCCCCTGAGTGTGTCTTTTATGGTTCCACGGAGCTGCAAACTGGATGGTCCCACTCTGACCTTTGGGCTTCCTGGCTCCTGGATCTGGGGAGGTGCTAATCTAGCCTTTGCCTGAGGCTATCCAGCAAAAGTCTCCCTGCAGGGCTTGGGCGGGGCGGGTCCCATGGGATCAACAGGGCAGGGTCAGCAATTATGGCTGCTCTCAGTCTTGCCCTCAGAGGCTCTGCTTCTCAGTGTCCCAGTAATCACTGCAAGCCCCACGGAGAGAAAGCTGCCCTAGGGTTCTGAGCAATGCCAGACAGTCCCGCTTCTCCCGTATGAGTCTGGGTCCCTAGAGACTCGCCCGGAGCTGGAGCTCAGAGCCTGAGACTCCCTCCCAATTGAAAACGACAACCACGCTCTCAGCCGCCAGCCCGCTCCACATGCACTCCGCACCTTAGTATTTTACTTCAGCACTGCGCCTCCTCTGAGTCTCGGTATGTTTTTCTCTTTCCTCCTAGTTGTAGAACTTCCACTCAGCCAGCCTTCCTGTGGTTCTGGATGATGTCCGTTCCGTCTTTTAGTTGTATTTTTGAAGTGGTTGTTCGAGGCAGCAAACTCCAGTGTTTACCTATGCCGCCATCTTGTTTTCTCCTCTCTATCCTTTTCTATTTTCTCTCCCTTCTTGCGCATTCCCTACTCTTACCAAAGGGGAAAAAAAAAGAAGAGCGTAGTGTCTCTGTGTGTGTCTATCCCTTCTTCCTGTATCATGTATAATTTTAGAATGGAAGTTCCTTAAGATCAAGAATAGTTCTTTCATGAGATGATGGCACTCAGAAATCTGGAAATGCCTATTTTAATGGCAAATTGGTAAAATGGAATAAAGAAAATAATGAAAGTGGCCATTTATTTCTTTAGCAATCATTTTGTTGCAAAATCCAGCAATAGAGACCATATTTTGGGCCTGGAATGAAGAGGCAGAGAAATTGTCTCAGGCCTCTCTTGGGAGAATGCCTTCCAAGAACTTATAAAGATTGACCTCAGGCGGTGAGGGCACTGGAAGGTACCTGCCTCTGCTCTGGTCAGTTCTGTGACTTTGGGCAAAGCTTTTCCCATCTCTGGTACTCAGGTTCTTGCTCAGGAAAGTGAAGGGCTGTAGTGGGGTCTGAGGCACATTTCAATGGTGACCCAAGTACCCCTGGGAAAGGGAAGGAGGTTGGTGGTGACCCAGAGAACAGGATGGACATGATGGATGTCCAACCAAAGCAATGGCGGAGAGAGGGAGAGAAGCTGAGGGGTCCAAGAGAAACCTGGGAGGTGAGTCAATGGAGCCTGTCACCCAGTGGGTGTGGGGTGAGGAGACAAGAGTCTGGAGACATGCTTTCATTTCAGCCCTGCGGACCCAGGATGTGTGGAGGACAGAGATCAAGATAGCAACGGGAGGAGAATGTGTCGGATTTGGAATTTACCATTTGTGCTGATTTTGAAACATGCCCCCAAATTCTTGAATACTACTCCCATCTTGAATGTGGATTTGCTTTAGTGACTGACTTCTCATGAATCAATGCAACAGAAGTAGTGCTGTGTGGCTTTTAAGACCAGGCCATAAAACATTCAGCTTCTGCAGGGCTCCTTTTTAGTCTCTGCCCTTGGAACCCAGCCCCCATTCTGTGGGGAAGCCTTGGCCAAATGGGAAGGCCATAGGTGGGTGCCCCAGCTGAGGTCCCAATGGATGGTTGGACCAGGCAAATGAGGAAGACTTTGAGATGTCTCCAGCCCACACCACCATCTGACCACAGCCTCATGAGAGACCTAGAGTGAGAACCACCTACTTGGGCCGAATCAATATCCAAAACCATGAGAAAGAGCAGTAATACATGACCACTGTTGTGTTATGTCACCATGTTTGGGCTGGCTTGTTATGCAGCAATAGATAAGCAGAACCTGCTCCAGATAAGGGGAGTGCTAGGTCATGCGGTCTTGGCAAAACACAGGTGGTTCATGCAAGAGAGCTAAAAGGAGAGAGTTTTTAGAAGTGGCTGTTTACAGAGGCGTGGACAGGGCGGCGTTAACCAATGAAAGATGGTAAAGTCCTTGGGCAATAGCAACAGGAGGAGCCATTCCTGTCTCTAGACATGAAGAGACAAAGAGGGGGAGGGGCAGTGTTACTGGAGCCTGGTGGCCATGGCAAAAATGAAAGAGGGGCCCAGGAAAAAAAAAATGAGGTCCACTAGAATCTCAACAAGGGTCATACATGCCCCCCACTCTCCTCTGGTTCTCCCCTCTCCTGCCAGTGTCCCCCATTGGCTGTCCCAGCTGCAGCCAGAGGGCAAGGGAGGCAGGAGTGCAGCCTGTGTGGGCCAGGCTCCCAGACCATGGACAGCGAGGAGAATACATTCAACAATAGCAAGTGGAAAGCAATGAGCAAAAGACAAATAGAGAGAAAGACGGGAGTCTAGGCGGGAAGGCAGGACCTGCAACATCTAAGGACCAAGTGAGGCAGAGGTGCTTTTAAGCAAGAAGGAGAAGGTGAGTTCTCCCGGCAGGAGGAGAACCAGGTGGGAAAGGTCTGCAGCCCATGCACCCATCATGGGAAGAGTTTGAAAGGGAAGGAATGGCCCAGATGACCACACTCACTTGGGAGGGTCCTACATTCATAGACAGCTGAGCCCCTGCTGGACAGTGTAGGGACAGAGCCTGGGGGGGGGGGGGGGGGGCCGGGCAGGTATAAAGAAGGCCACCGCAGGTCCACCTGTCTCTCAGTGTGCCTGCTGGTTGGCGGGTCTTGCCTCACCTTCTGGATGCTTGATGCCTTGAGGTCAAGGACAAGTGGTGCCTCTTGTGTCCCTTGTGTGTGTGCACAGGGACTTGGGTTCTACCCAGCCCTCCAACCACCCTCCCCTCTGACAGCTATCAGTCTGTTCTCTGTAGCTATCTGATCAAAAAGAACAAAAAAAAAAAGAAAAAAAAAGAAAATCTTACCTTTTGCAACAGCATGGATGGGCCTGGTGAGTATTTGCTAAATGAAATGAGTCATTTGGACAAAGACAAATATATGATTTTACTTATATATAGAATCTAATGAACAAAATAAACAAACCAAATAGAAGTGTTTTTAAAATTACTTTGGAGGCCAGTGGCTTCTGTGGAACTGGACGAGGCAGGTGGAGGCTGCGGCTGAGCCCATTGTTCTGGTTCCAGTTCTGGGTCTTCAGTGGGGCCCAGAAGGGGTGAGGAGCTGGACTGCTGCTCTGGGGAATCTGAGGAAGAGAATAGCTACACATACTCTACTAGGTAAGGAAAGCACTAGGGCTGGAAGGCAGCTCAGACAGCGTCAGGGCAGGTGCTTCCTTACAAGGGGATCTGGGTCCCAGCAGGCCCAGGATGTGCTGGGGAAGCTGGAGGGGTGTGTGCGGGAGCAGATAACTAGGGAAGGTTTTCCTGGGCCCCCACAATCCAGCAGACATGACAAGGCTGAGAAGAAGGAAGAGATTAGGACAAGTGCGCATGTCCTAACAGCATACAGTTGGGGAACTGTAAAGAGGAGGTAGATAAGAGAAGCCAATCGGTGGGAGCCCCTCCCCAGAAGGCCCCTGTGGGACTCCGCGATTGAGCCCCAGGGTTCTCACGCCCACCTTACCTGCCAGCTCAGAGACAGGAAGCAGGTTCTTCCAGGCATATGCCAACAAGGGAACATTTCATGGAGGAAGTATGGGGGAGGAGCTAGTCCACCCCACAGAACTCTCTGGCGAGGCGGGAGGGAGAGGAGAGTGGGGCTGCCCAGAGCTCCCTGCTCATTGTGGCTCAGTCCTTCTTTGAACAGCTGCCATCGAGAGGCCCGCTGGTTAATGCCCATTTCAGGTTCGAGGCCTGGACCCAGACAGCCCAGCTCTCACCCACTGGGAGGCTAGTGCTGTGTGTTGCAGGTGCCTGGGGCTGAGAAGTGAGCAGAGCTGCTGCCCCACAGCTGGCCAGACCCTGCCTGGCACCCTGTTCTAATGCCAGGGCTCCCGTTCCTGCTGTGATGGGCAGAGATACTGTAATGCACATGGATTTATTTGCTTCTATTCTGATGAATCACTTTTACCATAAGAATAAGACAGTGGCAGCTGGTTGATTTGGGCCTTGAAACTGAATAGCTCTGTGTCTTGGTGCTCAGCTGAGGGTGCCTTCCTGTTACTATCTCTCTTTCTTAGGAGAGACCATGTTCTTGCACCAGCCAAGGCAGAGACACAGATGTCAGTGTGGGTGAGAGTCCTGCCAGTTACTTAGCATCAGTCAGTGAGGTCCAGGGCCAGGGAGGAGTTGGGTTTTCCTACAGGACTCTGACGATAGGGAGAGGGGCAGGTTTCCCTGCCACTCACTGCATAGAAGCTTCAAGGGGCCATGGGGCCCGCTGTTGCTCCCTGTTTACCTTGTCCACCCACTCATCCATCCATCCATCCATCCATCCATCCATCCATCCATCCATCCACCCACCCACCCTCCATTGTAGGTAAAAATCCCCCAATATTTTCAGTTCATGCCTTCACCTTTAGGGGTATGGTCACCAAACACCTCACAAGATGTTCATTTTGCAGCTTGTACACCCAAACTACGTTTCTTCCACTGATGAGTATGTCTACACTTTTTAGTGTAATTAAGTAATCCAACTGCCTTCCCCAGGAAAACATTCTGAAGACATGAAGGCTGAAGAAAGGAAGGGGAGAGGCATCAAGAAGTGCGAGAGTGTGAACACCACCTAGAGCGACTGAAACAGGAAGCATGCCCACATTTTTTTTTTTTTTTTGCACAGATTTTGGATTCTATTTGAATTTGGCTCAAGAAAAAGCTACTGTATGCCCTTCTCTGAGCGAGTTTTGCTGTCAGGAAACCCTCTTTAGGAACAGGCATGGGTGGGGCAGGGGTGGGGAGGTGGGAAGGCGTGGGGGTTGGATAAAGGGTCACATGTGTGACATGCAGTCAGCCCAACCCGCCCCCTCCCCCTTCCCGGCCGGGGCCTGCATAACGTGTTCTCTGCCTGGTGCTGGCCCAAATCCAGCTTTAGCTGCCACCAGGAGCCGAGACTGGCTCTCACTTCTTGAGAAAGTTCGTCAGTTTACTCATGTTCTGTTTCCCCGAGCCAGGCAATGTGTCGTCCTAAATAACAAAACTCTGCCAATGGCAGTTCAGTCGCAAAGGAAATGCCTCACCTAAGAAATAATCTCACCGTGCCAATTGTGGGATGATCATTTTCCACACCAACACCCTGAACATGTTGGCTTTTAAGACACGTAAACAGTGGATGCGAATTCCCTTGCTCGTGCATGCGGAGAGGAGAGAAACCGCATCTCTCTAGAAGGCCGAGCCAGGACGCTCAGCTGCTGGCTGTGTCTCCCAGCAGACTTTGCCACTCTCTCAGGAAGGCTGCTTGGGCTATTTCAGTGGAGGTGTATCCCCGGCCCTGCCTTGTGGGTGGTGTTCTTGACGCTCACAAAGGTCAGGCGTCTACCAAGCTCCCCCAGAGATTTGGCTTTGGGGTGATGGTCAGGCCCTGGGGTGACAGTCTGTCGTGTTCACTCACCCTTCCTTACAAACCAGAGACAAAGACACTTGCTTCCTCCTACCTCACTTTCTTTTCTTGCTTATTTAGGTTTGCTCACTGCCTGTAGCCAAGTTGGGGGAGCCAATCTGCACTCCAATTCAAAGCAAGCTGGTCTAGCTCAGCAAGGAGACGGAAAGTGAGAAGTCTCCGTGGGTTTGTTATTGCTTTGTCTGCCTTGCTGCATTATTCCCCAAATCTCCCCAAATGCTGGTCTGTGCCCTGGTGCTGACACTGAGAATTAATGTTCCTCTTGTGTGACATATTGAAAACACACACACACACACACACACACAAACAAAACCTAGTGATCCTCCTTGGTTTGTGGAGAAGTAAGAGCAGATGCAGTTGTATCACCAAAATGTTACCCCCCAGACACCAGGAGATCCTCTGTGACAAGGAGGCTGCCTGGCCCGGAGTCTGTGAGTCAGGCTTGCCTCAGTGCGCACCTCTTTGTGATTCGAGGTTCAGTTCACCTCCATGCCCAAGCACAGCACTTTCTGTTCAAACTGAACAGGGGGTTCTGATTTCAGACAAAATGGAGTGAGTGCATTGCGCATGTTCCTTCTGCTGATTGCAGCTAAAACCCTGGATAAATGCTTAGTGTACTACCTACAAGAAGACTCTGAAAGGTGGAGAAGGAAGATGGATGGCTAAGAGACTTTGGAATTGAGAATAAGCCAGGGGTGAGTGTGTGTGTGTGTGTGTGTGTGTGTGTGTGCGTGTGTGTGTGTGTGTGTGTGTGCCTGCCTCCTGTAGATCCTGACCTGGGCACTAGAGATGCTCGAAACCTGAAAATGCCACTGACTAGAGAGAGCTGAGGAAAAGGATTTTTAAAATCTATGAGTGAAGTCGTAGGTGACCCTCAAGTGAAACTGATCAGAACCAGCACAGCAATAGGTTTGAGAACTGAACTAATAACAGGTTTCATATTGACTTCTGGGTCGTACACAAGTGGGGCAGATGACAAGAACACACAAAAGGCCTTGAAAATGAGATTGACATTTAAACCACAGCCCATAAAAGTGGGCTGGGATATGTATTCTGAATCTAGGCAGGGTGACTGCTGGCCAAATTAGAATATTTAAATAGGTACCAAAATCTCATGACATAATACTCACAATGTCCAGATACCATCCCAAATACCTTTTCATATCAAGAACCAAGAAAACCCCAATTCAAATGAGAAAATAAACAGCCCTGAGATAACACAGATGTTCAAATGATCTTAAAACATTTTTTGTGTGGTAAAATGCATATAGTATGCAACTTACCATCTTGACCACTTTTAAGTGTAAAATTCACAGTGGTGTTTTAAGTACATTCACATTGTTGTGCAACCACCACCACCATCCATCCAATAATGCTGTACATTTTGTAAAACTGGAACTCCATGCTCTTTAAACAATAACTCTCCATTCCCTCCTTTCCCCAGCTCCTGGCAACCACCTTATACTGTTAAACCTTCTGTCTTTATGATTGTGACAATGGTAAGTACCTCATGTAAGGGGAATCATTCAGTATTTGTCTTATGGTGATTTACTTATTGAACATAGAATAATGTCCTCAGGTTTTATCTATGTTGTGCATATTGCAGAATTTCCTTCTTTTTTAAGGCTGGATAATATTTTATTGTATGTATATGCCACATTTTGCTTATACATTTAATTGTCTATGGACATTTGGCTTGCTTTTATATTTAAGCAGTTGTAAATAATGCTGCTATGCACATGGATGTATGAATATCTTTTTGAGAGCCTGATTTCAGTTCTTTTGGGTAAAGAAGTGGAATGGCTGTATAATATGCTAATTCTATTTTTAATTTTCTGAAGAATTACCATACTGTTTTCCACCATGGCTGCACCACTTTACATTCCACCAACAGTACACAAGGGTTCCAATTTCTTCTTGTTTTCTGTGTGTGTGTATTTTATAGTAGGCACTCTAATTGTTGTGAGGTGGTATCACATGGTAACTTGGATTTGCATGTTCCAAATGATTAGTGATGTTGAACATCTTTTCATATGCTTATTGGCCATTTATACATCTTCTTTGGAGAGATATTTATTCAAGTCCTTTGCCCATTTTTTAATTGGGTTGTTTGGGTTTGTTGTTGTTGGGTTTTAAAAGTTTTCTATATATTCTGGATATTAATCCCTTATTAGACATATGATTTGCAAATATTTCCTCCCATTTCAAAGGTTACCTTTTTACTCTGTTAATAGTATCTTTTGATGCACAAAATTTTAAAATTTTCATGAAGTGGGATTTGTTAAAAAGATTGTCTTTTCCCCATTAAATGATCTTGGCATCCTTGTCAAAAGTAATTAGAGCATGCATGTAAGGGTTTATTTCTGGGTCCTCTATTATACTCCAAAGTCTATATTTCTGTCTTTATGTCAATATCACACTGTTTTGATAACTGTAGCTTTATTCTGGCTATTCTTTTTTATTTCTGTAGAACCAGTAGTAATGTCCCCATTTTCATTTATGATTTTAGTAATTTGAGTCTTCTCTGTTTTTTAAACATTGAGTTGTACACTTTACTTATTATTATTTTTATCCTCACCCAAGACATGTTTATATAATTTTTGGGTGTACAGCATTATAAGTCAACCTCTGTAAAGTCTATTGCATGCTCTACACCTGACGTCTAGCCCTTCCTTCTTTCTTCTGCCTCCTGCCTGGACTCCAGATGTGATAGTTGGTGTTCTAGCCTTAATCTTTGCTCATGAGGTGACCTTCAGGATGAAAGTCAGAAACTAAAGATATCAAACTAAAAATTTGACGGAGTGCCCTAGCTGGTTTGGCTCAGTGGATAGAGCATCAGCCTGCAGGCTGAAGGGTCCCAGGTTTGATTCTGGTCAAAGGCACATGCCCGGGTTGTGGGCTCGATCCCCAGTAGAGGGTGTGCAGGAGGCAGCCGATTAATGATTCTCTCTCATCATTGATGTTTCTAGCTCTCTCTCTCTCTCTTCCTTCCTTTCTGAAATCAATAAAAATATATTTAAAAAGAATTTGAAGGAGGCTGCTTCTTGATGCCCACTGTGGTGCCAGCCTGGAACTTCTAACTGTGAACTTTCATGTGAGAGAAAATTAAACTTCTATCTTCTCTTTGTTCTCACTAGCAGTCAAACACAATTCCTTAAAGGAACACTCGTGACAGGCTCTGGCCTGTCAACCTTGGAACCTGTTACAAAAGGGGATTAAGTTGCTGTGACATGCACAGATGCTGATTTCAAGGGAGCATGTGCTAAGGTGTTTGAAAATCAAATTTAGAAAGAGTAATAGAGAGGAGTGTGGAGATGGGGAAGAGGACGGGCTGCCCTGGGAAGGATGAGGGGGTGAGAATTGATGGAATGTGCATGAACGTTAAGCCATACTTTTGGCATCGGCTGGTTGGGGGTCACCTTCTTCTCCACCCCGGTGCTTTCTGAGTCACTCCCTCTGCCCAGTAGTCCCAGGGAACTGAGCTCTGCTACACCCTCAGACTCTGCCCATGGGTAAGCCGTGGCTGGCGAAAGTGAAATGGAACCCTGGTGAAGGGCAGCTGGGATAGGCCTCCTTAAAGGGGGAATCTTCGGTGAATTCCTGAGGCACATGCGGTGAGAATGCATTAACTTGGGACCTCCCCAGAATTGTGCATCATCTCATTTAACCACAGCCCTTCCCATGAGGGGGTGCTATTTTCATCCTCAGTGTACAGATGGGAAAGCAGAGGCTCTGCAACATGAAGCCATGTGCCCAGGTCACACAGTTAGTCGGGAGGGGGGCCTGGACGTAGGCACAGGTGACTCCATAGCCACTGGAGTTGGGAGGCTGTTGGGCTCTGAGATGCTCTGGAGCCCAGGGTTCTGATTTTGAAAAGCGGTGGGATGTGCAGGCAGCGGGGCTCAAGCCTGCTCTGAATGCGGCACTTACCTATGCAGTGTGAGGCTGTGTGGGCTCACAGGTGGAGGAGGACTCACTGGGAGCCCTTGGTTGCAAAATCTGTGTCCAGGTCTTTGTGTGAGGAAACAACTAGAGCTGTGCCTCTGGTTTTCCACGGTATCGCTGTGGCTCCGACTGGTGACATTTCTGTAGGACAAGTCCTCCCGCTTGCCAGGCTCTTTGGCGCCCTGTGTGTGGGCTGTGCCCTCTACTGTGATGGGGCCGCCACGGTGGACGGGGGCGTGGCCATGAGAAGGTCCATGGCTTCCTAATGCTGTGTTTCTGCAAGAGAAGGAATGCCATCTTGCCTCTTTCCTTCCCCCGCCACCCTCCCCTCTGCAGTTGGGCCTGGTTTTACAGCTTAGTCTTGTTGGGGCCATCGCCTCCCAAGGCGACCAGGGGGCTGAGCTCCAGCTGAAGCCGACCCGACTGGGGCCTTGCTCGTCCTGATACAACTGGGAGGCGCAATCATGCTCTTCTCTCAGCTCCAGATAGGAATTTAAATTAAACCTCATTTAGCCGGGCGCTTCCTTGTGATTCACTGCAGATGCCGCTTGCTGTTTGAGGCTTGTTAAATTGCTGGCAAACACTTCACGGACCAGCTGTTCCTATTAAGCGGAAAGAGTGCAGCGGAGCAGGGTCAATCCCCTTGCACTTTGGATGGTTCTTCTATGTCTTCCCCGCGGAGCGGCCACAGGGAGCGCATCGCCGCTGGGCCCCGGGCGCCGGCTGCGTGGTGGCAGCGAGGGATTCTCCAGCCTGTGCGTGGGCACGGGAGGGCAGGTGCCCTGGGCAGGGACCCGTTGCTCTGTTCTGTGTGCAGGGGCCTGTCATGCTAGGCTCTGGATGGAGGGAGAGGCCGGGGCTATCATCGAGTCGGTACCTGCTCTGTGGGTAAGGAGCCCAGCACGTGTATCACCTTCTTCCCCACTTGCCAGCCAAGGGTGTGGCTTTGCACCCAGGCTCGGGTGCGGCCCATTGCATGTCGCCCACGTGCTCCCCAGAGGAAGGGGGACACGCACTGAGTCTCCCCTTTGGGAGAAGCCCAGGGCTGTCCGCTTGTGTGTGCGGCATCTCTGTGGCAACGAGAGAGTCCCTGACTTCCAGGTGGACACATCTCGGTCTGGGGAGAGGCTGCGCCTCGGGGGCACCTGTGTGCAATATGGAGGGACACCGCTGGCCGGGGCCCCTTCGTCACCAGCACTGAGGGAGCCTGAATGGCTGCTCAGCTTCTTTTGCTCCACCAGGTGCTTTCCCCACTCCTCAGTGTGCCCTCGCGCCCTCCTCTCTCCTGCACTCCCTTCTCGCTCCCCAAATGGGAGCCCCACCAGGCCAGGAGCAGCCCTTTCCCTGGGGACGGGCGCAGATCAGAGTGGCCCTGGGAGCCTCGGGGGAGGCAACTGAAGCTGAGCCACGTGGGGCTCATGCACCGGCCCTGGACCAGGGAAGCCCTGCTGCCAGTGGCACTGACAAAGGGGGGACCCACGAAGTCACAACCTCCACTGCTGTGCTCACTCGAGATCCCAGGTCCAGGCAGCAGAGGCATCGATTTGGACTTAGCAGTTCCAGCAAAATGTCTCAGAGGCAAGATCCTGGGACTGTCCCCTGAGCTCAGCCTAGGGCTGGTGGAAATGACTTGGGGGTTTGCCTATGTCCTGGGAGTCAGGCCATGTCCTGGCTCAGGTGCATCTCAGAGAAAAACGCACAGAGGTTCTCTTAGACCTACTCTCGGTATCAGGTTGTCTGCTCTGGTCTCCTCCCCTGTCTGTCCCCTCACAACACAAAGATGAGCATATAAAACAGCCCCTGGGCCAGAGGGGCTCCTGCATGTACCTGCCCAGGGACAATGCCATCTTCTCTGATCTCATGGTCAGACCCTCGAGGAGGGTGTTGTGCCGAGAAGAGCCCAGGCTCCCGAACTCATTCTCACAATTCAAACAGCCTCTGTGGCCAAACCTCCGCTCCTGCACACTCGCCCGCACCGCTTCCCTGAGATGCCGCAGGGAAGGGACACAAGAGCCCGGCGGCTCTCAGGTTGCTCAGATGCCCTCTCTGGCCTGCTCAGCATTTTACTGACCTTTTGGGTGCCTGTAACAGGCAGCCCTGATATTTTCTAAGAAAAGTGATTTCCTCTCTATGCCTCACAGTGGGATCTGCCCATTTTTCTAATGCAAGCCTTATTTTCATTGGGTAAAGGTTTTAATTGTTTTATTTTTGTTTTTTACGTTGTGACCCCTGTGCTCCCCACAGATGTCCAGTATCTCTGCTTCCTGACCCTGCAGAGGTGCCCTGGCCAGCCCTGTGCCCTCTGGCCTGGCCAATACCTTCTTTGCTGGAGCTATACCACCTGATCGGAGAAATCTCCGTGAGTCCAGTTTGGAAGATTTTCTCTGTCGCTCCTGGCATTTTCCCTCCTAAAACTTACCTGCCATTTCACTGTCCATGCAGGGCTTTGAAATGCTTCTTGGCACGGATTCCTTTTGCTCAGCATTTCCTTGCAGACTTTGAGAATCTTCCTCCTTCTCAGCATTGTTATAGTAGTTAAGCGTGCTCTGGTTTGAGAGTAAGGTTTCATGTCTGAATCCTTTAAGCTAAATTTTCTGTATTTTCTTTTGTTCTCCATTGGCTCCAAAAATAAGTTTGTCTCTCAGGTGCATGGGAGAGAGGCACAGAGTTTGAGCCTCCTGCCTTCCCCCTCATCTGAGCACACACAGTAGGAGCTCCATAAATATGTGTGGAATGATTTACGTTTAGAAAGCACAGTGGGACAGACATTGGGTGGAGCCCATAAGTGAAGCTGGATGTGATTGGGGTGGCGAACCATAGTGTGAAGAGCTGAGAGGACAGTTTGAGCTGGCAGAGAGGTAGATGAGGGCTTCTTTCCTGTCCAGGCTCCCAGTGCTCTCCTGCTCCGTGTGACTGACTGCCCCCTCCACTCCAGAAAACAGGGTGGTGAAGGCCACTCACCTCCCCCAAATCTTCTCCTCTCACTCCTCTTCTGGAGCCTGGGAAGTCATCATTGGTCTGATGTGCTCTTCACCTTCAGCAAGTATTTATTGAACATCTACTATGTGCCACTCTACGTGTTTAGTTAACAAAACAAACAAAAATTCTGCCCTCGTGGCTGGTATTCTATCTGGGGCAGGCACTGATTATGAATAAACATAATAAGTAAGTAAATAATATGGCATGTGAGGAAGTGGGTAATATAGAAAAAGATCATAGAGCAGGGTCAGAGGGATAGGAGTGTGGTAGTGGGGTGCAGTGAGGTTGCAGTATAATATAAGATGGCCAGGCTGGGCCTCAGTGAAAAGGTGACATTTAAACAAAACTCCAGCCGGTTTGGCTCAGTGGATAGAGCATCAGCCTGCGGACTGAAGGGTCCCAGGTTCAATTCTGGTCAAGAGCATGTACCTTAGTTGCGGGCACATCCCCAGTAGGAGGTGTGCAGGAGGCAGCTGATCAATGTTTCTCTCTCATCGATGTTTCTAATTCTCTATCCCTCTCCCTTCCTCTCTGTAAAAAATCAATAAAATATATTTTTTAAAAAAACAAAACTCCACAGGAAGTGGAGGAGTGAGCCAAGTAGACATCCGAGGGAAGAGAATTTTAGGAAAAGGAAATGGCCAGTGCAAAGGCCTTGAGGTGGGAATTGGTCTGCAGTGGACAGGCGATGTGGTTGGAGCCAAGTGAGTGAGGAGAGGAAGGGAGAGGAGGTTGAAGAGAAGAAGGTCACAGTGTGTGTGTGTGTGTGTGTGTGTGTGTGTGTGTAAATGCTTGAAATCTTAAATCTCAGTTTATAGACTTCCAAAGGGCAAGCCCAGCACTTGAGCGATTTTACACAGAGACATACCTGCAGGTGTTCCTTAAATACTTCTAAGTACTTGTGATGGGAGTTGGGTAAGGAAGAGGCTGGGCCCAGCAGCTTATGGAGGGCAGGGGAAAAGGAAAAACCACTCAAATAAAGGGTGTCAATTGTAGCAAGAGAGAGAGTTAAAACCCACAGGAAGGAGCCTTCTGGATAATTAGGAACCAGAGGTGGTCACGGAGAGAATGTCTCTCTTGACGAGCCAGGACGCTGTCCTGCCAGAGCTTAGATGGGACCAAATGGACCCTTCCAGCAATTGCCAGTGCAGAGGCTCCCTAAATCCATTTCTTTCTTTCTTTTTTCTGTGTATTTTTTAAATATATTTTTTATTGATTAAGATATTACATATGTGTCCTTATCCCCACGTTACCCTCTACCCGCCCCCCCCCCGCCCCCCCCGCTCATGCCCTCACCCCCCTGTTGTCCGTGTCCATTGGTTAGGCCTATATGCTTGCATATAAATCCTTTGGTTGATCTTTCCCCCTTACCTCCACCCTCCCCTACCTTCCCTCCAAGGCCCAACAGTCCAATCTATGCCTCTCCGTCTCTGGATCAGTCCTTGTTCATCAGTTTATGTTGTTCATTATATTCCACAAATGAGTGAGATCATGTGGTATTTATCCTTCTCTGACTGGCTTATTTCACTTAGCATAATGCTCTCCAGTTCCATCCATGCTGTGGCAAATGGTAAGAGTTCCTTTTTCTTCTTCCTCTTCTTAAAGAATACCTTTCAGCATTTCATATAATGCTGGTTTGGTGGTGATGGACTCCTTTAGCTTTTTCTTATCTGTGAAGCTCTTTATCTGACCTTCAATTATGAATGATAGCTTTGCTGGATAAAGTAATCTTGGTTGTAGGTTCTTGCTATTTATCACTTTGAATATTTCTTACCACTCTCTTCTGGCCTGCATGGTTTCTGTTGAGAAATCAGCTGACAGTCGTATGGGTACTCCCTTGTAGGTAACTGACTTTTTTCTCTTGCTGCTTTTAAGATTCTCTCTTTGTCTTTTGCTCTTGGCATTTTAATTATGATGTGTCTTGGTGTGGTCCTCTTTGGATTCCTCTTGTTTGGGGTTCTCTTTGCTTCCTGGACTTGTAAGTCTATTTCTTTCACTAGGTAGGGGAAGTTTTCTGTCATTATTTCTTCAAATAGGTTTTCAATATCTTGCCCTCTCTCTTCTTCTGGCACCCCTATAATTCTGATGTTGGTACGCTTGAAGTTGTCCCAGAGGCTCCTTACACTATCTTCATATTTTTGGATTCTTTTTTCTTTTTGCTTCTTCGGTTATGTATTTTTTGTTTCTTCGTATTTCAAATCTTTGACTTGATTCTTGGGATCCTCTTGTCTGCTGTTGGATCTCTGTATATTATTCTTTATTTCAGTCAGTGTATGCTTAATTTCTAGTTGGTCTTTTTTCATATCCTCCAGGGTCTCACTAAATTTATCGGCGGTTTCCATAAAATTCTTGAAAAACCTTATAAACGTGGTTTTGAACTCTATATCCAGTCGTTTGCTTTCCTCCATTTCTTTCATTTGTGACCTGTTTCCTTGTCTCCGCATTTTTTATTCTTCCCTGTGTTGGTAGAGTGGTTTTGTGTGCTAGGTGTCCTATAGGGCCCAGTGGCTCAGCCTCCCCAGTTACCTGAGGTGGACACTCTTGGTGCACCCCCTTGTGGCTTTGTGCACAGTCTTGTTGTAGTTATGCCTTGATTGTTGTAGGTATCACTGGGAGGAATTGACCTCCAGGCCAATTGGCTGTGAGAATCAGCTGTGTCTGCAGTGGGAGAACTTCTGTGCTGAAGACACCCTTCTGGGGCAAGACTTGCTTCAGTGGGGCTTTGGTGCTCACTGAGTCTGCCCCCTGAGTGTGTCCCTTATGGATCTGAGCAGTTGTAATCTGGATGGTCCCACTCTGACCACTGGGTACACTGGCTCTTGGATCTAAGGAGGTGCTAATTTAGTCTCTGACTGAGGTTACCCAGCAGGAGCTGTGAAAAGATCTGCAGATTCCCCTTCCTTTTTTGGAGTTTGGAGGTGCCCAGATGAGGCCCAGCTGTGAAGCAATGCAAGCTGCTGTGGGGCCTTGGGCCTTCTCTTGGAAGTTCTGGGTCTGTCTGGCCCAGCTGTAATTTGTTAGGTAATTTTCAGGTTGCAAAGGTCCAGGGCATTCATATGCAAAAGCCTCTGCTGCAGCCTGGGTGGGGCGGGGTCTCAAGGAATCAACAGGGTGGAGCAAGCAGCTATGGCAGTTCCTCAGCCCTGCCCTAAGGGGCCAAGCGTCTCAGTGTCCCGGTAATTTAATTGCTGCAAGCACCTCTGAGGGAAAGCTGCCCTTGAGTTCAGAGTTCTGCCCACTGCCAGGCAGTCCAGTTTCTCCCCGTATGAGTCTTGGGTCCCCAGAGACTTCCCGGAACTGGAGTTCAAAGCAGTCGGGTGCTTTTGACTCCCTCCCGATTCAAAAAGACAGCTGAGTCCTCAGGTACCAGCCCCTTTCCGCGCGCTTGAGCCTCCGTACCTTTGAGTTTTACTTCCGCAGCTCCTGACTCTCAGTGTGCTTTTCTCTTTCCTTCTAGTTGTAGAATTTCCACTCAGCCAGCCTTC
The DNA here is from genome assembly GCF_014108235.1 of Myotis myotis. Lineage (NCBI taxonomy): Eukaryota > Metazoa > Chordata > Mammalia > Chiroptera > Vespertilionidae > Myotis > Myotis myotis. The sequence goes on from NW_023416379.1 coordinate 53,384,430, forward strand.
CTGTAGTTCTGGATGATGTCCGTTTTGTCTTTTTGTTGTATTTATGAAGTTGTTGTAGGAGGCAGCAATTTCGGTGTTTACCTATGTCGCCATCTTGGTTTCTCCATTTATTTCTTTTTGTTAAAATAATTTCCGACGCAGGCTGTGGTGACAGAATATAATGTGTGAAATTATATTCTGAAGTCATGCTGGGGCTTCCCTCTCCCCTCCCTAGTTCCTCTCCTAACTGCTGTGGATTAACAAACAATTAATATTACTATTGCCAAGGCTTTGTAACAGAAATCTCTGTAAAAAGTGGTATTACCAGAGTGAGATGAATTACTTATTCCCCAGAGTCAGCAGATTTCAGAGTGGAACCCGAAAGCCCTCCCTGGAGAGGCAAGTCTTGCTCTCAGGGCTGTCCATCCTGCTGAGGTGTAAAAGTGTGGCCAATATTTCAAATGCTTTTGTTGCATCTACTGATATGATCGTGATTTTTATCCTTCATTGTGTTTATGTGATGCATCACGTTTGTTGACTTGTGAGTATTGTACCAACTTGCATCCCTGGAATAAATCCCACTTGATCATGATGTATGATCTTTTTAATGTATTGCTGGATCTGGTTTGCTAATATTTTGTTGAGGAATTTTGCATTTATTTACCCTTGGCAAAGTGGGAATAGAGGGAACATACCACAACAAATAAAGGCCATATATGACAAACCCACAGCTAAGCATTATACTCAACAGGAAAAAACTAAAAGCAATTCCCTTAAGATCAGGAACAAGAAAGGGAATGTCCACTTTTATCACTCTTATTCAACATCGTACTGGAAGTCTTAGCCATAGCAATTAGACAAGAAGAAGAAGAAAAAAAGGCACCCAAATTGAAAAGGGAGAAGCAAACCTGTCATTATTTGCAGATAACATGAAATTGTATATAGAAAATCCTACAGACACCACAAAAAACTACTAGATCTGATAAATGAATTCAGTAAAATAGCTGGATACAAAAATGATATTCAGAAATCAGTGGCATTTTTATACACCAATAATGAACCATCAGAAAGAGAAACTAAGAATACAATTTCATTTAAAATTGCAACAACAAAAAAATTATGTACCCAGGAAAAATTTAACCAAAGAGGTAAAAGGCCTGCACTTGGAAAATTATATGGTACTGAAGAAAGCCCTGGCTAGTGTGGCTCAGTTTGTTGAAGCATTGTCCCATGCACAAAGGGTCATGGGTTCTATTCCTGGTCAGGGCACATGCCTAGGTTGTGGTGAGACACGTTTGGGAGGCAACCATTTGATGTATCTCTTTCACATTAATGTTTCTCTCTCTCTTTCCCCTTCCTCCCTGTCTAAAATCAATAATTTTAAAAAAGATACTAAAGAAAGAAGTTGAGGAAGATACAAATAAGTGGAAGCATTACTGTGATCATGAATAGGAAGAATTAACATCATTAAAATGTCCATACTACACAAAGCTATTTCACAGAACTAGAACAAATATAGGGGTGGGCAAAAATATACTTACAATTGTGATTACACAAAACAGATTTTATTCTTGTATTATTTATTAATTGTGGTATTATTTATTTGTGTTATAACTGCAAACCTACTTTTGCCCATCCTTATTCCAAAAATTCATATGGAACCACAAAAGATCCCAAATAGCCTAGCAATCTTGAGAAAGAAGAACAAAGTTAGAGGAATCATTTTATCTAATATCAAGCTATACTAAAAGGCCATAGTAATCAAAACAGCATAGTACTGGCATAAAAACAGATGTATAGGTCAATGGAACAGAATAGAGAGCCCAGAAATAAACCCACACCTTTATGGTCAATTAATATTTGACAAAGGAGACAAGAACACACACCAGGGTAAAGACAGTATATTCAATAAATGGTGGTAAGAAAATTGGACAGATACATGCAAACAAAAAGAAACTAGACCACCTTCTTACATCATATAAAAGAATAAACTCAAAATGAACTAAAGATTTAAATGTAAGACTGGAAACCATAAAAATCCTAGAAAAAAACATAGGCAGTACAATCTTGGACATTTCACTTAGTAATATTTTTTTCTGATATAACACCTTGAGTAAGGGAAAGAAAAGAAAAAATGCACAAATGAGACTACATCAAACTAAAAATGTTTTGCACAGCAAAGGAAACCATCAACAAAATGAAAAGACAACCCACCGAATGGGAGAACATATTTGCCAATGATACATCTGATAAAGGGTTAATATCCAAAGTATATAAAGACCTCAAGCAACTCAACACTGAAAAACCCCCCAAAAATCCAATTAAAAATGGGCAAAAGACCTGAATAGACAGTTCTCCAAAGAGGACCTATAGATGGCCAATAGACATATGAAAAGATGCTCAAAGTCAGTCATCATCAGAGAAATTCAAATTAAAACCACAATGAGCTATCACCTCACACCTGTCAGAATGGCTGTCACCAATAATTCAACAAACAGCATGTTGGCAAGGATGTGGAGAAAAGGGAACCCTCGAACACTGTTGGTAGGAATGCAGACTGGTGCAGACACTGTGGAAAACAGCATAAAGTTTCTTCAAAAAATTAAAGGCTGAATGCTTTATGACCCAGGATTCCACTTCTGGAAATAGATGCAAAGAAACCTGAAACACTGATTTGAAAAAAAATATGTGCACTCCTATATTCATTGCAGTGCTATTTACAATAGCCAAGATTTGGAAGCAGCCAAGTGCCCATCAGTGGGTGAGTGGATAAAAAAGCTGTAGTACATTTACATAATGCAATACTACTCAGATGTAGTAAAGAAGGAAATCTTACCTTTTGTGACAGCCTAGATAGACCTAGAGGATATTATGCCAGTGAAATAAACCAGTCAGAGAAAGACAAATACCATGTGATTTCACTTATCTGTGGAATCTGATAAACAAAATAAACTAACAAAATAGAAACAGATTCATGGATACAGAGAACAGACTGACAGCTGTCAGAGGGGAGGGGATTGAGGGGCTGGATGAAATAGGTGAAGGAATTAAGCAAAATGATAATAATAACAACTCAGAGCCACAGACATCAGTATGGTGATTACCAGAGGGAAAGGGGGGTGTGGGCAGGTAAAATGGGGTAAAGAGAGGATAAATGGTGATAGGAGACTAGACTTTGAGAGGTGAACACACAGTACAATATACAGATGATGAATTATAGAATTGTACACTTGAGATCTATAATTTTATAAACCAAAGTAACCCCAGTAAATTCAATTTAAAAAAAGAGTGCAGCCAACAAGAGCTTTGTGGGGCTAAGTTTATTGTCTGGAACGAAATGGAGAGAGACAGGTTGGGGGAAGTACAGACTTGAAAACAAATATTCACGTTTTCAGGTGCACAGTGAGGCCACCGTGATGGGCTGTCAAAACCGGCGAAGCAGTCTTGAGTGATGCTCTTGACAACGTGGAGAGTTTCGCATTTTTCTAATCATCTAAAAGACAATTTTATACCAAGAGATTATCATCAACGTTGTCCCCGTGGAAGTTCTCGATGCCCTGACTTCAGGGCTGACAATGTAATGTGCAGTTTATGGCATCTGTCAGCCAGATGGAAGGAAAAACCATTTCTCACCAGTAAGCAGATTGAAAGGAATTTGGGAGATTAGAACCAGCGTTACCATCGAGAGGAGGTGAAGGGATGTCAGTCAGGGGCTCTCTATCAGCTTGTTAAGTGAAGGGAAAAGAGCATTATAGATCTTGACTCTAAAATTGACTGAGTCTGACTTGTAAACACGCCGAGTGTTATTAAGGTTTAAGGTTTTCCCAAGCATCTGGGAGGCCCAGGACAATGGAAAGAAAACTGATCTTCAGGCTAAAAGTAACCTTCAATTTTGGTCAAAATCTGTCACCTTTTTGAAAATACTCCCTGAAACCTCAACATGTGGCTCTAACCATTCTCCTTGACGTGCCAGATAGCAAGGTTTTGAACTTTTAATTGACATCTCACATTGACACACTTATTATTGGAAACATGACATAAGTTCAGCTCAAGTCTCAAATGTCGTCGGTTGACGTTTATGTTCTAATGTAATTTATAATTCTTCACTGAAAGGTTAACACTTAATTAAAGTACTGCTGGAAATTGCCTATTTGATAAGCCCAGCCTTCATACTTCCTTTCACTTGCAGTGGAGAAACAATAACCTTCCGTGATCCGTGGGCCTCCAGTTAAGCAGTCATTTCAGCACTCAGTCGGAAGCCAAAGACAGAATGAAGACAGGGTTTGCTGCTCAAAGTCCACATCTGTAGCCCCGCCCCCCTCCCAAGAGGCGCAGCACCTGCTAAAAAACTCTTCTGGCAAGGAAAGTGGTTGACTGGGCCACTGGCCAAATGTTGGATTCTTCTCCTTTTGTTTTTAGTTGGAAACCAGTGAAGGTTAAGCTGAAGGCAGATTGCTGGTTTCTCCATGAATTAATTACTCTGAAGAGAAACAATATTAGTTATGAGAAGAGAGCTTGGAAGGCTTGTTTTACATATTGTTTACAAGCTTCCGATGAGGAGGAAAAAAATATTCTGTGGTCTAAAAAGGATGATACACCAACCCCCGTTTAATAAATTTAAAACCACTATTAACTTAGTCCAGAGCGATGCTGCTCTTCACTCGGTCAGGGAGAAGGTCTTCCCAAGCCTGCCCCTCATCTGGATCAGATTTTGGGGGGTCAGCATTATTATATTGAAAAATATTATATTCCATTCTTTTTTAAGTATAATTTTTCCCAGTTACAGTTTACCTTTGATATTATTGATCTGATGTTGAGCTGGGTGGACATCAGCCAAGGCAATGAGCTTGCTGACCTCAGGAGGAGGAAAAGGGCCACAGCTTGGCCCCGCACCCAGGAAAGCACGGGGAACACGAGTCTGGATGCCTTGGTGCATTTCCTGGGGCTTCAGTTGATCGGATTGAGTGTAGAAAACGTTGCCTGTGACATTTCTTCCCCCCACAATGGAAGCATTGATTTTATAGAATATTGCTTGGTGCCAAATTCTATTTTCAGCTCCTTGCCTATACAGAGCTTGCTGAAGGCATAAGAGTTTTATCAGAATAAATAAATTTTAAAAATATTTCGGCTTATGTTTAAAACAGCAACTGCAAACAAACAAGTCCCTATCAAGTTATTACAAGGCCTAATAGCTTCTGAACACTTATTTAAAAATGATAAAGATATTTATATACAGATTAACATAAAAAAGTCATTATTATATGGCATTTGGAGATGGGCCAAATCACAGGCGACTGAAGCGCGTGGCAGAACAGCTTATCTATAGCTCTCTTTTTGTTTGCCAGCTTGCACGGCTCACGGAAAATTACCAATGAGCACTGAAGTTGGGTGACTCTCGCTGATAAATGCCTGATGGCCATAAATGCGATGTGACTGGCTCCTGTGTGTTGCTTGTTATTTCTTTAGACACATAATCTGATAATAAGCTTGTCTGTCTAATGCATGTGCTGTGCTGTGAACTTACTCAGAGACTTCTAAGTGAATCTAGAAGAACCTATATTGGACCACGGCCAAGATTTCTTTTGGCACATCTGATTTAAAGTCAGAAATCCAGCCAAACCACAAATGAGCTAAGTGACAGGAGGCATCTGGGGAGCCCCAGTTTTAAGGAATAGGGGAGAGCCAATACTTTCCTCTCTTTGACCCCACTCTCTGGACACCAAGTGGAAGGCAATGGGTCAGTCTACATGGGCTTAATATGCAAAACAGCACCAACACAGAGGTGGCATCATATAATGGTCAAGAGCAGTGTCTCCGGAGAGGCATCATGTACCAGCTGTGTGATCCTGGGCACGTTACTTAATGCCTCTGTATCCCGGTTCCATGATGGCACATGGGGATCCTACCTCACAAGGCTGTTGTGAGGATTAAATGGATTAACGTGTAAAGTGTGATAAACAAGGCTCAGTACGTGTTAGCTCTTATCATTGTTGTGGGTTAACTTGGTTTATGGGTTATGAGAGGAGAGACTGGTCTTCAGTTGAATCTCTTAAACAAAAACAGCCAGACCTCGGCGTTTGGCAGTGACAAAGAGGTGAACCGGCTCAGCCTTTCTGAAGGAGTTCGGATAGAAATACCAGCCTTGGCAAACAAACGGGGAACAGATAAATACACTCCGCGTGTTTGGTCACATCCTCTATTATTAGTAGGAAGCACACTTCCTTTGGGGGTGAACATTAGGGACAAAAATAAGGCTCTTCAGATTACCACCCCTTTATTAATGCTGTTGAAGTACCCAACTGGCAAATGCACCCTCACAAAAGCAAACGTGGCCCATTTAGGATCCTATTCACTTTGAGGAGAAAGAAAGGGGGGTTTTGGCACTGGAAATGCAATGCATGATTTCCGCGGTGGTTATTAGCGTTCTCAGACGGGGTGTGTGTCTCAGGTGGCAGCTCTTAGGGGGTCATACCACAGGGAGCAGCTGAATGCTATTTTGAGGCTGCCAGAAAGATTTGCAGGCATGTTGCTATCTATATCCTGGCAGATTCACCTTCATTAGCAAATAATTTCACTGGAGCCTATTTTTCAACTTCAGCAGGTAGATATTATAGCTTTCAGTGAGTTTCACTTTTACTTGGAACCAGTGAAAGAACAACAACAACAAAAATCAAAGCATCGCCTAATGGCATGATTCTCCCCAAATCCTTTCCATAAATGTTGCCTTGTCCAACATTACCACGCTTTATGACTTCTTGAGTTATGAGAGTTCACAAGGCTAAAGAGAATTTTCTTGAGTGTTCAGAGTTTTCATCTGAAGGGAAGCCTGCAGCACCAGGGTGCTGGAGGACTCTTCTGTCCCGGACGGCCAGCCCGGCTCCAGGAGCAGGGCACCGTGGGAGGCCCTTCGGCACAAGGAGTTCTTGAGCAGCTTTGCACAGTGGGAGGAAGAAAGCCTCCTCTTTAGCTTCCTCTCGCAGCCAGATCCACTTGTAGCAGGAGTTAAGGGTTTGGGGAGGCAGGTGAAATGAAGCTGGGTGGATTTTGACCAAATGTGTGATGGGAAAGATCAGCTGCTTCCCAAAGCGTTTTATAGAAAACTTCACATGTAGACCCAGAACAGATTACTTTCCCTCTCAGGGTGGTTTCTGGCTACAAACCCAGGGGTAACAAATTTAGTTCCACCATGTCCAGTAAAAGCAACAATTAGCCAACAGCCACCATGATGAACCTGGAACTCCTGAGCTGAGTTTGGGAACATACAAGGCTCAGATATTTTAAAGTGAGAGACATAACCCTGAGATGAAGTTCCAAATGGACACCATGAATCCTTTTCTTGGAGACTTTGAGGAAGGCAGAGGCTCTGGGGAGAGCGGGTGATGGGAGTGGAAGGGAAATTTCCAGCTTCATTCTTTTCTATAATTCTGTGAACTTCAGTCAGAAACTTGCCTTTGTAAATCACGCAAGCTACACTAGTGGGCTGATTCAGTATTTAAATTGTTCTGGAAAACTTTTTAAAAACTGCTTTTGCATTTATATTTTATGGAGTGAAAAAGGACAATCATGGAAAAGCACAACCAACTGTGACTGACACAAGTGGAAAAAAAACAAACCCGAACGTAACAATGAGAAGCCTCATGGGCGGAATTGCAAGAAGACAGAACCAAGCTCCTCGTCTGCAATATGCAATTATGTACGGATGAAAAATTACAGAGGCTAATAATTACAGCAGCAATTGTCCACTTGCAGAACAATTAGCCCTTTGCTCCTCATTCTGAGAAAGTGACTAATGGTACCCACAGCAAGCCAACTACTGGCACATTGGTTTGGGATGAAATTTTATGCTTGCTGGAAAGTGCCACCTACAGGAGCACGAGGTCTAGGGTTGCCATGAGACCCAGTGGCCAGAGACCCAAGGCTTTGAAGTATACACAGGACAGGCACGGAGGTATGTGGGAAGTGGGTAAGAATGGCAGGCTTAGAGCTCTTGTGGACCTCGTAATGCTCTCTCTCTCTCTATATATATATATAAAATGAGGAAAGTAAAAATAGATGCAGGTAATGATAACAATTACACTTAATGAGTACCTTTCATCAGAGATCATAAATGTCTTCCAGTTAAATTTCACAGTTTCCTGTGAGATAGATGTAAATGAAAAACATTTGTAAGCTAAACTCTACTTTTCAGCCAAAGAAACAGAAGCATGTAAGGCAGTGGTGAACAGTGTTATGTTTGAAATGGTTAGAGACTTCTGACTTCCTGTTCCAGAAATTACACTCCTGCTTCTTTGGTTTAGGTAAACATTTTTTTTTCAAGATAAGGTATGTAATGTGTCAAGTGGGTTAGAGGTCATCCCCCAAACCCCTCTCCCCCTCCTCCCAATACACTCACATTTGCAGTGAGGTTACATTAAGTTTCTGGTTTGATCAGCTAAGTCTTATGAGAGGTGAGGGGGACACCCAGGGCAGGAAGAGATGGTCTATCTTTGGGTGGCTTCCTGTGACCCCAGATTTCCTGGAGGGAAGGACGGGGGGCGGGCACACAGCTGTTGGCAATACTATCCACACACCCAGGTCCCCACCAATTCTTGCTGTTGCACAAACCTCAGACCTGAGTTCACGTCACCATTCCAGAATGTGTTACTCACTCCCATGTAGTAGTCACATATGTTCTTGAAGGCCATTGTCTTCCATACACAGTCAAGGCCTCCGGGACCCTGAACATTCTCTTTGTCTCATTTTAGAGTCCTAGAGAAAGCCACTCTGACGCCGAGTCCTTTTGTCTGGCTGGTTTAATAGTTTGATCTGAGGACTTGATTACAAATGTATTGGGCTAAAGTGCACCCTTGATCCTGTGTTTTTTGTTTTTTGCATTTGCTGTTATCAGACATTATATATCAGACAATATACAGGGCTCTCTAAGGTGTGGGGTGCAGGGGGGCTCATCTCAAAAAGGTCTAGGGCAGAACTGCTGAAGCTTGCAGCTTTCCCCCCACACTCTCTTCTCCTTTGAAAGCTGGAAGTTCTTCTCCTTCTTCTAGTTACGCCTCAGTGGACATCCCCCATCTCCCTGCTTGGCTCCTTTAGCTTGGGCAGGTCTGGCATGGGCTGCCACGTTAATTTCTCTGGTGTGGGGAGGTTGGGTGGATATGGGGACCTGGTTCTACTGGGGTCAGAGGCCAGGGACTCTCACCACCACTCCACTCCTTCTCACCCTATCTGTCCGGCTCGGCCCCTTGTGCTTGGTGCTCCAAGTAATGGCACACAATCTCCCCAGCGCACTTCTGTTCCCTCTGTCTCAAATCCCTTTGGTTATTCTCTACATAAAAGACATTTTCTAATGAAAACCCTGATTTTTTTCCCTCTTTCTGAGCTCAGCACTAGACTCTGTTCAATCATATCCCTTTCACAACCAATATTCACCTTCCACAGCATCTCCCTATATTTTCCTGCAGAAAGGAGGGAGGCGCTGCTGTCCAATCACCCTCCTCAGCTGCCAAAGAAATTGTGACCTCAGGCCAAGATTCTAAGGTGACTCAAAAGAAACAAAAAACACTTCTTTTCCTAAGATCTCTTGCTTTTGGAGACCCTTGTCCCACTGCCAACTTCCCTTTTTCCTGATTGGCTTTGATCCAGCAACTTCATTTATGCCCCAAACAGAATCATGTCTAAAACACAGAAGTTAGATACTTAATGCTTTAGCTGAATTGTCTTCAGACCATTTTTATTAAGTATTCTTGGAAACCATGAATATTGAAAGTAATGCTTTATACTTTTTCTCTTTTCCTGCATTTAGTTCCGTCACACAAACATGCTTACTGCATCAGGTTACATATGCACACGTTTCATGTAGAAGTTTCAAAAAGCAATTTCCTTTCAATATTTTTTAATACTCACCAGAGGATATGTTTCTTATTGACTCTAGGCTAGAAAGAGAGGAAGGAAGAGAGAGAAAGAGAGAGAGGAACAACAATGTGAGAGTGAAACATTAATTGGTTGCCTCCCATACTCACGCCCACCAGAGATCAGACCCGAAACCTAGGTACTATGTACCCTGATTGGGAATCAAACCTGCAACCTTTTGGTATATGGGACAACACTCCAACCAAATGAGCCACCCAGCCATGGCTAATTGCTTATCTTTTTACTAATAAAAATGCGATGCCACTGTTTAAGAAAAATATAAAACTTCAGAACACAAAATTTAACCCAATTAACTTTTAAAACATTTGCCCAAATCTGTCTCAAGGTCAGATTTACCTGCTAGGGGAACTATTTGTACACACCTTTAGAAACAATTGCTCACAGTTAAGATTCTAAAATCAGAACCAGTGTTCTTCTTGGCTATTTTGTTTTTTAAAGATCAGTAAAGATGATGTTTAAAATCTTGTGAGCTGACTTAATCTTTCCTTGTTTACTTACTTTGCAGTTAAGTCAGCAAAGTTAAAATACCGTTTAGCTCCACACTGGCGCCTTCATGCTTCCAAAACCTCAACAATTTTCCCGTTTTTGCTTGGTGGCAACTCAGAGTGCTCCTTCATGTTGTCCCAGATGACAAAGAAGAGAAGCCCCCCTGACTCATCCTCCTCCTCACCTTAGGAGATCTCCACTTTCCCCCAATGTCATGACTAGCATAGTTAGGGAAGTCAGCGAATGACGCCTTGAGACATCTTACTCTGACGAATGACTTTAAAAATTACCCCCTGGGGCTGACCTGCTGGAGATAAAGAAACAGATAAATTCCCCAAATGTGTCTCTTGCTCATAATATCCCTCAAACATGTCATAGTTTCATAGTAAGGACTGTGCAGTCTTTATCCAGGTATTTTTTGCTCATATTTCCTTCCTTAGACCTCTTGACATCACTTCCAAAGTCCAACATGGTAACAGGAGGGTCTTTGTGCCAGTCCTACTTTCAACACTGACTGTGATATTGCTGTCTGAGTGTGGATTGATGGGAAGAGACCCTCTGCATGTACACATACAGCTCCATTTCACAGACTCCCCTGCACCACCCTCATATATAAATTTGTATTAAATTCCTCTGTTAAACAGCCAAGGAGACACCGTCTTACTGTGAGCAATGGGGCTGTGTGGGAGGAGCCCAGAGAGCATGTCTTGGTGTAGCTTCTCTGGGCCTCTGAAAGTTTTAATGGGGCCCTAGAGTTGCCAGCAACACTGTCTAGTTCTTTCTAGATCATGAAAGCACAATTCTTACTAAGACCTTATCCTTTTAATATCAAGGATTATAACAATATTCCAGGAAAATTCACACTAATAGTCCATTTAAGGGAATATTTATAAACACACCTGAGTTCTTGTTCTTAACCAAATTCAGCATCAATAAGGCCACAACTTCATAGGTGGGGCATTAGTGAAAGTAGAGTTGAAATCCAGGTATCTCTGATTCATATCTCTGCATCCAACTCTCTAGTATTCCAGAAAGCCCATTTCCTCACAATCATCCTTCATCTTATTTCTCCAAATCTATACAATGACTCTACTCTCTATTGAATCTAGTATAAACCTCCAGGTCTAATTGAAGGCCTTCCATACTTTGGATATATCCTGCCTATCCAACATTGTCTTCCGCTGCTCAGTTGCTGTATGCTACCGATGTAATAAACTGGTTCCTAATATGGAAACCATGCTTATTTCCCTCTGTGTGAGACTTCACTTTACCACCCAGAGAATGGCCTTCTGCATTCCCTGGCCTCAGCAGCGGGTGCAGGGCTCAGCATGAGACCCACACAGAAGAAGAGAATTTTGCTGGGAGTGCTGGAATAGAGGCAGACAATTTATCCACAAGACCTGACCTGAGAGGAAGTAAGGTTTGGATCTATTGAAATTATGAGACACAGGTCAAGTGGGGAATAGGGCTAATTCAGAGAAAGTGAAGCAGGGGACTGTGAGACAGAAAAAGGGGTCCTGTCATCGGGCCCTGCATCAAACTACACCTAAAGCCAAACTTGGACTTTTTGTTATGCGGTCTTTTTGCTTTATACCCTTTTGCTTAGAGCTTCATTGGGTTATCTACCGCCTCCTGCCCCCCCCGCCCCCCCCACCCCCCCCGCCCCCCCCCGCCGCATACCACTTTATGTAGATTATTATGAAGATGATATGTCGAAGTACATGTGAAGTGCTTAACACTGTTTTACATGAAGAAATTACTCAATAAATGTTAGCTATTATTAGGGTCATGGTAGAAAGAGATTAAATCAACATAGTATTTAAAACTTTTTTTTTCTTTTAAAATTTTTTTATCTTAATTGTTGAAGCTATTACAGATGTCCCCCATTGACCCTCTCCACCCCACACCCACCCTTCACAGCACTATTGTCTGTGTCCATAGGTTATGCATATAAGTTCTTTGGTTAATCTCATCCTGCCCCCCCCCCCCCTTTCCCTCAGATTCATGAGTCTTTTCCATGCGTCTATGTCACTAGATCTATTTTGTTCTTCAGTTTATTTTGTTCTGTTGATTCTTTTTCCAACAGTGAAAAATAAGTGTGAAGTGCTTGTTTTGTGCAGTAAAGAATGATGAGACTTGGGAAAGTAGGAGGGAAATATATGAAGGTCTGCATTTGATGTTGGATTTTGCTATTTTCCAGGGATCAGTAACAGTGCCTCATGGTTAAAGATCTTTTTTTCATGCTTAAAAAATTCCCTTCATCATGTCTGATTTCCTTAGGCATTTTGTCATACTCTCTTAGCAAGCTAGAATCCTTTTGAATTTTGATTTTGGAGTCTCAGATGTGGGATGGCACATAGTTTAACATTACAACTAGATGCTTCAGTCTGACACACTCCATTGGGTACTAATCTGAGTCTTTTCATATGCCTCCAGTCTCTTAGGACCTTAGAAAAAGACCATTTTCCCAGGTGGATATCTAGCAATCTGGAAGATGTTTTCCAGATGGGGAATTAATTTGCTTCTTATTTTAGATGCACAGCAATGCATTTGCTTTAGAAATATTTTGTGTTGCCTAATAGCAAGATCTTCTTTGGATGATTAATGTTAACTTCTCCATCAGAGTCCAAATCTTAGTTTAACCATTTATTGACCTATATAACTTGATCAAATAGTGCAGACTCTCAAATAGTATGACACAATCTTTATGAAATGAAGGAAGTTATATTTTGCACTGGATGTTGGAATAGTGCTTTGTACTCTGAAATTAATGTGAGATGTTCCAGAGCAAGTGGTCATTATCACCCCCCACCCATTTTTAACTGAAGAGGATTTAATAACATTGACTCTAACTTTCTCTTGGTCTGATAATTACAAGGTATGTGATTTAGTCCAAATAAAGGTTAACATTTGTCGAGGTTTGTTTCAATCCTTTTTTCCTAGTGCCTTATATCCACAAGAGTTTCTGTCATTACTTTATCCCAGGACTTCTAGGACATGCTGGTATTTTCTATTGCATTCTGTCGCACAGAAGTTTCCCTAAGGCTTACCTTGTAACAGAGACAGTGCTGATGAAGAAGTACGAGAAATGTACCGGTTCATCCAAGTGGTTAGCAATCTTTTCTGTGAGCCTTCTCAAAAAGCACAGGTTACAATGATTACAACTGGTTATAACCGGTTATAAATTAAACGAAACCATTATTCTTTTTTTTTTTTTTAAATATATTTTATTGATTTTTTACAGAGAGAAAGGGAGAGAGATAGAGAGTTAGAAACATCGATGAGAGAGAAACATCGATCAGCCGCCTCCCGCACACCCCCCACTGGGGACGTGCCCGCAACCCAGGCACATGCCCCCGACCAGAATCGAACCCGGGACCCTTCAGTCCGCAGGCCGACGCTCTATCCACTGAGCCAAACCGGTCTCGGCGAAACCATTATTCTTTATTCCGCACCCTGTATAAATTGTTTCTCCATAGTACAAGTGAACGAGAGTTTGTTAAGAAGTCTTTAGAGAAACTGCACTAAAAAATGGTATAATTTTCTATAATTGTTATTCTCATTTAATATTTAAGTTCTGGAATTTTGAATGAGAACTTTTTTTCCCCTTTTAACAGTGCCTACTTTTAGATCGTGACAGGAAAGAGCAAACAGTTAAATTAAATTGACTATAAATCACAAGGAAAAAAAAAAAAGCAGAATGTTTAATAAGATAAGGGATTTGATATGTGAGAGAAACACTCAACAGAATTTCAACAGGCTGGTTCAATAACAGTGTTGATTCTAAACCTCTCAGAAATTAAGAGGAATTTCTTGAGAAGAAAGAGGAATTTAAGAGGGTAAATTGACATCATTTATATAAAATTTAAAAACACACAGAGCATACTAATTATAATTCAAGGTATCTGCCCTTATTATGGAAGTATAAAAACAAAGATGCTCATCTGAGGAGAGTATTAAACTCTTGGGAGGTGAAGTAGAAGGAAATTAAGGAAGTCTTCAAACAGGGCTTCAAACATATTTGCCTTGTTTTATTTCACTTTTATAAGGAGAAAACTTCAAGAAAATATGTCAAAAATTTAAGATGTGTTATATATTGGTTAATGATAAATAGTTATTTTGTTGTTGTTTTTAATTTTCTAAATTTTAAAAACCTTTCACATGAACAATATTAAAAAAAAATTAAGAAAATGCATTATTTACCTGAATAGAAGAATAGAATCATGGAATTTACAAACTGAGAAATTAGAGTATGATTCTAGTTTATGCTCTGTGTTTTATGAATGAGGACACTGGACTCAGAGAAGTAAAGTAATTTTTTAAGGTCACAGAGCTGAGCACCATCAGGATTCAACTCAGATCCAGCAAAACCTTCATAATGGTGAAGTATACCATCTCTCAGGGCAAGTGATAGAAGTCTCTTCACTGGAGACATTACAAACATGTCTGACCATTTTTAAAAAAAATGACACTTTGGGCTTGAAATTAATTCAGTTCAGCAAATATATTGAGTATGCAGTAAGCACAGGCATTGGATGTCCTCCCAAGACAAGATTCTTATAGATCTTTTCCATCTGTAACTAGCGTCCAGATGTCTTTCCTATTAATTGGTTTAATAAAGACAGAGAGACATAAAACTGTCTTATAATAATGCCATAATAAATGTCCTTGGTATACCAGAGGAGGGGTTAAAAGCCAAAGGCAAAGTAGAAAAAAACCAACCAGGACACAACTGCTTTGAAGATGTGAAATGCATGTTTAAAAGTAAGTGTTGACGGGGTGTCTATGGACAAGTGAAGTGGAATAGTGCTTAGGTTTCTCTATAGAAAACCTGAACGATTATGTTGTCTGTAACAGTCAGATTTCCAGGATCTAGAAATATCAGATAGGAAACCTAACTATCCTTCCTAAATCTTCTCTCTGATGGTCTATGTCAGAGATTTTCAATCGTTTTCATCTCATGGCACACATAAACTAATTACTAAAATTCTGCGGCACACCAAAATATATTTTTGCCGATCTGATAAAAAAAAAAGGTATAATTTTGATTCATTCACACCAGATAGCTATTGTTGTGTTGGCTGTTGTCATTATTATATTTGACAATCTAAGGGAAAAGAGGTCAGTGTCCCTGATAAAATGGTCACACTGATTTGGAAATCGCTGGTCTATGTAACCAAAAATGATTATAAAACCTCTTGGAACAAGAAAGAGGATGAAAAGCTACAAAGAAAAGAGCAGATCAGGGGTTGTCCTTACAGGGGGTGCTCCACACAGGCCGACAAGAAGAGCACGTGAAACAGCAGGAGTTTCTGGTTGCTCATGTTGGCAAATAAGAGAATAGGCTTGTTGAAATAGGCATTGGAAGCTCCATCTCCAGACAAGGTCTTATGCGACTGAAACCATTTCCTTTAAGTGCCGGGGTCCAACCCCAGCAGGTCCAGGGGTCCCCAAAGGTGTGGACGGAGTCGGCGAAGAAGGAAGGACACGGAAACAGTCTTCAGTTGATCAGCAGCCTAGCCAGGATCTCCAGCCAGGATCTCCAGCCAAGTTCTGGTCTGCATCTCCAAAGAAGTTCTGGTTAGGATCTCCAGCCAGGTTCTGTAGCCATGTTGTCTTGCTAGGTTCTCCAGCTAGGTTCTGTAGCCAAGTTCCCTCGCTAGGTTCTTCAGCCAGGTTCTGTCCAGGTTCTCCAGCCAGGTTCAGTTACCAGGTTCTAGTCAGGTTCTCTTGCCAATTTCTGTAGTCAGGTTCAGTCCAGGAACTTTTGCCATGTTCTCTCCAGCGAAGTTCTGCTGTCTCTAGAGAACGTTCTGTGTAGGTTCTGTGCCTAGGTTCCGTCTCTCTTGGTTCCGTATTCTAAGTTCTGTGTCTTGCTGTCTTATTACATCTGTATTTATACCAGTTGATTCAATCCTATCAATCTCTATTACAAAGGTTAGGGCATTTCTTATCTCCATTCCAGGGAGTAAAGATTATGTAGCTTAAGCATGATTGTTCATAGTTAAAGTGATTAATTACCCGCCTGGCACTTAGTTAAGAGGTTTTATTCCCTCCCTAACTTCAGGGGAAAATCCCTACCTGGGGAAACAACCTTTCTCAGAGAGGTAACCTTGGTTAAAACACATAGTGCCAAGAAGGTGAGCAAACATATTAAGAACAGTATGCCATATATGCCAGGTCCCTTGAAACAGCAAGCATGGACCGGCTCCCGGCAAATTCCCCCTTTTTTATTTTTTAAAAGCCAGGCATTAAAAAGAAAAACCCGAAATGCTCTCTTGTATCCATTTTAAGAGTAGGATTGGCACTTTCCGCTATTACCTGAGTCCTGATCTATCACCCCAGGGAGAGCTTGCCAATCCTGCACTTTCCCTGGGTGGAAAGGCTGCAGTGGGGTTAAGGATAAGGCTCCTTGGGCCTACCTCCTCCCATGCCTTTACATTTACCTTTCCTTCCTCAGAAAAGCATGGACATACTTCTTATATAAAACATTCTGTCTGACTGGGAGTAACCTTAATTCCTCTGCTAGCAAGCATATGTGTTAAAAGATCAATACAGAGTCTTATTTCTTTAGACTCAGTATGGCACATCTTCTTAATCTAAAGATCAATACAGAGTCTTCTTTCTTTGCACTCAGTATGGCACATCTTCTCAATCTAAGTTCTGTACTATCCACCTTCTTACCCTACTTATCCTCTATAGGGGGGTCTGCAGTACCCTGGTGGAGTCCTATCCATCCCGAATGTGGGGGTTCTCAATGGGGGGGGGCTTACCTAGGGGAATCCTGTTCCAGGAGTTCCCAAAGGTGTGGACGGAGTCAGCGAAGACTATCCACCCTCTTCCTACGGTGGAGTCCTATCCATCCCGAGAGTGGGGCCAAGACTATCCACCCTCTTCCTACGGTGGAGTCCTATCCGTCCCGAGTGCGGGGCGCTTACCTAGGGGTCCCTGTTCAGGCGCCAGATACCGGAGTCCAACCCCAGCAGGTCCAGGGGTCCCCAAAGGTGTGGATGGAGTCGGCGAAGAAGGAATGACATGGAGACAGTCTTCAGTTGATCAGCAGCCTAGCCAGGATCTCCAGCCAGGATCTCCAGCCAAGTTCTGGTCTGGATCTCCAGAGAGGTTCTGCTTCGGATCTCCAGCCGGGTTCTGTGTCCATGTTCTCTTGCTAGGTTCTCCAGGTTCTCCAGCCAGGTTCTGTAGCCATGTTCCCTCGCTAGGTTCTCCAGCCAGGTTCAGTCACCAGGTTCTAGTCAGGTTCTCTTGCCAATTTCTGTAGTCAGGTTCAGTCCAGGATCTTTTGCCATGTTCTCTCCAGGGAAGTTCTTCTGTCTGTAGGTTCTGTGTAGGTTCTGTCTTCTTAGTTCTGTGTTCTAAGCTCTGTATTCTAAGTTCTGACTCTTGCTGTCTTATTACATCTATATTTATACCAGTTGATTCAATCCTATCAATCTCTATTACAAAGGTTAGGGCATTTCTTATCTCCATTCCAGGGAGTAAAGATTATGTAGCTTAAGCATGATTGTTCATAGTTAAAGTGATTAATTACCCGCCTGGCACTTAGTTAAGAGGTTTTATTCCCTCCCTAACTTCAGGGGAAAATCCCTACCTGGGGAAACAACCTTTCTCAGAGAGGTGACCTTGGTTAAAACACATAGTGCCAAGAAGGTGAGCAAACATATTAAGAACAGTATGCCATATATGCCAGGTCCCTTGAAACAGCAAGCATGGACCGGCTCCCAGCAAATTCCCCCTTTTTTATTTTTTAAAAGCCAGGCATTAAAAAGAAAAACCCGAAATGCTCTCTTGTATCCATTTTAAGAGTAGGATTGGCACTTTCCGCTATTACCTGAGTCCTGATCTATCACCCCAGGGAGAGCTTGCCAATCCTGCACTTTCCCTGGGTGGAAAGGCTGCAGTGGGGTTAAGGATAAGGCTCCTTGGGCCTACCTCCTCCCATGCCTTTACATTTACCTTTCCTTCCTCAGAAAAGCATGGACATACTTCTTATATAAAACATTCTGTCTGACTGGGAGTAACCTTAATTCCTCTGCTAGCAAGCATATGTGTTAAAAGATCAATACAGAGTCTTATTTCTTTAGACTCAGTATGGCACATCTTCTTAATCTAAAGATCAATACAGAGTCTTCTTTCTTTGCACTCAGTATGGCACATCTTCTCAATCTAAGTTCTGTACTATCCACCTTCTTACCCTACTTATCCTCTATAGGGGGGTCTGCAGTACCCTGGTGGAGTCCTATCCGTCCCGAGTGTGGGGTTCTCAATGTGGAGGGCTTACCTAGGGGAATCCTGTTCCAGGGGTTCCCAAAGGTGTGAATGGAGTCGGCGAAGACTATCCACCCTCTTCCTACGGTGGAGTCCTATCCATCCTGAGAGTGGGGCTTACCTAGGGGTCCCTGTTCGGGCGCCATATGCTGGGGTCCAACCCCAGCGGGTCCAGGGCTCCCCAAAGGTGTGGACGGAGTCGGCGAAGAAGGAATGACATGGAGACAGCGTTCAGTTGATCAGCAGCCTAGCCAGGATCTCTAGCCAAGTTCTGGTCAGGATCTCCAGTGAAGTTCTGGTTAGGATCTCCAGAGAGGTTCTGTGTCCATGTTGTCTTGCTAGGTTCTCCAGCCAGGTTCTCCAGGTTCTCCAGCCAGGTTCTGTAGCCATGTTGTCTTGCTAGGTTCTCCAGCCAGGTTCTGTAGCCAAGTTCCCTCGCTAGGTTCTTCAGCCAGGTTCTGTCCAGGTTCTCCAGCCAGGTTCAGTTACCAGGTTCTAGTCAGGTTCTCTTGCCAATTTCTGTAGTCAGGTTCAGTCCAGGAACTTTTGCCATGTTCTCTCCAGTGAAGTTCTGCCAAGAAGGTGAGCAAACATATTAAGAACAGTATGCCATATATGCCAGGTCCCTTGAAACAGCAAGCATGGACAGGCTCCCAGCATTTAAGGTCAGTGGAATGAGCAGCCATGTTTCCAGGGTTCTCCCAAATCTATGATTCTAAACCTATTTCTGTCATCAAAGCTAAATGTTGTTTAACCAAAGAGTTGCTGGTAATGTTTGCCTAGAGTTATAAGTATTGAAGCAAGTTTGGGTGCTTCTAGATTCCATGATGTAAATGGCTAAAGAAGCTGGTGGTGGTGAGGAGGGGAGTTGTGCAATGAGGTGGGTATTGACAATTGAGGAGCAAACCAAGGACAGAGAAGACTTTTCCACATGCATTTGGAAGCCACACACATTCCTGTTGAGACCACTATTCAGCCATCTTCATGTGGTCTCATGTATCAATAATGGCGGGAGGTGCTGCGGAGATGGCTGTACCAATATCCACCTCCCACCCCATAGCCACTGCTACCCACAAGGTCACTGGGGAGAATGAAGGGTGAATGTCCAGAGGTGAGATAGGGACCTGGGGGAAAGGAAGAAAAGGAGGATTGATGATACTTTCCAGTTTTCTTGCCTTTTTTTCCTGTACATCATTGAAACTACAGCTCCTTCCACTCTCAGAAGTGTCCCCGTTTGGACGATAAATTATATAATTACCCCAGAGGGGTCATGGGACATAGTGCAAACATATATATGGCTTGTGTTAATCCAGCTGAGAACATTAAAGTCATCCCTTGAAAATTTGGGCACTGTGATAGTTTCTGCTCTGACTCACAGCTGAGTTAAGGGGCGAAATGTCAGTATACCACAATTTCGTACATCCAACTGTTACAAAGGCTATGAATTTAAATGGTTCCTGTGTTTGAAGCTTCAAATGAGCCCTGTCAAATTCCCAGGGTTGTCAGGGACTGATTCTACTCACTTGAATTACCTCCTCAGTTCTGCAAAGGAGAGTTTGACTATCTGCTAAAAATTGCTTTTTATAAACATTACCTTTCCTTTTTAATATGGAAGGCTAAGCCACAAATATTTTGCAGCATATTTGAGAATATATTTCTAGAAAATACAACTGATTATCTTTAAGATCAGCCAGCCAGCATTTACTATCATCCTTGAATAGAGGAAAGAATCAATGATTAAATCTGAAAATAAATATGGGTATTTTAAATGAACCAGATTCTTTTGCCATCATTATCATCATCATCATCATCATCATCATCATCATCTTATTCATGTGTTTTCCTCCCTCTGGTAACATGTTAATATACAGCACATGTTCGAGATCACCAACAGAAGCAGGCACAGAGACCAAATGAAACGAACAACAACAGACAGTTCTAGGTATTCTAGGCAGTGCTTCTTGTAGGCCGGGGAGTGACTGATAATGAGGTAAAGGACTCAGGGGGCTCACCAGCAATTCACACAGCAGCTAATTTGGTATTTCTTGCGGGAAAAGAACTGGAAGCCGCACAGGGTTTGTTTAGGAAAGAACTTGGCCAAGTTAGTTGATTAGGGTGTTTCAGGAAGAACAGATTACACTGCAATTACCATCAGAATACAAAATAGAGATGTGAAGTGAATTCTATCTAGGAAAGGCCTTTTCCTGAATCCCGTTTTGCGCCTGGGTAGAAGTGTCCCACATAAAGGAAAATGGTAGCTTCTTTTTCTCAAGAATGCAGGCAAAACAAAACAAAACGAAAATAACCCACCTAACTGCTAATAAAAGCCCCCACCCTCACCCCCAGAGGTGAGAGAACAAAGGGCACCATCTTCTGTGTGGTTTGGAGAATGCCCTGTATGTAATTAGAAAGCCAGCTGGCATATCAAAAGAAGATCAAGAAGTGTAAACTTGAAACTGGATTTGCAGCTACAAAGGGGAGATCCATGCCACTTGCAGGGAGGAAAGTCATGGGGAAAAGAGCGTAGCTCCTGACCCTTCTGGTATTTCACAGTCAAAGGAGGAGACTGACCGATCGCCTTGTCTCTCTCATTCAGAGGCCAGGACAGGTGGGGTGGATGCTAAAGAAGAAAGGGCTCTGGGAGGAAAATACTGTTTTGAGTTTTATGCCAGCTTTAGAGAGTATGAGATTGGAGGTGGTGACCCTAGGTTTTTGATTCTTACATGTTTACGAACCATTGATGGTGGGCTGCAGCTGCTGGGAATGGGTCCTAGGGGTGCTGAGATAATGACCTCCTCAGCTCAGGGCCGTGGGCCAAGCCTGGGGCAGCCAGATCCCCTCTGTGGTGGCCTCAGGCCACGAGTGGCTGCATCTTTGCTCCAGGGTGATGCTGAAACATGATCACTTCTATCGATGTGTGCTGTGAGGTGAAAAAAGTTGAAAAGCCTTGGAATAGGGTCATCAGTTTGGGAACACCTGGGTGCTGCTGAAGATGTGGGTTGAGGTGTGGTCCCCCCAAAATATATGTCCAAATCCTGACCCCTGGACCTTCTTTGGAAATAGTCTTTGCAAATGAATTAAGTTAATCTCAAAATGAGATCATCCTGGATTTAGAGTGGGTCCTATATCCAATGACCTTATAAGACAAAGGAGGAGATTTGACACAAACAGGAAGCAGGTCACGTGAAGAGAGAGGCAGAGGTTGGAGTTATGTGACCACATGTCAAGGAATGCCCAGAGCTACCAGAAGCTGGA
Source organism: Myotis myotis (assembly GCF_014108235.1). Lineage (NCBI taxonomy): Eukaryota > Metazoa > Chordata > Mammalia > Chiroptera > Vespertilionidae > Myotis > Myotis myotis. The sequence continues at coordinate 53,406,360 of NW_023416379.1, forward strand.
AGAGGCAAGAGGGATTTTCCCGTAGAGCCTTTGGAGGGAGTGTGGCCTTGCCATCACCTTGGTTTTGGAGTTCGGAGAAAATACATTTCTGTTGTTCTAAGCTACCAAGTTTGTGGTAATTTGTCGTGACAGCTCTCGGATGTGAGCATATTTCTATCTTGCCATCTGTTCTTTGCGGAAAACGCCAATGTTTCCTTGCCTTCTCCCTTGTATGTTCCCTTTCCCTTTCCCTTTCCCCTCCTCTTACAAAGGTCTCCACTGGCTACTCTGTTCCAAGGACTGGCAGACGGTGGGACTCCAGACCCAAGTAAGCATGGTGTCTGCTCTCAGCTCATTTGGGTGGAGGAGACAGACCTACACAGGTACTTCAAAGTACAGTAGGTTCTGGAGTTGCTGCCAGTATGAAGTGCCATGAGAATTCAGAAGAGGGAACACATTATTCAGTGGGTGTATGGGGAGTCTTCCCTGAGGTGAGAGCATTGATACTGCATCTCCTGAAAGATGAGTGAGATGAAGATGAGAGGACAGTGGAAACAGGCACTCACATGGAGGGGAATGTCATTTGGGGCGGGGGGGCCGGGATGCCGAGGGGTCTTTGATGGATGGCTCATCAGTGATATTATATGTGCTTTTTCTAGTTTTGTGACATGTGATGAAATACTGGGCTGTTTGGTATGTTCCATTACCTACATTCCATTTTGCTGGGTTCAGATTTTGAACTGTGTTGAGCATGGGAATGAATTATGGCCCAGAGCTGTCCTAGGAGGTGGCCTGGGAAGTACGGAGGGGCCATATAAACTCTAGGATTGCCCACAAACAAGACTTATTGGAAGGAAAGAGAATTCGCTGAAAATAGAACATAGTCCCTGGGTCCACTCAAATGCAGACCCAGGTTCAGCACTCTCCTGGGTCGTGGGGTGCAGATTGGGACACTTGAAGGCGGTAGAGAAATGCTGAGACAGGCACTGTGGCTCCTCTATCCTGGGGAATGGAAAACTATATCATTGTCTCATTTTAAAATTAGAAGTATTCTGAAGGCTGAGATGTCAGTTGTCCAAGTTTGAAACAAATGCTTTTGCCTTGTCAGTTTTGGCATCTGGGCTTAAGAACCTACATTTGACTCTCAGCATTTCACATTCCAACAGAGGCAGGTGGACTTGGTCCTAAAACCTTAGATCTGTGGGCAGTATTCCAAATATACTCACTTAAGCCAAAGAAGGTGAATTATGTTTCTCACCTTGGAGGTAGATCACTGTTAAACAAAAAGGAGTCAGCTTGGGTTAGGTGAGATGCTCCTGGTGTAGTGTAATATACCTCTCAGTGCTGACTCACTGATGACTCACCTCCCCTGTGCCACTGAGTGCCCGAAGCCGGTCCATCCTTGCTGCTTGACACAGTCGCTGCAGGGAAGAAACATCTGCACAGCATGTTTCAAGGGACCTGGCATATATGGCATACTGTTCTTAGTATGTTTGCTCCCCTTCTTGGCGCTATGTGTTTTAACTAAGGTCACATCTCTGAGAAAGGTTGTTTCCCCAGGTAGGGATTTTCCCCTGAAGTTAGGGAGGGAATAAAACCCCTTAACTAAGTGCCAGGTGGGTAGTTAATCACTTTAACTATGAACAATCATGCTTAAGCTACATAATCTTTACTCCCTGGAATGGAGATTGATAGGATTAAAATTAACTGGTATAAATACAGATGTAACAAGACAATAAAAAACAGAACCTGGTTGTTGGGGTCCAACCCCAGCAGGTCCAGGGGTCCCCAAAGGTGTGGACGGAGTCGTCAAAGAAGGAATGACACAGAGGCAGCGTTCAGTTGATCAGCAGCCTAGCCAGGATCTCTAGCCAAGTTCTGGTCAGGATCTCCAGCGAAGTTCTGGTTAGGATCTCCAGCCAGGTTCTGTCCAGGTTCTCCAGTCAGGTTCAGTCACCAGGTTCTAGTCAGGTTCTCTTGCCATGTTCTATCCAGGTTCTGTAGCCAGGTTCTGTTTCTAGGGTCTTCAGCCAGGTTCTCTCACTAGGTTCTGTCTCTAGGTTCTGTGGCCAGTTTCTGTCCAGGACCTTTTGCCATGTTCTGTCTCTAGGTTCTGTCTCTAGGTTCTGTGGCCAGTTTCTGTCCAGGATCTTTTGCCATATTCTCTCGCTAGGTTCTGTCTCTAGGTTCTGTCTAGGTTCTGTGTGGGTTCTGTGTCTAGGTTCTGTGTCTGTTGTCTTGTTACATCTGTATTTATACCAGTTGATTCCAATCCTATCAATCTCTATTCCAAAGGTTAGGGTGTTTCTTATCTCCATTCCAGGGAGTAAAGATTATGTAGCTTAAGCATGATTGTTCGTAGTTAAAGTGATTAACTACCCGCCTGGCACTAGTTAAGAGGTTTTATTCCCTCCCTAACTTCAGGGGAAAATCCCTACCTGGGGAAACAACCTTTCTCAGAGAGGTGACCTTGGTTAAAACACATAGTGCCAAGAAGGTGAGCAAACATATTAAGAACAGTATGCCATATATGCCAGGTCCCTTGAAACAGCAAGGATGGACCGGCTCCCGGCACCTGGTGACCAAACCTGGCTGGAGAACCTGGCGAACCTGGCTGGAGAACCTAGCTAGAGAACATGGCAAGAGGTCCTGGACAGAACCTGGCTGGAGATCCTGGATAGAACCAGGCGAGAGAACCCAACCATGCTGGTCAACTGAACACTGCCTCCATGTCATTCCTTCTTCGCTGACTCCGTCCACACCTTTGGGGACCCCTGGACCTGCTGGGGCTCGACCCCAACATATGGCGCCCGAACAGGGGCACTTAGGTAAGCCCCCCTTCACTCGGGACTGATAGGACTCCACCTTAGGAAGAGGGTGGATAGTCTTTGCCGACTCTGTCCACACCTTTGGGAGCCCCTGGAACAGGATTCCCCTAGGTAAGCCCTCCCCCCCCCCCATTGAGAACCCCACACTTGGGATGGATAGGACTCCACCAGCGTGCTGCAGACCCCCCTATAGAGGATAAGTAGGGTAAGAAGGTGGATAGTACAGAACTTAGATTGAGAAGGTGTGCCATACTGAGTCCAAAGAAAGAAGACTCTGTATTGATCCTTAGATTGAGAAGATGTGCCATACTGAGTCTAAAGAAAAAAGACTCTGTATTGATCTTTTAACACATATTCTTGCTAGCAGAGGAGTTAAGGTTACTCCCAGTCAGACAAAACATTTTATACAAGAAGTATGTCCATGCTTTTCTGAGGAAGGAAAGGTAAATGTAGAGGCATGGGAGAAGGTAGGCCCAAGGAGCCTTATCCTTAACCCCACTGCAGCCTTTCCACCCCAGGAAAGTGCAGGATTGGCAAGCTCTCCCTGGGGTGATAGATCAGGACTCAGGTAATAGCGGAAAGCACCAATCCTACTCTTAAAATGGATACAAGAGAGCATTTCGGGCTTTTCTTTTTAATGCCTGCTTTGGATTGAGTAAATGCATTATGTGCATCACCACAATGGACCCAGAGAAGCTGCTTGTCCCATCGTTCCAAAGACTTAGAGTTGCCCCGATGACAGAAAAGCGGAAAAAAGAAGAAAAGAAAGGCTATGCAAGGGACTGAGGTGCCAACATGGGGTCAGCTGAAGAAGTTAACAACTGAGGCCCAACAGATGGTAGAAAAGCAAGAAGTGGAAGCTACTCTCTCAGCCAAGTCCGAGGACTCTGAGTAAATCAGCAAAAGAAACTTTCATTTAGCAGAAACTCACTTATTTCGTCAAATGGGAAGATTTATTTACAGGAGCCTGGAAGGGACCTGATGTACTTTTAACCTGGGGGAGAGGATATGCTTATATATTTCCACAGGATGCAGGCTCACCTGTGTGGATTCCAGACCGTCTAATCTGACCTTATGTCACACCACCCTCCGTCTCCTCCTCATTCTCCTCCTTCCCGGTATCATCCATATCAGCTAACCCAGAGGGCACAGCTGACTCCTCCCCAGACACTGACACCACCATCAAGCATGGCCCTGGTGGACCCATGATCCAGACCTTCAACAAGCTGATCCTCCGGGAAGCCCATCACCAATGATGCCGCCCGCTAGCCAGATCAACAAGGACAACCAAACCACCGACTTGAGGACAGCTGAAATCCCTTGACTGAAGAGGCCAGCAACCTTCTACAGGAACAAGGCTCCTTGTGCACTCCATCCACTATGTTTATAGCTATGCTCGCTATTATTGCTTGTCAGTCTTCTTCTGAGTCTTAAACAACCCAATCCGAGAGGTGGCTGCTGATTTTACATGCGCTATCATTTAAAAAATAAAAAAGGGGGAATTTGCCGGGAGCCAGTCCATCCTTGCTGCTTGACACAGTCGCTGCAGTGAAGAAACATCTGCACAGCATATGTTTCAAGGGACCTGGCGTATATGGCATACTGTTCTTAATATGTTTGCTCACCTTCTTGGCACTATGTGTTTTAACCAAGGTCACCTCTCTGAGAAAGGTTGTTTCCCCAGGTAGGGATTTTCCCCTGAAGTTAGGGAGGGAATAAAACCCCTTAACTAAGTGCCAGGCGGGTAGTTAATCACTTTAACTACGAACAATCATGCTTAAGCTACATAATCTTTACTCCCTGGAATGGAGATAAGAAACACCCTAACCTTTGGAATAGAGATTGATAGGATTGGAATCAACTGGTATAAATACAAATGTAACAAGACAACAGGACACAGAACCTAGACACAGAACCTAGACACAGAACCTAGACACAGAACCCACACAGAACCTAGACAGAACCTAGAGACAGAACCTAGCGAGAGAATATGGCAAAAGATCCTGGACAGAGCCTGGCTACAGAACCTGGCTGGAGAACTAGCGAGAGAACATGGCTAGAGAACCTGGCAACAGAACTTGGCTGGAGATCCTAACCAGAACTTGGCTGGAGATCCTGGCTAGAGCTCCTGGCTAGGCTGCTGATCAACTGAACGCTGTCTCCGTGTCATTCCTTCTTCGCCGACTCCGTCCACACCTTTGGGGACCCCTGGACCTGCTGGGGTTGGACCCCAGCAATTGAGCAATCTACTTAACTCATTTATGCCTCAGTTTTCTCACCGGTAAAATGGGGATGATATTAATACCTTCTTCATATGTTTGTTGTCAAGTTAAAATGAGGCAATACATGTCAAGTGCTGAGCACTGTGCCGGCTCATAATCAAGCAATTGTTAAAGGGTAATACGTATGACCACAATCACTTCATGCAGAGAATTATATGAGATGATCATGTGAAATGCCTGGAATTTATGAGCATTAGATCCTGTTTTTATTGGAGAGGAAACTGAGGTTTAAAGAGAACAGTGGCCTGCCCAAGGCCAAACAGCTGGCAAAGGCAAAGCTGAGAATCAAACTCAGACAGACTCAAAGCTCCAGATCCTTCCCCTCCACCAATTCAGGATGTTAGAACCCCCTCTTGGTCTGACATCCCTTTGATGATAAGCACACTCTGTTTTTTCAATAAGATATTTCTCTTCTAAATTTTGTTTTCAAGGGAAAAGCAACATGTTTTTTTGTTGTTGTTGTTGTTCAGGTAAGTAAAGTATGTTTGTGCCAAGCCCTAGAGGAATACCTAGGAAACTTCAAAGAATTGAACATGCACACTTTTTAATTTAGTAAAAATGCCATATTCCTGTAAAGATTTTGCCTAGTTCTGCTTTCAAAAGAGGAATAAACCAGGAAATTACAGGAAAAGCCTCTTTTCCTTATGGGTCTGGAATAAATTTAAAGTAGGATGTTATTGCTACATTTATATGTAGAAAAAATGTCTTTGGAAAAAGAACTTTTGAGTTGTTTCAGATACTCATTTTAGTGCCTTGAAATTAAACTTGCAGTCAAACAGAGGTGGTAAGAGGAGCCTGCAGAATTTCTGCTAGATCCGGTTCCTCAACCTTGGACTATTAAAATTTGGGGCTATGTAATTCTTTGTTTCAGGGGGCTATCTGGTATATTGTAGCATGTTTAGCAGCATCTCTGGCTTCTACCACGTGCCAGTAGCAACCCCCTCCCCCTCCAAGTCGTGACAATCAAAGACGGCTCCAGATGTCCCTTGGGACATAATCACACATGGTTGAGAACAACTGAGCTAGATAAAAAAAAAAGTTATCATCAGTTAATATTTGTGCTTATCCTCATGGTTTGTGGCATTGTATTAACAGCACATCTGCTTCCTGGCAGTCCGAAGGCTCCAAGGAACAGCAGAACAGAGACCTCACTACCATAGGATTCTATTAGGACTCCATTCTCCTATTTTTAAAATGACAGCTTTATTGAGATAGAATTCACATACCATAAATTAACCCATTTAAAATATACAATTCAGTGGTTTTTAGTATATTCACAGAGTTGTGCAACCACTACCACTATTTAATGTTAGAATTTTTCATTGCCCCCCAAAGAAACTCCATACTCACAAGCAGTCCCACTCCTTTCCTAATCCTTGGCAACCACTAATCTACTTTCTGTCTTTATGGATTTGTGGAATTCCATTCCTACATGTGAGATATTTGGTGTGAAAACCTAATTGCCAATGTGAATAAGGTCCCTTCTCGACTGGATAGCTTCTCTTTCCCCTTAGATGCTTTACATGTTGTTTTAAAGTCCAGCTCAAGATGTTTCTTCCAGGAAGCCTTCCCTGGTTTCCTCTCTGGTCTGACTGTCTCATCTTCACCCTGAGGCTCCTCTCTCCTTCCTGTGGAACCAATCGCCGCTCACTTTGGTAGCACTTTGCTGGGGAAGATACCTTCCCACCATGCACTCAGGAAAGAGCTTCGAGGAATCGTTGGTGTCACAGAGTCAATATTGTTTGGTGGCTGATCTGTCCTGGGCCTCAAAGGGTGTTTTGTGAGATGAAAAAACAAACCAACAAAATGAAAGATATTGAGTGAACTAGGTGTGCCCTCAGATTTCCTGAAAGTCGTATCAGTGGCTGAGGCTTTTTGAGCTTGGACACTGGGGTGACGGGCAGGGGTGGAAAAGTCAAGTGAAAAACCCACAAATGACCCCAGCTGCAACAGTCAATCACAACAGGAAAGACCAAGCAGGGAGTATTTGTAGGGAGTGGCCATAGGGTCAAGCCTTGGACTGACCTGTGGCAGGGCCACAAACAAGTCCCAGCTTGGAGGGCAGAGCCCTCCTAGCACAATTAAGCTTGACCTTATAGTCCTCTCTCATTCCTTCCTAGGTAGCTAATGGGCTGCGGGAGGTGCAGCAAGTGCTGCCAAAACAAGGCTTGAGTAAGGAAACTCGCAATAGCATTGTAAACATGTTGACCACTCCCCTTGTTTTGGTTTGTGTGCTCTGACTATAAAATAAAGCGTGGGCTTACTGGTTGGGTCACTGTTTCTTCATCCAGGCAGTGATCCACCTGGTCCCAACTGTATTCTCTTGTCTGTTTTCTTGAATCCTTCACTGCCCCTCCTCAGGCTCACCCCTGGCCATGCTGGATGTGGTTCAAGTGTTCTCAAAGGTTTACAGCTTTGTTTGTGGAAAGCCAGAGCAAGGAGCTAGTGCTGGTCCTCTAACCACTTCCAACCTGCCACCCTCCAACTTTGGAGAGGTGGCAGCAAGCCCCCACCATCACTGGGGCCCACTGGGGCCTATGTGAGAAAGATGTGGGAAGGGAAGGAACGAACTTCCCTGAGTGTTTACCATCTGTCAGCACTGGGCCAGAATGGTAGTAGCTAAGAACACTGTATCCCCTGGGTACCCAGCTCAGCAGTAAGTGCTCACGTGTAATTCTCAGAACAACCCAATGAGACAGGTGCTACCAACATGGCCATTTTAGAGATGAAGAAGCTGAGACCTAGAGGGATTAAGTTGTTCAAGGTCACTGAAAACTGGTGGAGTAGGGCTTGGTCCAGAATCTGGGTGTGTAACGTTGCATCCCCCGCTTCTCCGAGGAACACTGCAGATCTGACAGACATTAACTTCTCTTAGTTCTCATGGCAAATCTGTTAGGCGAATATTATTACCCCATTTTCCCAATGAGGAACCTGAAACTCAAAGAGACGAACTGTCCTGCAGCTCACAGGTGGCAGAGCCAGGATTCAAACCCAGGTACAACGAGTTCACCCCACAGCGATGCCGCCACGGACAGCACCTATGACTGGGTCCTTCTAGGGGGCAGCCTGGAAGCCTTAGCTCTCATCTTGCTGGAAAGAAGAGACTCTGCTTATTAAGGGCAAATTGCTTAATTGTTTTCTTATCTTTAAGTGAGGGCGAGAAACACATTTGTCTGATTTTCCTGGCAGAGATAGAAAGAATATGGAAAAACTTAGAATCTCGGAAAGTAGTTGGGAGAAACAGGATTCATCTGTCTGCATTTCTTAAAAGAATTTTTCAGACTTAAGGACTGGCGAGTGTGTGAGCTGGACTGGTGGCCAGGCCCCTGGGTCAGGATGCTGACATCGCATCTCTGGGAAGGCTCACCTCCTGCACAGGCCTGCCTGTCTCGGAGATCAGCAAACCTTGAACTTGATAAATATAGATGAACACACCTCGAACCTGAGCAGAAGCTCATCAAAGAAGAGGGCTAATTACGGGTCTGGTTATTTACATAATTTGGATGACAATCTTGAAAATAGTTATACATCAGTGATTCATGATTTTAATCAGGCTGCAAATAATGAAGAATAACACAGATCAAGCTATGCTGATGTGCACAACTTTAAACATATAGTTCAGCACTTCTACGTAGAGCAAAATGCCAGGGATTGCAAATTATCTTAGCTGTTATGGAGAAATGGGGTAATGGATCAAAAAAAAAAGTATGGATAGTAAAAATTGATCAAGACAGTTATTTGAATGTGGAATTAGATGAATCTGTAACTGCTTTAACCAAAGTATATAGCTGTAACATAGAGTACATCTTGGTGAAAGCTTAGTGGGTAGGAACATGGCATAAATGAAAGAATTTTATTACCATAAAACCATGAAGTTCAATTTTATGCAAAAAATAAAAATGACAGGCAATCTAACAATCGGGCTATCTAAGAAATAATATTCCACAGACATAATCTACTTTCCGCTGGCTATAGATAGCTTGATTGCTTTAGTAACAGATAACTGACCCCATGAAGCAACTTGTGCTTCCTATGGAGGCTTTATCCTGTCTGCAGACTTATATACATGCATGCCTTCTGCCTGCAGTGCCCTCTTCCTCTTGCTGGCTAGCGTGTACTTAACCTCACTGACCCTCTGTCCCCCACAACCTTCAATAGACAAGGTTACTGTCCTCCCCTAATGAGTCATTTTTGCTTCCCTTACCACCATCATAGCATTCACAATTACAATCCATGGGCTATTTATGTGAATGTGCCATTTGTGTGGCAGTTAAGGGTGCTGGGTTCAAATTCTGAAGCTGCCACTTGCTAAGCCTCAGTTTTCACATTTTCAAAATGGAGATAATGCCCATTGAGACAAAGACTGACAGCTAATTACCACACAGTGGACACACAGTAAGATAGCATTTTCCAGCCTTTTCTATAGTGATGAAAGGTCATGTGACTGACGACAGACAATGGAATAGGAGCAGGTGTTATGAGGACAACTTACAATACTGGCCCTTAATAAAACCCCCATTCTTTTCTCCCCTTTGCCAGGTTAAGGCAGTTTAGAACTGTAACCTCATAAAATCAGTTTAAAAGGCAGCAGAGACTTAGCCCCAAAATCATTACTTCTAAAGGCGCAACCCTCTACCCCAATTAAGAATACCCGTTTTGGACTTCAAGTGAGTGTAAAATGAACATCTCTGTAGAAGCTGCTGATAGCTGGGGCTGTATCTGTTACAGCAGCTAGGATTGTCTTAACTAACACACCAACGCCATAGACGTGTGCACTGTTGTGAAGATTATGGTTGACAGAGTTCCTGGAACGTAGACCCTTAACAAAGTCTGACAAATGAATGGGCTATTAAGTTTTCCAAAAGAGAATACAGAATCTATAATAATAAAAGTGTAATATGCAAATGGACCAAATGACTGAACAGCAGAACGACCTTCCGGATGTCCACGCTATGACACCCACTGGCACCAGGTCAGCCAAGGCCAGTGGGATGTGATTGGTTGGGGGCCAGCCATTGCCCATGATCACCTTGCAGAGGGAGGCCCAGGCCATCGACCAATGGGCTGCGACAGGTGGGTGGGGCCTCCCTCTGCAGGGGCGATCCATCCTGGAGCCCTGGTGGGTGGGTGGGGCCTACCTCCTTGGGGCAATCAATCATGGGGCTCCTGGACTGTGAGAGGGCACAGGCTGGGCCGAGGAACCCTTCCCCCCAGTGGACGAGTTTCATGCACCAGGCCTCTAGTTTGTACATAAAATTATTTTCTTGCTCTTTTTCATGGCACCTTGGAGGCTGTTGGCTGCTTCAGGATGAAGCTCAACATCTCTTTCCCAGGCACTGGCTGCCAGAAACTCATTGAAGTGGGTGATGAACACAAATTTCATACCTTTAATGAGAAGCATATGGCCTCAGAAGTTGCTGCTGAGACTCTGGGTGAAGAATGGAAGGGTTATGTGGTTTGAATCACTGGTGGGAACGACAAACAAGTTTTCCCCATGAAGCAGGGTGTCTTGACCCATGGCTGAGTCTGCCTGCTGCTGAGTCAGGGGCACTCCTGTTACAGACCGAGGAGAACTGAAGAGAGAAAACGCAAATCTGTTCGGAGTTGCATTGTGGGTGCCAATCTCAGTGTTCTCAACGTGGTCATTGTAAAAAAAGGGGAGAAAGATATTCCTGGTCTCACTGATACCACTGTGCCTCGTTGCCTGGGGCCCAAAAGAGCCAGCAGAACCTGCAAACTCTTCAATCTCTCTAAAGAAGATGATGTCTGCAAATATGTGATGAGAAAGTCTCTAAGCAAAGGAGGTAAGAAACCTAGCACCAGAGCACCCAGCATCCTGTTACTCCCCGTGTCCTGCAACACAAATGCAGGCGTATTGCTCTGAAGAAACAATGTACTAAGAAAAACAAGGAAGAGGCCGCAGAATATGCTAAACCTCTGGCTAAGAGAATGGAGGAGCCAAAGGAAAACACCAGGAACAGATTGTGAAGAGACGTAGACTGTCCTCTCTGAGAGCCTCTAACTCTGAGTCCAGTAAAAAACGAGATTTTTGTAACTAACAACTAAAGGAGAGCAAATATAAAAAAATGATCTTCTCTTGTCAAGCCAAGTTTAATTATTTTTCCTGTCAAGTTAGATACAAATATAATCAGGACCCCTAAAAGTTTGTAAGGTTTATAGTCTCTTGTGGCTAAGTTAGTTTAACTCTTAATCAAACGTCTCACAGATTTCCAGAATATGGGTGCTGAATGGGACCTTAGCTCAGAAGTTATACACACAGCCTTCTCATTTTATAGATGAGAAAACCAAGGCTTAATGAGGTTATTGCCCTTGGGTAATCAGGGGCAGAGCAAGGACTTGTAACTTGTAATTATTTTCACAACTAAAAGAGACATTTTCTGATCCTAAAAGTTACAAATGATTATGGCTGAAAATTGGGAAAACAGAAATGTTTTATTTGATGGAGAAAGTAAGAATAGCTCTAATGTAGACATGGATTATATTTCTAGTCTTCTATTTATGTATATATTTCACCGAGTTTAACAGAGGTCGTGGTGCATACAATTTTAAATATTGGGCACTAAAACTTGACCCAGAACCTCAGGGAACATTCAAGGCTCCCTGGGCCATTCGTGGAGATGAGATTAGTGTGGGGTAAGATTGCTGTGGCTGTTTTGACTAAAATGACATTCCATAGAGTAGAAGAGTTCCCACCTCTTTCTTGAGGAAGCCGGGGGTGGGAGCCTGCATGTTCTGGGCCAACCCCTCTGCCTGGGGTGTGTATGGTTGGGGTGAGGTGTGTGTGGGGTTGTTGAAAGTGGCAAGAATGGCACCAGGTGTTAGACCATGGAGTCAGACTGGACTCTGGTTCAGCAACCTCGGTACTTGAGTTCTGTCTAAGAAAGAATTTATAGCCAAGACTCAAACTGTAAGAGAAAGTTTATTTAGAAAGTCACAGAGGTAGAAGAAGTGAAACAAATTACAGGGGCAAAAGAAGGGCCCTTGTTTAGGAGAGAGGAAGCTATGGTAACTCCTGGGTCGGGGGAGACGAGGGGGAGGGGAAGGTGTTGGCAAGCTCCAGAAAGGGAGTGCACTGGGTCCTCCTTTAGGAGCTTTTAGGGGTGGGGCTTTTAGGGGAGGTCCCAGGGGAGGATCTCAATAGAATATTGATCAGCTTTCCAGGTGTGTCTTTTCAGGGTCATGGTCTCCATTGACTGGTCAGAGCCAGGGCTGGGGGTCATTAGTCAGTCAGTCGAAAGCCGCTGGTCTTGAGGCAGCCATGGTGTCACGTGTCTGGTTTTGCTGCTTTTCTGGGTCTGGAGCTGAAACACAAGTGAGGCCTAGATGTACTTGATGCAGATAAGAAGCTCATTATCCTGGGGCTAATGCTTTTCAGGGCTATTCTCCAGTCCCTTGTTCCTTCCCCCTCTCAGGGGGTCTAAACCGCTTGAGCAGCAATATGCTAGGGAAGGAAAGGTTATGCTGGGGGCAAGGTTCTTGTTTTCCCAGTCGCTAGGCACCTGTGGCTTTCTGCCTGGTGACCTTCTATACCTGGCCCTGTGTCCTTGCTCTGCTCATGTCTGTGTAACTGCCTACCACAGAGTGGGGCATAGGGCAGACTCTTTGGTCCCCATGGGCCTGGAAACAGGCCCAGCTGTGCTGTTTTCATAGCTGGGAAGTTGGAGCTGTAGAGTAAAGGCTGGGAGCATCTCTGCCTCATTCCCAACATCTCTCAACAGTTCTCTCCTCAAATACCCTGAATGGTGATATTTGGGGCCTACTCACTTCTTTCTGCTCTAACATAACGTCTCACCTATAGTAATTTGTTAATGGATTTCAATACACCCCGAGGAAGGAGGGTTGTTCTTTCATAGGTTCCCTTTAGCCCCCAAGACAGTGGACTCATCCAGATAAACTGCCAAAAGGAGTCCCCTCATGCCCTGTAAAGTGTGGTCAGCAGCCTCTCCAGCAGATGAGTCCTGCCCTCATTGGCATGGTGTCTCCAACTGGAACATGACTGGGGGTGAGAAGGGGTCAGCATTGCTGCTCTGACCATAGAGAAAACCAGGAATCAACATTTAACAAGAGGAGGTTGGTTTTTTTTTGTTTTTGTTTTTTTTAAATATATTTTATTGATTTTTTACAGAGAGGAAGGGCGTGAGATAGAGAGTTAAAAACATTGATGAGAGAGAAACATCGATCAGCTGCCTCCTGCACATCTTCTACTGGGGATATGCCCGCAACCCAGGTACATGCCCTTGACTGGAATCGAACCTGGGACCTTTCAGTCCGCAAGCCGACGCTCTATCCACTGAGCCAAACCGGTTTCGGCAAGAGGAGGTTGTTTTACTGAGGGGAGATCAGAGGTCTTGGGGTTCATTCATGATTGTTATTGCTCCATAAGTGACAGAGGTTAGTATCTGAGGATAGTCTGATGGACAACTTGAGCTGATTTCTTCATGTTATTATGAGAGTTTTCCTTCCCCTACTTGTTTTTCTCCTGAATACCCCCTCCAACCAGGCCCACGCTCCTCGCCAGCCTTTTCTCACATTTAGTTTATACAGTGATGTTGACATACCTGTAACCCACATAAAGATGAGCTGCTAAGGGCCCTTCCTCAGCATGATCACGTTCAAATTAAAAATCTATTTATTACCCCAAATACTTAAAAGTAACTTGAGTTTTCATTACCGTTTATTGAGAAAAAGCTGAAGACAGATTTTAGTCAAAATGTGCAGAGAGCCCTGACTGGTTTGACTCAGTGGATAGAGCTTCCCCCTGTGGACTGAAGCGTCCCAGGTTCAATTCCAGTCAAGGGTACATGCCCAGGTTGCAGGCTCGATCCCCAGCAGGGGCTGTGCAGGAGGCAGCAGATCAATGGTTCACTTTCATCATTGATGTTTCTATCTCTTTCTCCCCCTCTCCCTTCCTCTCTGAAAGCAATAAAGATATATATTTTTTAAAAAATGTACAGAGAATTTTTAAAAATTCTCTTCCTCTCCGTCCCCCATGCAGCAGCCCCTCCCATCTCTCTCCTCCCCTCTCCTAACCAGGGGGTGGGAGAAGGTCCCTTGCTCCTTGCTCTTCACATAACATATCTATTCTCTGCTCTTTCTGTAGCAAACACTAACCCGGCATTGAGGTTCCTCCCCCACAGCCTCTGTGATGCAGGCAGAAAAAGCCCAGAACTCTTTCAGGCAGGATAGAGGGCATGGCTCTGGGCATTTATAGTTAATACTAGTGGCCCGGTGCAGGAAATTCATGCACATTAAAAGGGGATTAATTAGAGGAAATATTTTAATATTGCTGTTTGCCCTTTCTCTATAATAAAAGTGTCAGAGATAAAAGAAAATTAGTAAAATTTATATGAAAATCTTCCTCCTGTCAGAGTCTGGGGCACATCACGGGACCCAGAGTCAAGTCCCTGCCCACCCACGTGCGTCTCGAAAGGCCGGCCCCACCCCCATTGGGCTAGATCCATACCCGACTGGTCCCACCCTTGTCAAGCCCCGCCAGGCAGGGGGCGTGGCCTGAGGTCCCCTAGTCTGGGCCAGGGTGGGGAGCGCACCTTGAGGTCCCCTGTCAAGCCCTGCTGGATGGGGGGAGCAGCCTCAGGTTCCCCGTCAAGCCCCTCTGGGCAGGGGGCGAGGCCTGAGGTCCCCTGTCAAGCCCTGCCAGGTGGGGGGGTGCGGCCTCAGGTCCCCTGGCTCTGTGCCAGGGCAGGGGCACATCCTGAGGTACCCCGTCAATCCCTGCCGGGCAGGGGAGCACGGCCTGAGGTCCCCCGGCCTGGTGCTGGGGTAGGGGGTGTGGCCTGAGGTCCCCTGTCAAGCCCCACAGTGGGGGTTTGGGGGGCGCAGCCTCAGATCCCTGCTGATTGCTCATTAAGGCTCATTAAGGGAACTCGGCCTCCACTGTGGGTGCAGCCATCTTGTGTTATGGAATGGCCCTCCCCACCCCCCCACTCCCTTCCCCCCGCCTCCCCCCCCACCCCACTGTGGGCGCTGCCATCTTTGTGGTGGACTGATGGTCAATTTCTATATTCCTTCTTTACTATATAGGATTCCCGTCTCAGAGCTTAAATCCATCCTTTCAGTTTTAATTGAGCTTTCTGGTAACGGCTTCATTTCCACGAGGAGGCTTTGCAGGGAGAATGCTTACACATGTACCCAGCAATTTTACAGCTGATTCAGGCTCACAGAACTTAATAAATAAGGAGGTAACTGAGTTCAAGACACTGAAAACCAAAGCTCATGGCAGACAACAGGAGGCAGTGAGTTCTTTCCCAAACAACTCCCTTTTGCCTCAAGAGTCCTTTTTTTTTTATTGGCTGCTTCTTCCCCTTTTCCTTCTGTTCAGTCCTTGCCCCCACCATCCAGCTGTCAACAGCAGCGCCCACAGACACTGCCCAGCACAGAATCGCGCTGCCTTCTGCTAGGAAGGAAATAAGAATCGGAAGAGGAAAACCTGCAGGGCAGGGACATGAGTACACATTTATACTGAATTTCATGGATATGGAAAGGAAAAACCACCCTCAACTCCTGAACACTGGGAGTTAACACTTCGAGCCAAAGAGAAATGTGAAAATGAAGCCTGCAAGCATTGCCGACAAGGACAGCTGGGTATCATCTTTCTAACTGGCAACTCACTCCCACCATCCCCCTCAAACATTGGAGTGGGTTGAGAGTGGGGTGAGGTGGAGATGGCTCACAATATAAAATCACACAGGGAGATTTTATGTGGAAAATATAACTGTAGCTGACACGATTAATTTCTTGGTACAGGAGACATCAAACTACCTAGAAAGCATCTGTATGGAGAGGTAGGGATGAAGCATTTGGTCACACACAGCCTGAGGCACATTGAGGTTAGACACACCCTGGTCTGGGTTACCCCTCAGGTTGCACACTGGTGGATTCCTGTCTGGTAGGCATACGGCAGCTGTCTGATAACCACTTGCTAATTAATCGTATTCAGGATGTTGCAGGGAGATCTGAAAAGCAATCTGGAAGTAACTGCCTGGCCTCTGTAGCTATTGCATCATGCACCCCATTCAGAGCATTTTCTCTGTCGTTGAGCTGAGTGGCATTCCCCCCCCCCCGCCTCCCCCGCCCCATTCCCTAGGTTATGCTGGTGGAGTTCACTTCGGGCTCCTCCATGAACTCTGTCAGCCCCACTCCCGCCGTGTCCATGACAAGGATAGACACAGGCTTCGCTCTCAGTCCCCCATTCTCGGCATCCTCTCCCACATTCTGAAAGAAGGCACCTACCATGGATAATGGCTTTTGTCAGAGGCTGCCCACCCTGGGAAGCACCTGCTGCACCCAAACCTGAGATGCCTCAAGCCTAAAACGGTTTCCTCAGAAACACTTCCTCCCCAAGGATGTCACTGGAGTAAGCATCTCATGTGAGCCCTTTGAGTCCAGGCAAATAAGGCATTTTGACTGCTTTTCATGTGAAACAACAGTCTTTGTCATAAAGCTGACTTTGTAGCACTAAGATTTCCAGTGAGGCTGTTGCCAATTCCATTATGTCACTCATCCTTTCAGCAAAAATGTGCTGTGTGCCTATTTTGTGCTTATGTGCTAGGGGCTGAGACTAAGGAAAAAGAACAATAGCAGCCCCTCCCCTTTAGCAACTCAGAGTCTAGAAATAAACAGAAACGATTGCAACACAAACCCATTGTACCTGGTCTAGTGTCAGCTCTGTGGAACCCTTCCTGGGCCAGGGGTGAGAAAGGAGGGCAAGCACTCCAGGCGGATGGAAACTCTGTCTACTTCCCCAAGTCAGCTGGCCTTCTTTTTAGTTAATTTTGTCATCCTTAATTTCATTTCCCCATCTTGTATTTTTATCCTCTGTCTGCATTTCTTCCTTGCCTTTGCCCTCCCTGACCCAGTGAACAAATTTGTGTTGGTTCAGTCTGAACCATATTTTCAGACTTTCATATCCTCCAATCCCTGGCCCCCTTCCCTCATGACCTTGATAGCTGACATTGCTCAGGTGTCCAACTGGTCTCCTGACCCCCAGGCTTTCCCTCATCAGTCCTTCTGCTGTCCTGTCTACATGGTGTGTTCCTAAAATACAAATCAGATTGCATCACACCTCACTTAGAGACAATCACCGACTCTCTTAGCTTACAGCATGACTAGTTGTCACCATTTGCAGACAATTGGTGGAGAGGGGTATTCATGTGTTCCCTGACCCAGGAAGAAAGGTGAATGGGAGGGAAGGGGACTCATCCTCGAGCTAGGACAGGCGAAGGCCAGGGTCTTGTGGTGACTGCCCATTGGAAGCACCTGGAGAGGGTTCATAAACACAGACACCGGGATGCACAACCCCCTCCAGCCACTGGATCGGATTTGCTGGGTGAGGATGAGTGTCTGTAGATTTAAAAAGCTCCCCTGAGTGATTCTAATGAACAGTGAGTGTCACAACCCACTGTGCTGGGGAACCCAGCAGCCTCTGTACTTTGGAATGGATTATGTCCTTTGAAAAAGGGCACTCATGTCAGCTCCGCCTCGTGGGAGATGGTCTCTTGGTGGTTCTTTGGCTCATGGTCCCAAACAGAACAGTGACCAGTTGGCCCATGCGGCCATCACAGCCCTAATCTTGGTTCTGCTGCCCTGTAAACTCAATCAACTGATTTAACTTGCCAACAGCCAGTCTGTTTCACACATAATATGTTTTAACACCAATCCAATTCCTCATTCTAGATATGTATATGCTGCTTTCTATATGGACTTAATCCACAATGTTTTAGTTATCTCCTTAAAATAGCATAGTAGTATATTTTCTGAAGCACGACTTGAACCAAATGCAATCTTTGTTTGCTTCGGGCTTGCTTTGGAAAGCTTCTCCATAGTTAGGGTTTGTGATAATTCAGTAGTTTTAGAAAATATGTAGATCTGCTTCTAATTCACTAGGAAAGATCTGTTGATCTTGTAGGTCATTAAAAAATTAGTTTGATTCCTTTCAGGGTTCAGCAAATGTGTTTATGTGTATTCAAAGAGGGGGTGGTGGTTTTATTTGACTATTGGCATGTTAATTCACTTCTCACTAGGGAACACACATTTCCTTTGGTGGTAAGCACAACACAGCAGCTGCAGAAAACTACCCCATGGCCACAACAAAATTTCAATGTATAGGAAGCCTCTTTTTTTTTTTTTTTTATGGATGATAAATAAGCCCAAGACGTTTTGGTTTTGTTACGTAAGTCTCTGCTACTGCCCTCCGGCTGGTCCAGACAGCCTCATTATTCAAGTCAGGACTGGCCGGGCTCTGGGTGAACCTGCCTCAGGTAGATGTGTTATTGCTCCTCACCCTGAAGTACTTCAGACTTCACTGTGTACTGCCTGCCATGCGACGAAGTGCCCATTTGTCTGCACATCTTCATCTCTGCACGCCTTGCTTTCTGAATGCAGGCTTTTATTTTTGTCTCAGTTGCCCCCCCTCTCCTCACCCCACTCCCCAGTTTCTCCACCAATTTGCCCCACCTAATAATTATAAAGGAAAATGTTAGCAACAAAATCTTCCCCTCCTCTCTTGCTCTTCCATCTACGTAAATATCCTTGACTAAAAGACATTTAGTACAGAACATTCATTAATTTTTAATTTGTCTCTTCTTGTGGTTACTATGTTCTGGGGACTGAAGAACCTGAACAATGGTCTTCAAAACCTTATGCTAAGTGAAGTAAGCCACTCAGAGAAAGACAGATACCATATGATCTCACTCAAAGGTGGAATCTAAGGAACAAAATAAACGAACAAACCACATACAAACAGACTCATAGATACTGAGAACAGACCGACAGCTGTCAGAGGGGAGGGGACTTGGGGGCTAGGTGAAAAAGGTGAGGGATTAAGCAAAAAACGAAAATGAAAACAGATTCATGATGCAGTATGCAGATGATGTGTTACAGAGTTGTGTGCTTGAAACCCATATGGTTTTATTAACCAATGTCACCCCAATACATTCAATAAAAAGTACATCGAAAAAGAATGGGGGAACCCCCCCCCCCCACAAAAACCTTGGGCAGAGCCTTTGTTCTTGTATGCAGGGATAGAGCTGAGAGCATGATGGAGTCTGATCAAATAAATATCTGTTACCTGAAACAGCCTGTCAAGGTGAATATGGATTTTCATCACATTAAACCCGAGCTTGTGAGCCAGAGTTTTTGTGCCTGAATATTAATAGTAAACAGACAAACAATTTTGAGAGATGGCAGACTGAAAGGGTTATTCCCCACAGGTGAGCTGCCCCTGAGGTAGCCCAGAGGGCTCTGAGGACAGACAGCTGCAGAGACACGGGCAGCCTCACTGCCGTTTCTGAGGAAGGAGATCTACCACGTGCCTTTCTAAAGTCTCACGCCTGCTGCTGATGTTCTCTAGTGGTCTGGAGACAGCCCATTGTGCCTTTGCAGTGCACCCTCGCCTCGAAGGACCTCATCCACTCCTTTGACCACCCTCTACCTGTCCCTGGATCCCTTCCGAAGCTGTACCTCCAAACAGCTATTCTCTCACACAATCAGATCCCATTACACAGTGGTCTGCTGGAAATCTCCAGGTATATCCAGAACAGAAATCACTTTTCAGACACCTCCAGTCCTGCCACCAAACATGCTTTTCTCCTGAGTGTCCCTCTCATGATTATGGCACTATTGCCTATCATGTTTATAGGCTGAAAACATCAGGGTTCTCCTCCGTTCCTTTACTCCACTGCTTTGCCCAATGATTTAGCTGTGAAGACTCCTGATGATATCCCCCATACATCAGTTAAGGCCATCTGAACCATGTCTGTCCTAGTTCATTTACTTGCTATCTCTCACCTCAATTGGCAAATGCTTCCCAACAAAGCTCTTGGATAGTTACACTGCTTCTATACTGCTGGGAGCCATTGCTCCACAGCATGTATTCTTTCACACTATAGACAATAAACTTCCACAGGCACGTAGAAGTCTTCAGGACAAGGTCTAAACTTCGCTTCATGGATTCTCAGACCTTTCCCAATCTGGATCCAACTTACCTTGCTAGCCTTATCTTCTCCCCAAAAGTGACACATTCTTGCCTTGGCTGGTATAGCTCAGTTGGTTGAGCATTATCCCGTGCACCAAAAAGTCGCCAGGTCGATTTCTGGTCAGGGCATATGCCCAGGTTGCGGGCTCCCCAATCACTATTTCTTTCTCACATTGATTTTTTTCTCTCTCTCCCTCTAAAAATATCAATAAAAGCATATATATATATATATGTCACTCTTCACTCTCTAGCTATTAAACTCTTACTGCTCCATATGATGAATTTCCTCCAGTCTGTCACTGAATTCTTATGTTGTCCCTATTGTGTGCCAAGCACTTTGTTAGGCACCATGGATTCAGAGGGGAGCTGGGCACAGCTCCTGGAAGTGCTCAACAACAAAGGGGTAAATAGATAAGAATAGAGGTTATAATGCTAAATAGGGAGAGATAAGGACATTCTGTAGGACTTCAAAGAAGGGAGTCTTTAAATCTTCCCGAGAGGCTTAGTTGTCTTCTAGAGGAGTTAGCTACTAAATAGGGGGTTGAACGACAAGTGCAGAGAGAACAGCATGTGCAAAGGCACAGATTTAGAAAATAAAAAGCATGACTTTGAAAGGGTGAGCAAGTCCGCATGGCTGGAGGAGAAGATACCCCGAGGAGTATGCTTGGAAAGGAGGCTAGAGAGGTAGGTGGCGAAGAACTGCGTTTGCCAGGTTATGTTTGTACTGTCATGTTTATTCTCATTCACAATGAACATGTTCCATCTGTATTAGTTTCCTAGGATTGCTTAAAAAATTGCCACAAACTGGGTGGCTTAAACAACAGAAATTGCTCTTTCACAATTCTGGGAGCTAGAAAAACACAAAACAAAATAAGATGTCGGCAGTGTTGGTTCCTCCCGGAGGTTCTGAGGAAGACTCCGTGTAATGCCCCGCTCCTAAATCCTGGTGGTTGCCGGCATTCTTTGGCTTATAGGCATATCATTCTAATCTCTGCCTCTGTCTTCATGGAGCATTGCCCCTGTGTGTCTGTGTTCAGTTTTCCCTCTTCTCATATAAATCATTGGATCAGAACCCACACTAGTCAAGCATGACCACCTCTTAACTTGGTTACATTTTGAAAGAAGCTATTTCCAAATAAGGTCACATTCACAGCTGCAGGAGTTGGTACTTGAACATATCTTTTTAGAGGATACAACTCAACCTGCAACACAATCTTTTATTTTTGCAGCCAAGAAAGTAAGGGTTTATTAATTGAGGAAATGATGCCACGCCTGGAGTCACAGATGAGCTAGTGCTCTAGACCTGACTCCCTGATGACTTCCAGGGGACGGGTTATATAGGGGAAATATTATTAATCATAGTGGCTAAAGGAGTTGGGGTTGTGGGCTCTACTGATTGGTTGGGGCCAGGGTAGGGAGTAGCGGATCATTATATCAGATCCTGAAGTCAGCCATGGCATTGAACAAAAACATCCTTGGCCTCAACTAGATGAGCAATTTAACAAGGCGTGTTAATTCAATTCAACAGATATTTACGGAGTGCTCGCTGTGTCAAGATCTGTATCATTAGTTTTTCCATGGAACCAGGGCACAGAGATTTTATTCATCCAACCAATATTTGAGAGTCTATTATAGATAGAGCTCCCATGACTCATACTGGTCAGGATAGTCCTGGTTTAGTACCCCATTGAGGTAGAAACCCTTCTCACACTCAAAGCTTCCTGGTCTCAATGCAACAGTTTATGGTCACCCAACAATCAGAGAGCTATTGTGTTAGATGCTGGAGGTACAAAAGTGAAAAGGAGCCCCTGCCCTCAAGGCTCACAGTCTGCTGCGGGAGGGAAGTGGTGAAGCATTCATAAATGCAGCATAAGGTAGAGGGGGATATCTCTATTACTGTTTGGCGGTCTCCCTCTCTGTTGTACTGGAGCACCTGGCCCAAGGCAGGGAGTCCATTTTAATCTAGTCTCACTATGGCCCCTGACATAGACTGTGCTTAGGGCTGAAATACCAGCAGCCACAGTGCCAAAAGCTTAGGACCCATGTGCAGGTGTTGAAGAAGATGGGATGCAGGCAGGATGGAGAGTAGAGCTGCTGTGGTTTTAGAAGCTCATAATATACCACAGCTTCCTGATCCCACCAAACGCAGAACATCGTCTTCTTTCCAAAGCGATTTGGCCTTGCAGTCAATGTTGATGGTTGACCTGGATCAACCCATGATTTTGTGTGCTTGGGATTCTCAAAATAAATCCACTTTTCATGCCAGACACAATTCGATGCAAAATAGACTTTCTTTCGTGCCATTGAAGCAATATTTTACTGACGGCTGTTTGGTTTTCCATTTGTCTTTCATTCAGTTGATGTAGTACCCATTTTCCTTCCTTTAAAATCTTTCCCTTCCTTGTAAATGATCGGAAATTGTTTGCTGAGCAACGTTTAATCTTTCTGCAAGTTGTTTTTGAGTTTGACACACATCTTCATCCAATAATGCTTGTAATTGTTGGTCTTCAAACTTTTTTTGATTGACCTGGATGTTCCTTGTCTTTCACATTGAAATCATCACAGGATTCCCCTAGGTAAGCCCCCCCCCCCCCATTGAGAACCCCCACATTCGGGACAGATAGGACTCCACCAGGGTGCTGCAAACCCCCCTATAGAGGATAAGTAGGGTAAGAAGGTGGATAGTACAGAACTTAGATTGAGAAGATGTGCCATACTGAGTCCAAACAAAGAAGACTCTGTATTGATCTTTAGATTAAGAAGATGTGCCATACTGAGTCTAAAGAAAAAAGACTCTGTATTGATCTTTTAACACATATGCTTGCTAGCAGAGGAATTAAGGTTACTCCCAGTCAGACAGAACGTTTTATACAAGAAGTATGTCCATGCTTTTCTGAGGAAGGAAAGATAAATAAAAAGGCATGGGAGAAGGTAGGCCCAAGGAGCCTTATCCTTAACCCCACTGCAGCCTTTCCACCCCAGGAAAGTGCAGGATTGGCAAGCTCTCCCTGGGGTGATAGATCAGGACTCAGGTAATAGCGGAAAGCGCCAATCTTACTCTTAAAATGGATACAAGAGAGCATTTGGGGTTTTTCTTTTTAATGCCTGCTTTTAAAAAATTAAAAAGGGGGAATTTGCTGGAAGCCGGTCCATCCTTGCTGCTTGACACAGTCGCTGCAGTGAAGAAACATCTGCACAGCATATGTTTCAAGGGACCTGGCGTATATAGCATACTGTTCTTAATATGTTTGCTCCCCTTAGCGCTGTGTGTTTTAACCAAGGTCACCTCTCCGAGAAAGGTTGTTTCCCCAGGTAGGGATTTTTCCCTGAAGTTAGGGAGGGGATGAAACTCCTTAACTAAGTGCCAGGCAGGTAGTTAATCACTTTAACTATAAACAATCATGCTTAAGCTACATAATCTTTACTCCCTGGAATGGAGATAAGAAACACCCTAACCTTTGTAATAGAAATTGACAGGATTAAAATCAACTGATATAAATACGGATGTAACAAGACAATAAACAGCAGAACCTCTCTGAAGATCCAGACCAGAACTTGGCTAGAGATCCTGGCTAGGCTGCTGATCAACTGAACGCTGTCTCCGTGTCATTCCTTCTTCGCCGACTCCGTCCACACCTTTGGGGACCCCTGGACCTGCTGGGGTCGGACCCTGGCATCAAAGCACTTAAACCAGCGTTCACAAGTATCTGGAGATGGAGCATGTTCACCATAGCTTCCCGAAGTATACGATAATTTTCAGTAGCACTTTTCTTCAAAATAAAGTAATGAATTAAAACTTCCCCCAAATGCTCTTTTTTTTGGCATGAAATTCGACATTTTTAAGTGTAAAAATATCTATGATGTTAACACCTTCAGAAAATGTGACATATAAAGTTTTGAAGCTTGTTATCAATACAACAAAATAGTATACATATCAAATTGCATATATATCAACATATGTGTAACTGCATCTATTGAAAAAAAATCCCCATTATTAACCAGTATACTTAGTAAGTATAATTTCTCATTTATGTGATACCATTGAGTTACCTGAAATGTCTTTTTACTTATTTATTTATTTTATTCAAAACAACTCTACATAGATCGGTACCTGAGGGGAAACTGAGGCATAGTATTTATTAGTGAAGCTCAGGATGCTATGAGAGAGCACCTTGGCCTGCCCTAGTTGAGCAATCTATGGATTGCTCCTTCTTTCTCAGCAGCTGCCACTGACAGGCTCCCATAATCAAGTCTGTAGCCCCCAAACACCAGCAGAGCCATAGACCAGCCCCTCGTCAGGGCCTGTGCTGGAAGACAGACACACCCTATAGCCAGAAGCACACACAGACCTTTGTTCCTTTATTTTCCTGACTTAAATCCCAGAGAAATAGCCACCACCAGGCAGCAGAAACTTCAGAGAAGAAAATTTAATATATATATATATATAGATAGATAGATAGATAGATAGATAGATAGATAGATAGATTTTGGAGAGCAAGTGGCCAATGTCATCTTTACAAGATTCAGTACAACAAAGAAACCAAAGAACAAGAAATTTTTTCTTTTAAGTTTCTCTGTCATGTTTTCTCCATGACAGCTCTTGCCAGCTCTTGCTGGCCATGCCTCAGAATGTTCCTGCCCAGGGACTGCCCACTTTGGAACAGTGTAGTGATCTGGCATAGCCCACAGGAGACAGCATGAGACTGTGAAGCATACTGGTTCCATCCTTCCATCCACTGACCCACACATCCACCTGTTTATTCATTCATCGGTCAAACTATTAAGCACCTTCTGTGCACATGGCTCCCAATCACAGCTGCTGGGTGGGGAAGGCTTAGTAGCCCCTTCACCCCCTATAATGGGCAGGAGAAGTTCCATAAAGCACGGGTGAGAAGCATCAATAGGAAGGAGCTGCTTCCTGGGAATCCCATTGTCCAAGAAGGACCATGATCTTCACCCATGTTCAAATACAGCCCAGCTTTGTGTAGTTAAGTGGATTTTAGTATTTTATCTTAGTGAAGGAGACAGTAAATCCTGGAGATAGCAAATCCTCCATAGAAATGAGAGGTTAAGGGAAAAGAGCCACCAAGCTAGAGATACACTTTGCCCTTGTAGTCAGCGGTAGCCCTGGGACTGGGTTTGGAGGTGAGTGGGAGTGACGTGTGCCATCTCTGGATTGGGTGCTTGTTCCTCCACCCTCTCTTCTTCCTTCTTACGGACTGGATATGGATATGGCAACAACCCAACTTCCACCATGCTGTGAGACAAACACTGGAAATGGCAGAGCCAGAAGGTGGAAGGACCTGGGTCCCCAAATGAGTGTGTGAAGCAGAACCTGTTGCAAGTCTAGAGTGGCCACCTCTCTTATGTGTGAGAGAAATCACCTCTGTTTTATTTAAGCCACATCTTATTGGGCCACTTTGTTACAGCAATTTATGCTTCATCCTAACTAATACAAAGGGGTGAAATAACAGCCCTTTTTTTTTTATTTCCTGAGCTTAGAGCCAATGGTGAGAGGATGCTGGACCCACACAACTGTGCATTAAAATGTTGCTTTTGTTACTGACACAACAAGGCTGGAGAGGTGACTTTAAAGCTGCAGCCACGTGGGCTTGCTAATACTTCATTTCTGAATTAGACTTACCCACCTCCTCGGGGGTTGGCACATTGGAGGGGCAGAGATGGTGTCTCCAGAGGGGGAGAAGAGGCTGAGCCAAGAAGACTCACTTTTCCTTTCCAAACTCTCCAGTCAGATAGATCATTTCCCATCTTCTGGGGCAGAGTAAGAGAGGTAGGTGGGGAGAGGTGAGGAGGGAGAGCTCCTAGATGTGGAGAGTGGGCCATCTGCTCTCACATGGGAATGCCCTGGGCACAGGGGTTGGAAATGAGTCAGTCAGGGTTTGGTGTATCTAAGGTGACAGTTGAGATCTGTGGGGCTCAAAGTAGGTCTAGCAGTGAAGACATGGTTGGCAGCATCTAGACCTTCTGGCCCAGGCATAAGCCACAAGGGCAGTTAGTATTTCATACAGCAGGGAGTGCACAGGCAGGACAGGCTTCAGGGCTGTTGGCTCAGCCATGTTGCCAAGGACCAGGTTCTTTCCATCTCCATTCCACCATCCTCTGAGCTGGCCTCATCACCTCCAGTGCCTGCGTTTTCCAGAATCAGAAGTAAGAGTGGCCCTTCCTGAAGTCCTGTTTGAGAACCATGGGGACTTCTCCCAGCACCTTTCTCCACCCCTACTTCCTGTTAACTTGCAAGTGATGAACCAGTTACGTTCCACTCTTCACCCACCACATACAAGGGGGATGGAATTGCTTTAGACTAGTCAGCCTCACCGAGGCCGGAACACAGACAGGGAGCTCTCGAGCAGTGGGCACGTCCATGGCCTCCAGCAGGCAGTCTTGGGGTCATTTGATTGCTCTCTCCCTTCAGAACTTCCTTCTCAAATGGAGGCTTTGAAACAGAATTTAGGGACAAACCACCAAATGGTTTCATATAAAAGATCCCCTGTTTCTGATTATTCATCTGTGAGATAATATTGGCATTTGTGGGGCAGCCATGATGGCGTTTGGATTGTGCACATCAGTGTATCTCCATGGGGGGGCGGGGAGCGGTGTATGGGAGGGGATATCCTCCCATTTCTTGGATCAATGAGCTCTTGAGATATGTGACTCTCCACGCATTTTCCTTGTGTTGCAGGAACGGGGACATATTTAATACTTTCGGCGTTGGGCCTGTTTGTAAGAAAGAGCATCTTTCCAGAGTTAATGAATAACAGTCGGGGAGGCTCCGCTCTGCTTCAGGCCCAGGGCCTCTCTAATCCAGAGATGGGTCAGTCCTGGAGCTGGTCTCTCTCTCTAATATTTTCTCTCTTCATCCCCATGGTACCGGAGTGTCCCCCCAAGACCCCAGGCTGGATATCATTCACCTGCTTGGAAACCTCCAAGGGCTTCCCATTTCCTAACACGAGAGGTACAAATCTTTTGCCTGGCACTGATTTGGTCCCAGTAGATATTTCCAACATGATTTCACCACTGTCCACACTCTAGTCAAGCTAAAGAACCTCAATCTATTTATCTATTCACTGATTCACTGATTAGGAAAAGCCTCCTCATCTTGGATTATCCAATATGCCCCGCAGAGGCCCCTGCTTCCACTATTGCCCTGCTGTCTATTTTCACCTCAGCAACCACCGCAATCTTGTTTAAGTCAGGACTTAAAACTTAGGTCAGACTATGTCAGTCCTCTGCTCAGGACTATGCAATGTAGTGTTGCCAGATTCAGCCACTAAAAATACAGGATGTCCAATTAAATTAGAATTTCAGATAAATGATAAATACTTTTTAAATATAAGTATCTCCCATGCAATAGTTGGGATATACTTGTATTAAAAAAAATCATTGTCCATTTGAAGTTCAAATATGCTGGTGTCTTGTATTTTATCTTGTGACCTCACACCAACGATTTCCATCTCACTCAGAGTTAAAGGCAAAACTCTTACCACCCTGTATGACATGGTGCCTGTACGTCTCTGATGTCATCACCCATCACTCTGCCTGCTTCCCCTTCCTCATCCGGTATCTCTTATCTTATGCGCCTGGATACGCTAAGCACATTCCTGCCTCAGGGCTCTGCACTGGTTTCCTCTGCCTGCAGTTCTCTTCCCGCACAGGTAGGCGCAGGTGTTCTCCCTGACTTCCTGCAGCTCTCTGTTCAAATGTCTTCTTTTCAGTGAGGCTTTTCCTGATGATTCTGTCTAAATTGTCACCCGCTACATGCTGCCACCCCCTGTCCTTCTTTCCTGCATTACTCTTTCTCTAGAGCACTTAGTATTATCTGACAAAATTTCGACTTACTTGTTTATTTGCTCGTTGCCAATCTTTCTCCTCACTCATAACCGGAGGTAATTTCCAAAAGAGCAGGCATTTGGGTCTGTTTTATTCAGTGCTGCAATCTCAGTGCTTAGAAAAGACCTGCCAGAGTAGGTAATCAATAAAAAGCTGATGAATGGGCAAATAAGTCAATAGACAGATAACTACATAATACAACTTTAGTGAGCGATAAATGCTACAGAGACAAATTAAGCAGGGCAAAGAATAGAGTGATGGATGGGGCTATTCTGTGTGGGGTAGGCTGCTTTGAAGAGCTGATATTTTAGCATTGAACTGAATGAAGTTTTTTTTTTTAAGTTTATATAATACAGTGTTATCAACTACAAGTGACCCAGTGCACAGATTTGTGCACATTGAAAGGAAATTAATTAGAAGGCCTCCGTGGGGGCAGGACTGGGCGAGATGGGCTGGACACGCCATGGAGCTAAACTCTTGAAGTCCCTCCCCAGTGTCTGTGGAGTGAGCAGGGTCCCTCCGGCAGGTGGGGGTCCCTCAGTTGGGCCTGCAGGGATCAGGCCGAAACTGGCTCTCCAACATCCTCTGAGGGGTCCCGGAGTGCGAGAGGGAATTCTGCAAAGATGCTGTCGTAGAGGGTGTGGGATGCAAACACAAGTGTGCAGTAAACCAAATTCAGGGCCCAGCAATAACATAACCCATGGCCGAAGGTGGAACAGTGCGACCCCACAAGGAATCAGGCTCCCTCCTCTCTGGTTTCGGGGTACATTACACAGAACGACTGCTGCCAAGTCACTGCAGCTCACGAGCTCCTGCGTTGAGCATCTGCCCGCTGGTGGTCAGTGCAAGTCATAGTGACCGGTCAGACAGTTGGACACTTAGCATATTATCCTTTTATATATATAGACCAGAGGCCTGGTGCACAAAATTCGTGCATGCGGGGGGTCCCTCAGCCCAGCCTGCACCCTCTCCAATCTGGGACCCCTTGGGGGATGTCCGACTGCCGGTTTAGGCCTTATCCCTCACACAATCCAGGACTGCTGGCTCCTAACCACTCGCCTGCCTGCCAGGCTGATCACCCCCTAATTGCTCCCCTGCCAGCCTGATTGATGCCTAACTGCTACCCTGACAGCCTGATTGCCCCCAACTGCCCTCCCCTGCCATCCTGATCACTCCCAACTGCCCTCCCCTGCTGGCCTGGTCGCCCCTAACTGCCCTTCCCTGCCGGCCATCTTGGGGTGGCCATCTTGTGGTGGCCATCTTGTGATGGCATGAGGGTGTCGTGCGAGGGCGCGAGGGCCACCTAGGCTTTTATTAGTATAGATAGTCTCACTGTTTTACATTAGATCCTCACTGAATGAAGTTTTGAAAAAAGCCCCCTTCCACCTCCAACCTTCCTTTTGTCCTTTGTTCCACCTGAAATCACCTCTTCCTCACCTCCTTGGATAGAAGTCCCACCTCAAATGCACGGAGAGCTTGGCCGGCAGACCTTGTCCTATGCAGACATAAATAACAGCAGGCTTTCCCCTCCATTCTGGCCCACATAACTGGCACAGCGAACAATGACTGACTAGGTGGGAGTGGTGATGGGGTTTATTTTTCGTGCCTTGAACTTTGTCGTAGCTGCTGGCTGAGTCCCATTGACAGTCACGGACAACTGCTTTGTATTTAGCATCCCTCCCAGTGCTGCACCCCTTCCTTCTGACAGCCTGGGATCTGGAGCTCTGAGGTAGCTCCATGTCTTCACTCCACACTGGGGGCCACAGACCGGAGCTTTGCCCAGGGAGTGAAGGGAAAAGTCATGTTCTGTGAGGTCACACCCTGGCTGGGAGTCTAAGGATTTCTTATCTCATGCACACAAAGCAAAGGAACTGTACTCTCAATAAGGGCCATCTGGAAGTTAAAAGAAAAAAACACTAATGCTTTAATCTTCTTAGTGTCTTTAACCATCAGGTCCTTTTTTCAAACTCAGCTGGGGGATAATGTTTTTTGTACACCTGTGCTGCTTTCTGAGAGGATATGTCTCTGGGATTGTACACAGAAGTCTTGGTGCCTTGCCCGAGTCTTGCTTTAGGGATTTCAGATAAATCTCCAAAACCTCCCCAAAACTGCAGGATTAGCGACTTGGTTGGGAGGGATTTCTATCTCTCAGTACACTCACTTTTGCCTTCTCTTTCTCCTCAGGATTTTCCAGATACATTTTGCATATTTAAATGATAAAACAGTTGTGTGAGAAACTTTCTTATAGCTTCCAAATATTACAGAAACGAAACAGCTTTACTCTGAATGAGAAAACCCAATAACACAAATTTTATTTCATTTCATTTTCTCTTTAGCTGTTCTGGGAATTTATATTAGCCATTTAATTTTACTGTTGTGATTTTATAAGGATATTATCTCGGTGTACAATAATGTTGTTTTTTTTAAAGAGTTGTACATTGTATTAAAGCTTTTCAGTTTAAACTTCTAACAGCTAAATATTGTCATCATTTTGTTTTCCATGTGAATTTTGGAAGTCTTTTCAGATTGGTATCTAAGGACCTGTAGGTAAATAAAAAATGCTGCAATTTTCTTCCATTTCATGATATAGCTCTCTGGAAGTTACTTTTCTAATCATTTGTAACATAGCATTTATCAAGTAATGATTATTTATATTTTTGTTTGGTGTGCTATTCAGATTCAGTTAAAGACTTATGTGGCCCTGGCCAGGTGGCTCAGTTGGTTAGAACATCACCCCATACACCAAAAAGTGGTGGGTTCAATTCCTGGTCAGGGCACATGACCAGATTTCTGGTTCAATTCCCGATCAGGGCGGGTGCAGGGCACAACAGATTAATGTTTCACATCGATGTTTCTCTCTCTCTCTTCCTCTTTCTAAAATCAATTTTAAAAAAAGATTGCTGAGATTGTTAAAAAAAAAAAAAAAAGACTTATGTGACCAGTGACCAAACATTAGCCAATGCTCACAATAGGGATGGAATAAATTGACTTGACTTCTTTCATATTTATATTCTCAAAGGTTAGTGATTCATGATTTCCTCGTGATCAGAGGTATAAATACATTATAATAATAGTTGATGAGACTAAGTTCATAACCTATAAAGAGACACCTGTGAAAAAGCAAATGACTTGCATTTATTAAAGGCCAGTACTGGAGACAGACATAGTAATAATAGCTACCATTTATTAAATGTTCACTTCAACAGAGGCACAGTGTTAAATGCTTTACATGGATTACCTCATTTACTCCCCATAGCAGTTCTCTAAGTGGCATTCCATGATCACCCCTATGATACAGATGAGGGCGCTGGGCCTTAGAAAGCGAGTGTCATGTAGAGGCAAGGGGCGGAACTGAAGTTTGAACTCCAGAGCTCTGGAGCTTAACCTCAGTGCTGGACTGTCCACCAGCTTTGGAAATAGTAGTGTAAACAGGATACAATTTCTAATTAAAAACAAAACTCCCCCTCCAAACCCCAGCAGAGAGGTGTAATCATATTCCTGCCTCTGGGTAGAATAATGCACTTTCCAAACTTCAATGCTCAGCTACTCTGGTGACTAGTCAACACTTTGCCATCCTGTTACAATGCAAGTGACACTTGCAATTCAAATTCTGCTTAATGATAATATTTTAAAACTCTATGAAAGTGGCAGAGACACACAGCCCAAGAAAAATTAATGATGTCTAAGGTCATAACTCAGCAACACTCAACACAGAGAAAATATACACAAGAGATAAAATGTGTGCATAATCAAAGTATGAGAAGAAATAGAAGAGTCAGTGTGGTTGCATGGTCAGGGCTCTGTAAGGCATCTTGGTAACTCCTACATTGTCTAGCAGAATGTCTTGCATATGGTAGATGCTCAACAAATACTTAAGTGCATGGAAAAAACCTTACTAATCTCATAGCAGGACCCGCATTCCACTCAACAGATATGACCTTGTCACAATATTAACAACTTTACAGGGCACTTATAAGTTGTTAAAAAGAAAACAGAAATGACTTCTAAACATGTTAAAATAAGAATGATTTCATTGAACCTCAGCTTCAAAGAAAAAGAGGGCTTGGGGGGAAAATAGCCTCTGCAAATGAAGAGAAAGACTTACCATCACAATTATAAAACCTCCTCAAGCCAAGACTACTCTCTCAAAGTAGAGGTGGATGATGTCAAAGGCTAGAGAAACCTGCATGGATTGTTCACAAAGCTTCACAGTTGGCAAGATCATTACAAGGGATTTTATGGATTTGAAAGTTGATGAAAGACACTAATAAGAGATAAGTAGACTAGAACATCCCCAAAGGGCAAGATTAATGTTATAAAATAAAATCAATAGGTAAATTAGACATGTCATTGTCAAATGCCCTTCTGTAAAATACAAAATAAAATAAAATGATTGCAATATTTTTCCACAGTGCAGAAAAAATGTTGAAGAACATAACTACCTTAATTTAACACTCATCTCCCCTCCTTCATCAATTTTTTTCTTAAAATTTCCATTCCTACTATATGAGAGAATAGATGGGAATGAAATATTATTGGAAACTATCAGAAAGATACAATCATTATCTGAACAATTTAATTTTTATGGACATATGGTTATTCTTTTTTTGTGATTTTTTATATTGTCTCCATCTTTTGTGAATAAAAGTATTCTTGGTTGGTGTGGAAACTCTGTTTTGTTTACCATTGCATTAACATACACAGCTTTTATTAAAAACCAAACCACCTCAAAGCTTAGAGACTTAAAACTGTGGGTCAGTTCTTCTGATCTGGGTTGTCTCAGCTGGTCTCTGCTGAGCTGGTTCATGCATCTATGATTAGGAGGATCTGCAATGTATCATTGCAAGGACATGGGTACAGGAGAAAAGGATGTATGGCCATCTTTTCCATCTCTGCCAATCGGCAATGTGAACAAGCCCGAGCTAGCCTGGTGGAGAATGAGAGGCAAGTGAAGCCCCGAGGCAACTCACTGTGCAGATTGCAAACTGCCCACCATGTGAATGAGGCCACGCCAGATCATCCGGCTGCCCAGGCAATTCACAGAACCATGGAGGGTAATATAAATGGATGCTGTTTTAAGCCATTGTGTTTTGGGAAATGGGATTGGGTAGAGGGAGAATTTGAATTTTAATGTAGTCTCAAGAGTGGCCTTAGTCAATCTCAGAAGTTCTGAATATGAAACAACCCTTGAGAAGTGTTCTTCTTTTGAGGTGAGATGTCTGAGTCAGTGGACTGAAGTGGCCTTGTGGGGGATGTATAACTTGGAGTCAGGAAGCTCTCTTTGGCAGACGACAATTCCTTGGTCGGGGGTGGGAGAGCGAGGGTGACTCATCTGTGAGCCATCAATAGCCAGTGCTTCTGGAGGATGGAGGAATAGTGTCTTGGTCTTGGGACAAGGGTCAGGGCAGTATATCACAGCATCCATTATTACTATTCTTCTCATCAAAATGTGGAGTTTGTTTCTGGGTTGGCTTTCTAACTTGCATTGATCAATAGGATGTGGTAGAAATGACATTTGTGGAGCCTAGGCAGTGAGATGCTTTGCAACTTTGGCTTTTGCCCTCTCAGAGCCCCGAGTCTATCTTGTAAAGAAGCCTGGACCAGCCTTTAGGGTGGGAAAGCATGTGGAGCTCCTGGCCAGCACTAACCACCAGACATGTGTGTGAAACTATCGTAAACCACCCAGCTCCGGACAAACTGCCAGAGACTACAGCTGCGTGAGAGGTCCCGGCAAAGACCAAAACAACACAAGGTTGGCTGAGTCCAGATACACCAAATTATGAAAAAAATAAAATTACTAACTTTTGGGGTTGGTTTGATATTCAGTGAAAGATAGCTGATAAAGCAGAAGAGCCTAACTGATAGAAAAATTGATACCTGGAAATAAAAGTGCTGCTGAAATAAAAACTCAAAATATATGCCATTAGCTTCAGGCAGTGGGTGGGTCTGAAAAAGTGGCAAGGAAACTATTGGTGAAGTCTGAAAAGATGATGAAAATTGTCTTTGGATGCTGGAAAAATGGCAACATGTGGCATAGTAATAACCAATTAGCAAAAAATATTGCGCATGGTAATTTGGAAGATAGAAAATGTACCTAATAAAATTGTTGATCTGACTCAGAAGATTTTCAGACAGAACTCTGCAAGTGTCAGGGTGCTTCTGGACATATGTAATAAAATATTGCAAGAAAGACATGAGCTGAAGAAGGAACGCCTTACTTTGCAAGCAGTATTTAAAGGGGAACAGAGGGCTCAGGATAGTTTTTCACCCACAGACTCCAGAAACTTTGAAACTTGTCCTGGGGCCTAAGATCAAATGAGGGGTGTGGCTCTCAGGTTCATGGCTTTGGCTTCTGAAAGGTTTATGAAGGCGACGCCTGTTACCCCATCTCACCTGGACCACAGGGCTTCGGAGACTCTCTAGGCCTCATGACCAGTGACCCAACATGCTGCCCAAAGTAGGAGGAGGCCTATCTTGCAAAGAATTGTGGGTATAACTTTTGATGATTGGAGTCAACCATAATCTAATACATAGCAAGCCCACAAATATTTTAAAATAGGGATACCTTCAAGAGAACCACCAGTTAGTACTACAAGGGGACTAAAATTGCTCATATTGC
Organism: Myotis myotis; assembly: GCF_014108235.1. Taxonomy (NCBI): domain Eukaryota; kingdom Metazoa; phylum Chordata; class Mammalia; order Chiroptera; family Vespertilionidae; genus Myotis; species Myotis myotis. Next base: position 53,440,929 of record NW_023416379.1, read on the forward strand.
AAAGAGGTTCCCCAATTTCCTTTCACAAGAACTGACAAAGCTGAGATTTTAGCCTGCTGTAAGCTAGCCTGCCAGTTTTGTGGGTGCTGACAAAAGATATGAACCTTTTGGGTCAGAGGCAAAGAATAGTTAATTATTTAAGGCATAGCAAACAGCATGAATATGAGCATATTTATGTTAGTTCTTTGAGCCCCAATTCCCACAGGGTGATACGAAGAGAGCTGGATGACTGCACATGCAATGGGTTACATCACAGGAGAGGAACTCTGAAGATGGGAAGCCTGAGCCTTCTGTGTTGGACAGAAAGCATGCCTGACCGTGTTCCAGAGGGAGACATCATCATTGTCTTGCAGGGCTAGAAGCGAAAGTGCCCTTTATCCAGAAAGCAGCACTCTCTCTACATTCCAAGGCTGTTCACTATATAAAAATCTTTGAAAAAAAGATAGTCCAGAGCAAAAGCAGTCACTGTCTCTACTTGCAAGATGTGCAGAATGCAAAAGACCTACAGAGAAATTGTCCTCCTAACAGCAGGCAGCTGCACACGTGGGTCATTCTAATGGAAAAGGAAGTATGCCTCAGAAGGCATTGCCACGAGCTCAGAGGGTGAAGCCATGGCCTTGAAGGACAGTGGATTAGACAGTCACTCTCAGGGAGAATCAGAGAGAAGTAATCTGGGGAGCTATTGCCAGGAAGCAAAATTGAACTCTTAGAAAGAAACATTCTCTGCTCCCAGAGCACGAAATCTTGGCAACATATGCCCGTCTATATTTCAAAATTGTTATGGACTGGTGACTGCTGGGTATCTTCCACTCTTTCCCTTTTGAAATGGGGATGCCTATTGCAGTTATCCTGTCACTGTCTTACTATTGTATGTTGGAGAGGTGAGGACAGATAACTTGTCTTTTAAGGGCATCAACCTCTGGGACAAGAGGAACTACATGTGGACTTGATTTAGGTCATGACATCTTGGACTTCAAAATTACTGCTTTAATTGGATGTGATTTTTGGATGTCTTGGGATAGGAGCGGGTGTACTGTGCATGTGAAAAGAAGGTGAATAATTTGTGGCCAGGGGTGGACTGCGGCAGGTTGTACGTATGGCCATATGCTCTCCCTTCCTTGCCTCTTCTCTCTTGCAATGTGACTTTTCTTCCATCATAGGCAGCATCTATTTCTTCACCCTTTGAACCTATGTTGCTCATGAAATTTGCTCTCGCCATTAGGACATGAGCAAACAAACATAATGCAGACAGGGGTGTAACAGGCCCCTGTGCACTGGGGCTTGCGTGCTCTTGCTGTGACGGGAACCCTGGGACTGCCATGTGAGCAAGCCTGAGCTGGTCGGGAGGATGAGTGGTCACATGGAGAGGAACATAGAGACCCCATCTGGTGGGCATGTGAGCGAGGTCATCCTATATTTATTAGTCACCAGTCAATCTGCTAGCTGACCACAGACACAGGAGCAAGCCCAGCACAGGTCTTCCCAGCTAACTCAGGTTAGAATTGTCCTGCAGCTTTCACACAGAATTGTGGGAAACAGTCTATAGTTGTTTAAAGCCAAAACATTTTGGGGTGATTTAGTATGCCCCTAAAGTAAACTGATACACTACTGCACCTCCCAACTCAGCACATAATATTCAATAAATACTTGTTGATTTAATATTTATGATGTTATAAGAAATATAAGAATATCATAACTACTTAAAAAAGATCTGCCACCTGATTGAATTTGTAAATCACTGTATTAGATTATATGCTCTATAAGAATAAAAGTAATAAGATTAAATTACAAAAAGCTATTATATTCTTACTTGTTTTTTTTAAATTAAATCTTTATTGTTCAGATTATTACAGTTGTTCCTCTTTTTTCCCCCTATAGCTCCCCTCCACCTGGTTCCCACCCCACCCTCTGCCCTTATCACTGCCCCCCTCACCCCCCCACACTGTCCTCATCCATAGGTGTACGATTTTTGTCCAGTCTCTTCCCGCACGCTCCCCCCACACCTTTCCCCCCTGAGAATAGTCAGTCCACTCCCTTTCTATGCCCCTGATTCTATTATATTCACCAGTTTATTCTGTTCATCAGATTATTTATTCACTTGATTTTTAGATTCACTTGTTGATAGATGTGTATTTGTTGTTCATAATTTTTTTCTTTACCTTTTTTTCTTCTTCCTCTTCTTAAAGGATACCTTTCAGCATTTCATATAATACTGGTTTGGTGGTGGTGAACTCCTTTAGCTTTTCCTTATCTGTGAAGCTCTTTATCTGACCTTCAATTCTGAATGATAGCTTTGCTGGGTAAAGTAATCTTGGTTGTAGGTTCTTGGTATTCATCACTGTGAATATTTCTTGCCACTCCCTTCTGGCCTGCATAGTTTTTGTTGAGAAATCAGCTGACAGTCGTATGGGTATTCCCTTGTAGGTAACTGACTGTCTTTCTCTTGCTGCTTTTAAGATTCTCTCTTTGTCTTTTGCTCTTGGCATTTTAATTATGATGTGTCTTGGTGTGGTCCTCTTTGGATTCCTTTTGTTTGGGGTTCTCTGCGCTTCCTGGACTTGTAAGTCTATTTCTTTCACCAGGTAGGGGAAGTTTTCTGTCATTATTTCTTCAAATAGGTTTTCAATATCTTGCTCTCTCTCTTCTTCTTGCACCCCCATAATTCGATGTTGGTATGCTTGAAGTTGTTCCAGAGGCTCCTTACACTATCTTCATATTTTTGGATTCTTTTCTTTTTGTTTTTCCGGTTGGGTTGTTTTTGCTTCTTCATATTTCAAATCTTTGACTTGATTCTTGCGATCACCTAGTCTGCTGTTGGAACTCTGTATAATATTCTTTATTTCAGTCAGTGTATGCTTAATTTCTAGTTGGTCCTTTATCACAACCTCAAGGGTCTCACTAGATTTCTTGAGGGTCTCACTAAATTTATTGGCTGTTTCTAGAAAATTCTTGAAAAACCTTGTAAGTTTGGTTTTGAACTCTATATCCAGTAGTTTGCTTTCTTCCATTTCTGTCATTTGTAACTTGTTTCTTTGTCTCCTCATTTTGGCTGCTTCCCTGTGTTGATAGAGTGGCTTTTTGTGCTAGGTGTCCTATAGGGCCCAGTGACTCAGCCTCCGCAATTACCTGAGGTGGACACTCTTGGTGCACCCCTTTGTGGGCTGTGTGCACATTCTTGTTGTAGTTAAGCCTTGATTGTTGTAGGTATCTCTGGGAATAATTGACCTCCAGGCCAATTGACTGTGAGAATCAGCTGTGTCTATGGTGGGAGAACTTCTGTGCTGGAGACACCCTTATGGGGCAAGACTTGCTTCAGTGGAGCTTTGGTGCTCACTGAGTCTGCCCCCTGAGTGTGTCCCTTTTGTATCTGAGGAGTTATAATCTGGATGGTCCCACTCTGACCACTGGGTACACTGGCTCTTGGATCTCTAAGGAGGTGCTAATTCAGCCTCTGCCTGAGGCTACCCAGCAGGAGCTCTGGAGAGAGCTTCAGATTCCTCTTCTTTGTTTGGGGTTTGGAGATATCCAGATGAGGCCCAGCTGTGAAGCAATGCAAGCTGCTGTGGGGCCTTGGGTCTTCTTTAGGAAGTTCTGGGTCTCTCTGGCCCAGCTGCAGTTTGTTAGGTAATTTTCAGATTGCAAAAGGCCAGGCCTTTCATATGCAAAAGCCTCTGTACACAGCTTGGGTGGGGCAGGGTCTCAGGGAATCAACAGGGTGGAGCAAACAGCTATGGCTGATCCTCAGTCCTACCCTAAGAGGCCCCGCATCTCAGTGTCCCGGTAATCGCTGCAAGCACCTCTGAGAGAAAGCCGCCCTTGAGTTCCAACCGATGCCAGACAGTCCAGTTTCTCCCTGTATGAGTCTGGGTCCCCAGAGACTCGCCCGGAACTGGAGTTCAGAGCAGTCGGGAGCTTGAGACTCTCTCCCGATTGAAAAAGACAGTCGTGTCCTCAGTTGCCAGCCCTTTCCACATGCACCTCTATACCTCTGCACTTTACTTCTGCACCTCCTCTGAGTCTCAGTGTGCTTTTCTCTTTCCTTGTAGTTGTAGAATTTCCCCTCAGCCAGCCTTCCTGTGGTTGTGGATGATGTTCGTTTTGTCTTTTAGTTGTATTTTTGAAGTGGTTGTGCGAGGCAGCAATTTCTGGTGTTTACCTATGCTGCCATCTTGGTTTCCCCTACTTGGTTTTAAAAACAAAACTGAGTTTAAAATATTTTTACAGTCTACCCATGTAAAATAAAAAGAGAAAACAAAGAAAAGTGATGAAGTTTATTATAGAAAATATTACATAAGCTTAATGGGATAGATCTATTATAGAAGAAGTGTTATTTTATTTATAAAGAAACAGTAACAACAATGACAAATCAGAGTCAAGCATGTAGCTGCATACAGGAAATACTCATGAAACTAACACAGACTAAAAGTTAGAGTGCAATCTAAAATGAGCACTTATACTGGTGTGAAAAAATGTGCTGCTGTCCCTGACTAACCTTGCTTTGCCCTGACAGATGTCAGTGGGCAAGGAGAGTAAATGGTCCAATGGGAATGTAATGTTAGTGCTCTTTGCTCCTACACCATGCTGGAATTTTCAGGGAAACTGATGAAAAAACAAACAAACACCTAAACTAGTGAAACTAAGGTTTCTTTATGCATTCCATTTTTAACACATTTAAGATAGAATTTCATTGCACAAATCATATTGAAAACACCTCCCAGTGGCATTTTTGCTACTCCCGCCATCCATGGGGATCCCAGGGAATCCAGTCCCTCTGAACCACCCCTAGTCATTGTCCTTCTGGAGATGATAACTACAGAATGATACACCCTGTTCTTTAGGCTGGTCATTAAAAACCAATAACAGCAAACAGTGATTTCCCATGTAGATGAAGGTATGTCAGGAACCCTTACTTCACACTCTCTTATACTGACCATGTGTTTCCCCCATCAGTGACTCTGGCAGAAGTCAGAGGAATGGCAGTCTGACACAGAGCTGGGGGTTGTATCCATGGTTGATCTTTGATTTCAGTCCATTGTGACAAATACCTTACCATGCGCGCCCAACAAATATGACGGTAAGTTGTACTTCACGTCTTAGGGAAGTATTACCAAGTCTCAAGCTCTGACCTGTTTCAGTTGAGATCTGCTTTTCCCCTGGGGTGTCAGGACTTTAAGAGCAGGGAGCATATTGTGCTGTCTCTGGCACAAGCCCCCCTCAGGGATGCCTACCTCCTGCACACACAAGTTTTGCTTCTGGTGGAGGGAAAGTTTTCTGGAGATGGGTGGTCTCTTTAAAAAGACCTGAGGACTTTTGAAGGATTCTAAGCATAGGAACAGAATGGCTTCTGAAAGATCCCTTGGACTGTAGTGTAAAGAACAATTTGAGTGTATTGGTGGGGAAGGATTGGGGGGAGGGTGGAGTCAGACACAAATAGAAGGAGGGAGAACAGCTACAAACAGACAAATTTAAAAAAATCTATTTTAAGGCCTGAACTTGGAGAGAGAAGATATTGGACTTATGAGATGAGGGGTGGAGAGTGTACATGCCTTGGTATGTGATGAGGTATGGGGGTGAAAGAGAAGATGGTCAAGGTTGACTTCTGAGTTTTATCTTCTACATCAGGATACGTGCTTCACTGAAATCAGGAATATCAAAGGAGGAGGAGGTTCGGGGGAGATGGTTATATGCTCTGGTTACATTAAGTCTGAAGTACCTATAGGATGTCTGAAGTACCTATATGGATGTGCTTGCTACTTAGGGGAAATGGGACTTGGGGTATATACTTTGTTTTTGTTGTTGTTGTTGTTTTTGTTTTGTTTTGTTTTTTACTTTGGAATTGGAATTATAGGAGGTAAAATGGGTGATTGTGCCAGAAAAGGATGGAAGATTAATTCACCATACAGACAAAAACATATTCCTATACACTAGTGATACAAGGCTGGGAAATGCAATGAAAATGCAGATTCTGTTAAAATAGCAACAGGACATTAAATTCTTGGCTATTAATATAATCCATGACAAAGAGATTTATTTGAAGACACTATAAAACTCTAATGAGGACAATAAAGGCTGGCTTGAGTAAGTAGGGAGCTATACCATATTATTTATTTAAAAGACTAAAAATAGTGAAGATGACAATACTCCCTAGGTTAATATATGGATTTCATGTAATGCCTATTAAAATCACAGCAAGATGCTTTATGGAAATTTGTAAAACAATGGCGACACTCTTTTTGAAATAATGTGTGGGGAAGAATCCATATATGGATCAATATATAGAAAAATATGTATATAACACTTCAGATTATGCAAAATGCTTTCACAACATCTCATTTCATTCTTATAATGACTCTTGTAATGATGTATGTTTATTATCCC